>NC_090444.1:273084802-273387832 GCF_031143425.1 Pleurodeles waltl | reverse complement strand
GTCCCGGCTTCTCTTTGTTGTGAGCCTCACTCACAGCCGGGATACTACATCTCCCGGCTCGCGAGTGTAGGCTACCCGCATGGCTGTTCGGGAACTACATTTCCCGGCAGCACTAGCGGGCTCGCGCCCCCGCCCCAACAGGGCTTTCCCAAAGCCGCGGTCACTGACCGCGGCCGCCTCGGCCCTCGCGGAGGGGGCTGATCATGTGGGACTACGCTACTTACGAGCGCCCCACCCATTTTGGGCCCCTTTCGGCCGATTCCGGCCCTCGGCACCTCCGGAGGGACCGCAAACTAATCCGGTGCAACAAACGTTCACAGCTCGTATCACTTCCGGCCCCCCGGGCCGCGGCGGTGATTACCTACAGCTGCAGGCAATTCTCCCCATTAAGAGTACTATAAAAACTAACGACTTTCAGGTCACTTTACCCAAGCGGTCCTGACAGAGAGGTCGGTATAGGCGCACAGAGAGCGCCCACCTTTGATGCAGTGAGTCTACCATTGATGGATACACAGATAAGAAGCCTTTCTCTTCTCTTCTTTTCTTTTCTTCTTTTACTTTGCCCACCTTCCTTTTCCCAAGCTGTCTCCCCTTTTTTCTTTTTTTCTTTTTTTCTTTTTCTCTTTCCTTTTCTTTTTCTTTTTCTTTTTCTTTTTCTTTTTCTTTTACTTTCTCTTCCATGTCTGTCTTATTCCTTCCTTATTCCTTTGCCCCCCCTTCTTTTGCCCCCTCCCTCTTCTCTTCCCCTTTTTTCCCCTTTGTTTCCCCCTTCTCTTCTCCTTCTTTCTCTTTCTTTTTCTTTTTCTTTTTCCCTTTCCTATTCCTATTCCTATTCTCTCATATATATTTCTTTACCTTTACTCCCCTTCTGCTCTCTCCCTTCTAACCCTAGAGTCTGACTATAAGGGGACGCTCCCTCTCCAGGATACCAGAGGCTAGAAGCCTTTATTGTTAGGGTAAGGAATTGTCTTCCCTGACCTACCACTCGCCGCGCATAACCTGCATTACTGCGACCGTTTTATCTGCAACCAGTACTATTGTGTTATGCATTAAATTTTGTCACGTGTGCTGTGGTTTGCCGTGAATTACCTTCTCACCGCCAATTTTGGTCTGTTTATGTTATTGTATTTACCATAGGTCCTCCCCAGGTATTCCCTTGGCTAAGGTAGGCCCTTCCTTCCCTTCCCACTTTTTTCCTACTGCGATTTAAACTGCAGCGCGCTACAAGCATCTGCAACAGGGATCCAACGCCCTGATGAATGCCCAGAGACCCTCCATAGCTCAATCACAAGGGCAGAAACATGTCGGCTAGATAGGTGACCTTGCGAGTCATTGTTCTCACACTGGTCTCCCATTTCTTTTAATCACACCACACAGAACCTTCTATTAAAACTCACCCTGGTATCTGAGTAGGTGTTTTTATTCCCATAGCATAGCTGGATCCCTACTTTCCAGAAATCAAACTAATTTACGCACTCCCTCCTGTTCCTTTAACAGCGAGGTTGAGTCCGCCCAGGTGGTATTGTCCTACCTGGGTGGGGCTAGGTGGTCATATGATGAAGCATGACACTATATAGTGTGTGAGACCACCTAGTCCGTAAAGGAAATCCCCCTCCACAGACCTTAAACCACCCCTCGTTTTATCTTTAGTTGAGATTTAGGATTGGTATAGTGACGCAATTAGCACACTTTCAACCCATTTATAATTCCAAAAACCCCGTACTCTCTTTTGTGACTTAGTGGATGTGATACTACACTGGTTCTGGAGGGGGCTTTGTGCCCAGAGTGCTTCATCCTGCTAAGGACTGGGTTAGTGGATGTGATACTCCACTGGTTCTGGAGGGGGCATGGCCAGAGTGCTTCACGTGCAGTGTTGCCGGTACAATTCCCTCACCTGGGTGTGCGTGCCACGAGATTGGCGAGGTTCAGGTAGCATGATATGCCATGGAGGCAGCGACATACCCCACACTGCTGCGACACTCCACCTGCAGGTGCAAACAATGATGGAAGTCATGCCTCATGGAAGCTGTCCAGGGTCCAGGAACTCCCCTCCATCCTCAGACGACTGACCACTGGGGATGGTAGCCATGTCAGCGGTGGTGCCAGTGTCCGAGGACGCCGCGGGACCGGTGGCGGTGCTTGCGGCGGTGCTTGCGGTGGTGTCTGTGGCGGCGGTGCATGGGTCAGCACCTGCTGAGGGACAAAGCTGGACGTCTCCTGCAGCCTCTGACGGCTGCCCACTGGGGAAGAGGCTGGGGACTGTTGCTGAGGCTGTAGTCGTGCCGGGGGCAGTGCAGGTGGCGGAGTCTGTGGCGGCGGTGCAGGTGGCCGTGTCTGTGGCGGCGGTGCTGGCGGCGGGGCATGGGTCAGCACCTGCTGAGGGACAAAGCAGGACGGCTCCTGCAGCCTCGGGTGACTGCCCACTGGGGAAGAGGCTGGGAACTGTCACTGAGGCTGTAGACGTGCCAGGGGCGGTGCAGGTGGAGGTGCAGGTGGCGGTTGTGGTGGCGGGGCAGTTAGCGGTGTTCGCCGCTGTACAGGTTGGCGTGGTCATGGACAGAAGGTGTGACACTGGTCCCTCAGTTGATGCCACCATGCCCTCTCCTGACCTGCTCTTCTGCTTTTGGCCCTTCCCCACCTTTGATGGTGCCGCAGTTGTCTTGCCACTATCCCCTTTTGTTTTTGCTGAGCCCTTGGTGGCTGGTAGTTTCGGCTTCTCCTTTCGGCATGTGGGCACCTTTTTCACCTTGGCAGGTGGCAGAATGTCCTTGCCCTCACTACGTGGCACACTGGAAGCCCTGATGGGTGGTGCACTCAATGACCCCGCAGTTGCTGGCACCGCTGTGCCTGGGGATGTGGTGGCTGAGGTGCTGGGCTGGGACCTGGAAAGCCTGGCCCTAGGTGAAGGACGGGGGAGGTGTAGGGAAGAGGTCAATGTTAGCCAGAAATAGTTTTTCAGACACACTGGGATGGGAAGATGGAGGGGGTTTGGGAGTGGAGGTAGAGGTAGTGGTTATAGGAGGTGTACATCTGCTGAATTTGGGTGAAGGTGCATGGGCCGGAGGCTGTTGTGAGGTGGATGGCTGTTGGGTGGGTGTGTGCCTGTGTTTATGTACTTTGAGAGGAGGGCTCACTGACACACTAGGAGAGGACACTAGGGATGTGTGAATGGTAGTGGGGGTGGTGAGTGCACGTGAGCGGTGTGTGGAGATGGGCGTGCTGGTGATGGAGGTAGTGGCTGAGGATGTAGTGCATGCAGGTGTGAGTGGAGACGAGACAGGGAGGGAGAAGGAGGACGTGGAGGAGGGGGACACAGTGGAGGCAATGGATGTTGGTGTGTCTGCATGGGGATGTGCTTGTGTAAGTGCCTGTGGGATGTGTGGTGCTTATGTTTGCCATATCCACTCTTGTGTGTTGATGTGTGTGCATGCTGATCTGATGGTGTGCTTGGGATAGGCTGAGGTACAGGGGATTGGGTCTGGGAGGAGTTTGTTGGAGGGGGAGGCTGGACACAGGGACAATGGCTGCCATCAGTGCTGAGGCCAGAGCCTGAAATGCTCTCTGTTGGGCTGCCTGCCCAGAATGAATGCCCTCCAGGTATGCATTTGTTTGTTGCAAATGCCTCTCTACACCCTGGATGGCATTCACATTGGTAGATTGACCAACAGTGAGGGATCTCAGGAGGTCAATAGCCTCCTCACTGAGGGCAGCAGGGGTGACTGGGGCTGAGCCTGAGGTGCCTGGGGCGAAGGAGATGCCCACCCTCCTGGGTGAGCGGGCACGAGACACACGCTGAGGGGCTGCTGGGAGGGCGGTGCTGGTAGGGGGTGGCAGCTGTACCTGTTGATGAGGTGGGCACAGAGGTGCCCGCCACCGCAAGGGAGCTCCCATCAGAGGAGGAGTCGCTGTCACTGCTGTCTGCTCCTGTCCCCGCCATGGAGCTCCCCTCGCCCTCCATCCAACTGGTGGCTTCAGACTCCGTTGCATCACCCTCCAGGGCCAAGTGGGTTGCAGCTCCCTCCTGCTCCGGTGCCAATGCTCCTCCGCCTGATGACGCTATTGCACACAAGAACAGGGAGACCACAAAAGGGTGGGGGAGAGACAGAAGAAAGACATGTTCAGTGCATGCAACACCACTACCATTGGCGGACACAACACACATGGAGCAGCTCTCTGCACTACGCCATGCACTGACAGTTCCTAGAAATTTCAGCTGACCATGGGGTACGAGGCATAAGACCAATTGCTGCACACCTGGAAGTCACAGGAGCCTGACTAAGTGTAGATGGCTCTTACCACTGGTGGGGTTGAGGTGCCACATATCCTGCTTCACAAGGGACCTTGCCCACCAAGTTCACCCTGGCCTAGGGGAACCCACTGCCCACCTCCCCCACCCAGACACCTCGTAATGCGTGCAGAGTCAGTTGAATCAGAGTGTACTCACCCCCTTGTGGCTGCTGTGATGCCCTCAATCGCCCATCCAACTCCGGATAGGCCACCACCAGGATCCGGAACATCAGCGGGGTCATGGTGCGACGGGCACCCTTCCCACGTTGGGAGACCATCCCCAGCTGGGCTTCCGCCGTCTTCTTGCTCCAGCGGCGCAGGTCCTTCCATCTTTTACGGCAGTGGGAGCTCCGTCTGTGGGAGACCCCCAGGGTCCGGAGGTCCTTGGCGATGGCACACCAAATACCCTTCTTCTGGTGGGCGCTGACCTGGAGGATGGTACAGGGGGAAAGGAAATTACTTACCCGTCCGGACCGTCATGCTCATTGCCCACCAGTTCCCACCCATGCCCTGACGCACATACACTCACCATCCACACATGCAGGCCTCAGCCCCCCACCCATGTATCTTCCATCCACACCACTCAAAACAGGCATTGCCCATGCAGCATGCTCACAGTGTACTCACCTGTTTGTCTGGAGGACCATACAGTTGCGTGTACTTGGGGAGGACCCCATCCACTAGTTTCTCCAACTCCTCCGAAGTGAAGGCAGGGGCCCTTTCCCCAGACACTGTATCCATCGTCACTTCCAGACACAGATCACAGCAGCACTTGCAGTGTAGGTCCTCTCCTGTTGAAGGTCAGGTATCAAGTGAGGGAACAGACAGAAAATGGTGGTCACGTGGGCGGCGGTGCATACCGTCACCGCCAGCGTACATTGTCATTGGCTCCTGGGACCCATAGGGCCCAATGTTAACCAATGCAGAATTGCGCTGCGGTCTTTGACCACCCACCGTGACGGTGTAAAACGCCAGCGCAGTTATCTCATATCCCCTTGTCCCACTTTACAGGTCAGGCAGCCACCATTTCAGGAGGCCACATGGGATGAATGTTAACTGCATCACACCTATCTGGGCCGGGAATATAGACAGATACCGGCACACTGCGGATTAATAACGTTTCTGCAAATAACAAATTGTGATACCTCAGTGTTAGATGACTCTCTGCTCGCTGTTCTCCTCCATAGGGCACGTCTGCTGGGGCAGGTGATGAGATGGTGGCATCCTCCCATGTACAGACCCCTGGTGGACCTGTCAACAATGGAAGAGAGAGACATCCTAGTCACATACAGACTTACTTGTGAAACAATCCAGGAACTGGGTGCCCAGTTGGAGCCAGACCTGATTTCATCTATCCGCCATCCCACAGGAATCCCCCCTCTAGTGCAGGTCCTGTCTGTACTACATTTCCTGGCCAGTGGGTCTTTTCAAACAACAGTGGCCATGGCATCAGGGATGTCCCAGCCAATGTTCTCTAACGTGTTGTCCACAGTGTTGTCTGCTCTGCTGAAACACATGCGCAGCTACATCGTTTTCCCTCAGGTGGAGGATTTGCCGACAGTGAAAGGAGACTTCTATGCCCTGGGACATATCCCCAACATCATTGGTGCCATTGATGGGACACATGTGGCATTTGTACCCCCCGCAGGAATGAACAGGTGTATAGAAACCAGAAGAGCTACCATTCAATGAATGTGCAGATGGTGTGTTTGGCAGACCAATACATCTTCCATGTGAATGCCAAGTATCCTGGCTCTGTGCATGACGCTTACATTTTGAGAAATAGCAGCATCCCTTATGTGATGGGGCAACTCCAGAGGCACTGTGTGTGGCGAATAGGTGAGGGCAAGGTCCCAATACAGTTGACATAGGTGTCTGGGTATGGGGCTGTCCCTAAGGGTTAGTGTGTGTCTAACAGATATCCATTGACATTTGCAGGTGACTCTGGTTACCCCAACCTGTCACGACTACTGACCCCAGTGAGGAATCCCAGGGCAAGGGCAGAGGAACGCTACAATGAGGCACATGGGCGAACTAGGAGGGTGATAGATCGCACCTTCGGCCTCCTGAAGGCCAGATTCCGGTTCCTCCATCTGACAGGTGGCTCCCTATACTACTCACCGAAGAAGGTGTGCCAGATAATCGTGGCCTGCTGTATGCTGCACAACCTGGCTTTGCGACAGCAGGTGCCTTTTCTGCAGGAGGATGGGCCAGATGGTGGTCTTGTGGCCGCTGCGGAGCCTGTGGACAGTGAAGAAGAGGAGGCAGAAGAAGAGGATATCGACAACCAAAACAACATCATCATGCAATACTTCCAGTGCGACACAGGTAAGAAGATGTAACTGCTTCTCACATCTCATACTGTTGTTTGAGCTAGCAAAAGTCTGTCATTTTCACTTAGTGTATGGACCCTGACTTGTCACTTTGACTTTCCATTTCACAGATCTGGGTCCCACTTTGTGCCCTCTGCTCTACTCCTGGCCTACAGCTGTGTTACATTGGTATGTGAACACGTAATTTGACATTGCTATATTCCATAGTTATTGCAATTACACATTTGTGAAAGCACAGACTGACTCCAGATTGTTTTGTGACTGAAGTGTGTTTATTCCTGTGCAAATAAGTGGAGGGCGTTGTAAAATGGGCTGGGGTGATGGTGGAGGAATGTCCATGGCAGAGTCCAGTCTATTTGTTTCACAGGTGCATTGTCCAAAGGGGCATAGGAAGTGGAGCAATGGCAGTTTAAAGATGGACAGGGTGACATAGTGGGACAGAAGGGTGACATTCAGGGGGGTCTCATTTCCTGGCGGGGGTCTTGGCAATGTTCTCCGTCTTGTTCCTGGAACTCAGGGACCGTTTGCGGGGTGGTTCTCCATCTGCAGGGGGTGGGTGCTGATGTCCTGTTGTTCCTGTGGCGGTGCCTCCTGTCCACTAGCGCCGGTGGAGGTGGAGGGCTGTTCATCGTCCAGGCTAGTGTCAGGAGCCCCTTGTTGTGCCACTTTGTCCCTCCTGGTGTTGAGAAGGTCTGCCAGCACCCCTGCAATGGTGACCAGGGTGGTGTTAATGGACTTCAAGTCCTCCCTGATCCAAAGGTAGTGTTCCTCCTGCAGCCGCTGGGTCTCCTGAAACTTGGCCAGTACTGTTGCCATGGTCTCCTGGGAATGATGGTAAGCTCCCATGATGTTGGAGAGTGCCTCGTGGAGTGTCAGTTCCTTGGGCCTGTCCCCCCCCTGTCGCACAGCAATCCTCCCAGTTTCCCTGTTATCCTGTGCCTCTGTCCCCTGAACCGTGTGCCCACTGCCACTGCCCCCAAGTCCCTGATCGTCTTGTGTTAGTGGGTTTGCCTGGGTTCCCTGTAGTGGTGGACACACTGCTGATTGACTTGTCCTGGGGACAGAGGGATGGGCCTGCTGGTTGGGTGCTGTGCTGGTGTTTCCTGAGGGGAGAGGCTCTGTGGTGGCTTGTGACAGTGGCAGGGGAACCGACTGTTCCGAGGTCCCAGATGGGCCGGGCTGGTCATCTTGATCCAGGCGTGCAGAGCTGCTGTCATCACTGTGGGCCTCTTCTGTGGTGGGACTTAATATGTCTGGCACCTCCTGTCCGGTGACGTTGGGCAGGGGTCCTGTTGGGGTATAAATGCATAGATATTGTATCTGTGTGTGCCATCGTGTGTAATGGGTGAGTGACCCTCTACTCCAGTGCTTGCATTATTGGCTTGGTCCTTGTGTGATTGGTGATTTTGGGGCATGAGTGAGTCTCTGTACTGGACATGCTTGGGTGATGGGTGTCCATGCATTGGTGTTACATGCAGGGCTTGGTTTTGGGATGTGTGGGTTTTGTTGGTGGGGTATCTGTGGGTTGTTGGGGTGATGGGTGTGAGGGTAAGGGTGGGAGTATGTGATGGCATGCAGGTGGGGTGGGGGGGATAAGGTAGTAAACATTTGCCTTACCAGAGTCCAGTCCTCCTGCTACTCCTGCGAGGCCCTCAGGATGCAGTATTGCCTAGACCTGCTCCTCCCATGTTGTTAGTTGTGGGGGAGGGGGTGGGGGGTCCACCGCCAGTCTTCTGTACAGCAATCTGGTGTCTGGATACCACGGAACGCACCTTCCCCCATAGGTCGTTCCACCTCTTCCTGATGTCATCCAGTGTTCTTGGATGCTGTCCCACTGCGTTTACCCTGTTGACAATTCTTTGCCATAGCTCCATCTTCCTTGCAATGGATGTCTGCTGCACCTGTGATCCGAATAGCTGTGGCTCTACCCGGACGATTTCCTCCACCATGTCCTGTGCTCCTCCTCAGAGAAGGGGTGTCTTTGAGGTGCCATGATGTGGTGTGGGTGATGTGTGAGGTGGTGTCTGTTGTGATGTGTGAGGGGATGTGTTGGTGTGTGTTATTTGAGGTGCGTGGATGTTGTGTAAGTGATGGTGTTGTGTGTCTGTGGATGCTGGTGTTGTTTTTGGTAGTGTCTACCTCTGGCCTGCTTTCAAATTTCTGGTAGTAAGGGTTTGTGGGTAATGTGGGTGTGTGTTTTATAGTGGTGTGAGTGTGTAGGTGTGCTGTGGGTATGTGTATCAAGTGTGTGTATTTTGAATTGTCCAATGTGGTTGTGTTTTGTAAATGGGTGTGTATTTTGAGCACAGCGGTGTGTACCGCCAATGGTTTACTGCGGTTGAAAGACCGCTGCATTGATTTGTGGGTCGTGATAATGTGGGCGTATTCTTGTTGGTGTGACGGTGTCGGTTTTGTTATCGCCAGTTTATTACTGACCTTTGGTGTGACAGACTTGTGTGGGTGTCTGTATTGTGGCAGATTCCGAGCTGTGGGTCTTAATACCTGTAGTGGAATTCCGCAGCTGCAGCGGTATGTTGGTGGTCTTCTGCACTGCGGTAAGGGGGATTTACCACCAGGGTTGTAATGAGGGCCTATGGGTCTGGAATACCCTTCGAGCTACACGTGCCCACCTGTTCCTACTTTCATTTAGTGGATATTCTTGACAAATACACCTTCCTGCAGCCAACATCCAAGGAAGGTAACGGACTGTGTAATACAACATTACCCCTATTTCCTCAGAGTCAAATATGGGCCCTAAACCTGGTGTGTAACCCTTTCCTGCCCTATATGGCTCACCAGACATTGTGATTCCAATATTGATGGCCAGCCAAGTAAAGCTGACAAGCAATTTTGCTTGGATTGTAGCGAAAGACTGTCCCAGGCAAGCTGCACCTTGCCCACTAGCCCACCACACAAATGTAAAACTCTGATCTTCAGAGGAAAAGTGAGTTAGGATTTCCTAGAAGAACCTTGAGAAACCTGACTCTCCTGCTATCTATCTAACTGAGTCAAACTTGGAGAACATGTGCCAGGACACGCCCATCTCATGCATCATGACGGCATGCTTTTGCGGTGCCTTGCGCAACTTTTGACCTCGTTGGAGTTACTTCACATCAAAAAAGTCACACGCACATGTATCGTTATTGTTTGAGATAGTCAAGAGCCTTTGCACTTTATGACTGTCGATCAGGATTAGATGGAGGGCCAGAATCTGAAAAGTCCCATGCAGCACAGTTCAGCAGCCAAAAATGCTTCAGTTCACTGTGCTGTGTGATGAGGAGAGAGTGCCAGATTCACATAGGTATGGCACTCTCCTCCCCTTTCCCTAGGACCAGTGCATGATTTAGCCGACATGCGCCAGGCACAGACATTAGCACCACAGTATTAGGCTGTGTGCATGAGTGTAGCATGGATTTTGTATGGGAAGGGTACCCTTCTGATACAGAATACAATGGCTAAGCAAGTTCTGAAGCTGTTCCTACTTAGTGTGTGTGTTGTACTATGCAGCACACATGCAAATTGTGCAATGTGCAGAGGAATGGAAACAATTATCCATTTAGCATCTGCTTGGAAATACTTTTTCTTTGGAAAACAACCCTGTGTACAAATATCAGTAGATAAGGTTTAGTTTCAATGAGCATGTGTGGTTGCATGAGAATGCCCATGTATCACCCATGTTACGCCCCCTGGACAGTACCGAACACAAAACAGTGCTTAGCGCTGCCTGGCATTACTCTTTGGGTAGTTTCCAGAGCAAAATCTTTCTTGAATGGAACGTAACGAGCGAAATGGAGAGAGTCTGTGCTGGTTAGCATCACTTCGGTCACACTTGAGCATCCCACCAATGTTGATGTGCTTCCCACCAGTCTCAATTTGTACAGGACATGAATGGAACCTCATGGTAGATACCTACTAGACATATTTGTTTGGAATAGGGTTGTTTATTGAGTAGGGGGTCAAATGACCCACTAAGATATCTGCATTTACCCTGTACTTCACTCCCTGCTAGCTCCGCACAAAAGCAGTCTTTTACAACATAGATGGTATGTCTACGGCCTAAATGCAACACAGAGGCAGTGATGTATTGCAAGCACAACACAAGATAAATCCAAACAATTTTGTATAATTTGTATAATTTGTTTTAGATGTGAATTGCTTGACGGTACAACTACAAAATGTTATGATGGTAGGACAAGACATGTTTTTTATAACTTTTGGGTCAATGACTGTTGCCTTACAGGTCCAAGTGCCAGAAGCAGTCCTACTGTTGCATGTTACCAAGTTAATGCCTCCAAATAGTTGCAACCACTATGGAGGGGAAGTAAAAACATGGAGTGGATGTCCTCCTGATGGAGTTGACCCTCATAAACTGTGAAGATTATTGGGATGAATAAATAAACTGGTGTAAGGCTGCAGGCAGAGTCCAAGAAGGAAGCATATTCATTGGGGTGCTGCGGGTCAGTGAAATGTCTTTTTTGCACGTTATCTTTCTTAGAATTTTTAAAAGTCCAGTGGTGCATGACTGGGATATGTAGCCAACAAAAGGTCCACAAGACTGGACAGACATATGGCAAAGAACTGGTTGACAGTATCTGTAGCTGTTGACAACAGGCGCATAGGAGGAGAATGAACAACATCAGAAGATCAGTCAATGAATTACTCAGAGACAATCAACAAATCCACGCTGCTTATCCTCACTCTTCGGCTGGCAGATGACCTCTGACACAGAAAGCTAAGCAGTGGAGAGGACAGATAAGTGAAAAGACTTTAACACTACAGGGAATGTAGGGGAACACCCTGCAATGGGGGTGGGGGCATGGCAAATGGGGTGCACCTGCAGCGTGAGATACTATGTTGGTGGACCAGGCGCTGGGTAGTGAGAGCTATTTGAGATATGCAATAGATGATGGCAGTCGGGCAAGAGGGTTGGGGAACCAGTGGCTCACCCAGCTCTTCCACTTATTGTCCCATTACGTGAGGAAAGGCACACGCACTTTTCACTTTCAACAAAGACTAACTGTAGATGGGTGGCTGTTGCTACTAGTCTTGGGGGTTGGGAGTTGCAGGGATTGTTTCAAAGTTATTAGTTTCAAGCTCACCACACGGAACCGATTGGGTAGATTTTTACAAGCTGTTAAGGGGCACTCGCACCTATGGAACTGTCTGTAAATGGCAGTGTAGATCCCCCAGAAGCTAGAGGGGGAGAGACACCTACAAACAGACAATAGGATGAACTGCTCTAAGTACACTTGCTTGATGTGGTATTTTAAAGGACTGGGCTCAGCAGCCAAAGATCAAGACATACTTAAAGAGAGGGGCTCAAATAGTTTTTCACCAGGACGCCCATCTGACGCACATTAAGGTAGCTGGTTGCAAATACACTGGAGGGGACAGTTGTATGCCACTGGGTCCTCCTCATATGACTGGCAGCCCTGATATAGGTGAGACCAGGGGTTCCTCAGAGATAGATAAAGACCCAGAGAGCGGATATGTCCTGGTAACAGGTAGGCTGGCTGGCCAGAACATAGTACATGGCAGCCTCTATGCCCCCAGTGTAAACCAATACACTTTCTTTGAACAATTGGTGGGGAGGTTGGCAACCAGAGCTACAACATTTTGGCTAGGGAGAAGCCCTAAATGGGTACTGGACATAGCACTGAACCGATCAAACCCACCCTTGCCATCAGCCCAAGTGACAAAAATTGCTCAGAACTGAACAAAATGGATCCAGAATTCGAGCTTGGAGAATATCTGGAAGACATAGAATGCTCACTACTGGGGATATTGTTTTTATTCAGCACCATATGTTTTACATGTTCATCTGGATAGGTTTATAGTATCCAGACTGATATCTCCCAAGATCACGCAAGCATAATATTTGGGATAAATGCTGTCAGATCTGAATCCATGATACATATGCAGTGGAGCAGGAACACCCTACAGAGCCCACATTAAGACTTCAGAGGGTAACCCTCATGGAAGGTGTTTTCTGGGAGGAGCTGAGGCAGGATATTGCTAACTATTTTGAAGAGACTCGGGGCACGGCCACTTCCCCAGGGGTGGAATGGGAGACATTTAAAGCAGAGGTAAGACGCCACTGCGTTTGAGTAGTAGTAGGGGTCCAACGGACATTAGAGAGAGAATTGATTACACTAGAACACACCCTTAGACAACTGGAGAAATAAGTGGTAACTAACCCAGAACACACACACAATACGTGGCTGAGAGAGATAATTATGCCACCCTAGTGGAACAGCTAAAGCACTTTGACTACAGAGAATATCTAGCATGGCAGCATGATGCAGGATATAAATCCAGGCACCTTCTGCCATGGCTTGTGGATTCGGACAAATGATGGGGCTCATAACAGAAATCAAGGATTCCCAAGGGTGTCTCAGGCACTTACAATATGATATAAATAGAGTGTTCTTCAAATACTACTAGACCCTATACAAGGAGGGCCCATCGACTCCTTATGAGGATATAGATAACTTTCAGTCTCGATGCAGGCTTCCACTGGCCACAGACGAACAAAGAGAAAGTTTAGGTGAGCCTATACTTAGAGCAAGAGGTTAAGGTGCTTACAGATTAATTGGAGAGGTGTAAAACCCCGGAGCCTAGATGACCTGCGGACGGAATACTGTCAACTGTAAGAGAAGTCTTGGTGGTGTCAATCCCGATCCCAGATAGGGACCCGGCGGACATGGCATCCTACTGTCCGCTATTTAGTCTCAATTTCAATTACAAAATATTGACCAAGGTGCTGATTGACGATTGACTCTTACCCATTATGCCCCTGCTTGTCAAACCAGAAAAATGTGTTTTTTTTTCCTGGCTGCAGTACCTCCACAAATATCAGATGCCTATTCCATGTTTGGAGGAAATTCCGGAGAAATGGCAGAAATCACCAGTAGCCTTATGTATTGATTTGGAGAAGGCATTTGACACACTGAGCTGGCATTCTTACATGTGGTCCTGGATAAATAAAACTTGGCAGACGGTTGGTCCAAAAGGATAGCTTTGCTGTACTCCCAACCGACTTCCAGGGGATGCGCCAGAATGATAGTGTTTGAGGCATACACTGTTTGCAAAGGGAAAAGGCATGGTTGTTCCCTGTTGCCAATGGTTTTTGAGCTGGTGGTGGAACTCTTCACTGCCATTATTTGGACAGAGTATGCTCAGAGAAGGTTGTGGTTAGCAGATGGGGTACACTCAATTCCTCTCTATGCAGACGACAGGATACCGTATTTCAGGGATGGTAGGGCAGATCTGGAGACAACATGGCTGCTACTTGATGTTGTGGGGAGGGCCACAGGACTATGAACAATCTGGCAGAAGACTGTTGCTTTCCCATTAGACCCACATTGAGGTGAAGCACCAGAGATACTGGATGAGAGAGGTATTGGTTGGTGCAAGCACACTTTCTGCTACCTGGGTGTCAGAATATATCATAGGGATGAAGATCTCCAGGAGGGTAATTTAGGGGTGGTGTTGCACACTCTGAGAGGTAACATGGACTTTTGGATGTAGCTCCCACTGTCACTAATGGGTAGGGTAGCCCTGTCTAAGATGATTATGCTGCAGCAAATGTTGTATTATTTTGCCAACCTCCAAAGTTGAATAGGGCTTGTCTGGTTCTGGGTTCTTGATAAACAACTGGTGGATTTCCTGTGGGGGATGGTAGTCTCAGAGCTGTTACTGCAACCAGAAGACACTGATTGATGGCAAAGGGCTGGGAGTCCCTGACTTAGAGGCTTACTATTCAGCTTCACAATTACAATGTATGGCCAGATGGGTGGAGGGATGGAATATATCTGACTTGGAGGCTGGAGGATAGTGTATTTGGTGAAAGAGCTGTGTGGGCTCGGGCAAACAGAGGCAGCAACACATGAGGCTCTACAGGTGTTGTTAACTTTGGGAGGTGTGAACAAGCTGATATCTTATAAAACACTCCTTCACATGTTCACACTACCCCTGTCACACCCTGAGGGCTTGATGGGAAACACACCTCCAGAAATGATTAGCAGACAAGCAATGGGAGAAGGCCCTGGGAAGCACACAGAGGGTCTCTTGCAATGCAAGGTTAATACATACAGTTCAGGTATCTCCATGCAACTTATCTGACCCCCGAAAGATTCATGAAAATATTCCCCACTATGATCTATTCTTGCCCCTGGTGTGGACTGGAAAATGCAGATTTCATGCATGTGGTTTGGGAATATGTTGCAGTGGCAGAATACTAGGAGGGGGAATTCAGGAACATTTGGGTGGGTTGCTGGGGTGGGAGATTCCACACCTACCTGAAATATGCTTGTTGGAAATTAGTTGTTGACAAAGCAACAAAGATTCACTGTTTCTGATGCTGTCTCTGACATTGACAAAGAAGCCAATAACACTACACTGGAAAGGCAACAGGGTCCCAGCCATCATATTGTGGAAAGGGAATGTGGCCCAGTAGGTGAGAAGTGAACAACTAGCACTGAAACTGGAAGACAGAAGAGGATTTCGAAATTACCCCATCTTTGAGGTATGGAGTGAATTCCTGGAAGGGTTTTAACTACAGGTGGGTGGAACATGCTGAGTTTCACTCCACAGAATTCTGCGGAGTTGCTTAAAAACTCTGAGAGATTCCACGGAGTTCTGCCCACCAAAACTCCAGAAATAATCATCTTTGGAAAGAACCTTAGGGTGTCTGGCAAGGGTGAGGGGCAGCTGTGATGCTTAAGTGCCCATCTGGGGAAAAACTGTTGTCTGGGGGCGGTAATAGCAGGTTTGGCACTTACGCACCAGCATGTTCAGTCAGTGTCCTATCTCCGTATACATGCTCCAGCACTGAGCACTCATCTTGCCTCACATAGGCCCAGTGGCATCTTGCAGAGGAAGCACAGCTCCTGGTGTGGGCAAGTAGTCCTAGTGAGCACTGAAGCAGTGACAGCTGTCCTCTCCAGGGGGTTGCACTGACCACTTCCTCCACAGAGAAGTGCCCCATCAGCCACTCCCTCTTTCCCACCTCCAGTGAGAAAATACGGTACTCTGTTCACCTTCTCTGTGCCCACATAGTTGCAGGTGGTGCCGGGAATGCATACATTGCGCCACGTTGTAAATATGGCGCGTGTAACAAGCCACTGTAGAGACAACTTAGCGTAAAAAAATGACGCACTGGTGGTGCTAAGGTGGTGCTAGAGCCCCTTAAATCAGGACATAAGGATGCTGCCTAAGGAGATTTCCACTTAGCGGACTCTGATACCTTAGTGTGGCTCTAAGGCCTAGTGGACACCCAAAGTGTGTCCCTATTTTAGGGAGTGATTACTGCCCTCTATTTCATGGCTTTGTGAGACTGGCAGTGGTTATATCATGATTCGCAGTGGAAGGAACAGGTCCTTTTACCTGTCTCCTTCTGAGGAAGATGCTATTCCTCCTTTGCTTAAAAGGTTTGCCAGTTTCACTTAACGTGATCTTTCACTTTCATCTGTGTAAAAAGTTATGTGCGCGCTGTATGCAGTGCACAGGGCGAGTGGGGATCATGTGTGCTCGCTTGCCTGGGGGCATCAGGGAATCCTTTTCAGGTGTGGCAAAACAAAATAGCTGATGGCAGTGAGTGAAGCTACCCATATTTTTGTAAGCCTGTGAACCTGCCCTTGAACTTTCTTCCATCAGAATTTCACTGTATAGCGATGCAAGTATCCTAAGATGGGCAGTGTCAGATTCCTCCTTTGCATTTTGTCTCCTTGCCAAGAATGGATCTCAAATAGCTTCTTGAAAGGTAGAGTAAATGTTCTTTATTTCAAACAACAAACTCAGGGAGAATGTCCAAGAGCGGCTGCTTTCTACCTAAACTACATAGTCTCTGCCCAACTGAAACAATGGCAGAGACTTGCAGGCTAACAATCCTCGGCTCACACACAGGGGAAAATCTGATTTTGTGGGAAGCTCGCGACTGAAAGGTTCGCAGATCTGCTACACACCATAACACTCCTCTTACCCTGCAAGAGTGCAACTAAATCCACACCCACTCCCTGCCTCACCTTTGTCACAAAAGATTTGACCTCACTGTCTGTGTATAATTTGCACCCACATCTGGTAACTGGTTCAAATTCAGTCAGAAGGATACCACCCTGCTATGCCACATCACACAGTTATCATGCAGGGCTGCATGCAGGCTTCAAATGAGGAAGTCGACAAAGTATGCACTAGACCTAACTGATCAATTTTTAATCAGTTGCCGCAGATGAGTGTTCAATGATTCTCTGGCTGACATGAACTAAAGTATAGTTGAAAAGATTACTGTGTTTGAGAGCCAGTATCTTCTGACTGCTTGCTTTGATCAGGCTGGCGACTAAGCCGGTCTCATAGTTCCTGCTTGGAATGCTGCTGGAATGCCTCAAAGGATAGAGAGTTCTGCCTTCTGCTAGACAAATTATGGATTGTGGTCCTTCAGGAAGAGCATGCCTGGAAGAGACGTTCAGTAGCTCAGCTTCGGACAAGAATCCATTACCAATTAATTTGTCTGGGGCACAGGGGATGTATCAGAATCTAAAATGGCTTGTGGTGAGACTTTTTCATCTGTTCATCTAGCATTGTGCCCCTAGTTTCAGTCACAGACTGTTGAATATCACCTCTAACCTCTCATCTGACTAGAAGAGAATCAATGAGGTAGATTGATGAGACTTAGCTGAGCACAATGCTTCAAACCACAACAAAACAATGCAGAAGTTAGTGATCGTGTGAAGAAGTTGCAGAGTTACCCTCCTAGTGTTTAACTTTTTCACCCCTTCTCACACCCCAGGAGCTACCGACATCCATTATTATTATTGTAGAGTTTTATATAGCGTGCAGCTACCCAAACAGGGTTTCCCAGCGCCATGGCATCAAATAAAGTCTAGCAGCACAGACAGGATGAGAACAACCAGGTCTTCAAGTTCCATCAGAAGGGGGTCAGAAAGGGACAGTTTCTCAGATACTCAGGTAAAGTGTTCCACAACGTAGGGCCCAGATATGAGAAAATACGTTTTCCAAAATGGGCCAGTTTGACTCTGGGAACTATATGCAGTGATCCGGTTACTCGAACACAGAGCGCAATGGGCTAGTAGGGACCACTAGTTCTTGAAGGTATCATGGAACAGTGCCTGACCTAGCCTTATGCATGTAGCATAATGCCTTCAACTGCATCCTGTTTTCCACTGTGGGCCAGTGAAGCTCATGGAGGAGGCATGACACAGAGGCACAACTTGGAGTCTATATAGTAGCCCGACAGCTGAGTTCTGGACTACTTGTAGGCATCTGATGAAGGCCTTATCTGCCCCTAAATAGAGAATTTTCCTGTAGGCTAAGCCTGATAGGAACAGGGCCTGAGGAACCATCCTATGGACTGAGAAAGGGAGCATCCAAATAATCTTTCTCAGCCATTTCAGTACTGGAAACAGGTGGAAGCTATTGTAGTAACCTGAGGATCCATCAACAGATTCTTGTCCAGCCAAAAACCTAAGTTCTTAACTATGGGGACCAGTTCAGGAAGCGCACCCAAGGTCTTAGACCCTTTCTGCAGGCCCCAAAGTAGGGGGTTCTTTCCCAACACCATTACCTCAATCTTCTCACCATTATGCTTTAGCGAGTTGAAATTCATCCAGGTGGTGACCAGACCCAGACAGGAATGTAAGGCCTCTGAGTTGGGTTCCTGAGCACATGAAAAACGAACAAAAATGTGAGTGTCATCTGTGTAGAACAGGATGTCTTGAATTATTCTCAGCCACTGGCAATCACATGAGTCGCATTCCAGGCCATACTTTTTCACCCTTTGTGCCACTCTAAACATAAATCTATAATAGTGCTAGGGGGTCTGCATTCTCCTTCCCATGCCTAGGTGGAGATCTCCAGCAGAACAGTATTCTTCAATTCCGGACAGAAGTTTTCAGCGAGTAGTAGGATTTACAAGTTTCCATCCACTTATACAAGGGAAGCAACAGCCTCTTACCTTTGAAATGACAGTGATATATTACATTTATAGGTGGATTAGAATTATATATACCTATTTGGAGAGTTCTCTACCACACCAGCAGAGGTCACTGCTGCCAGGGCACAGATCTCCAACATCTGTGTTGAGAACTCCAAAATGAAGTGGCAGGGAAACATCATACACATGATCCAAATCACAAATACCTGACACACAGTAACATTCCCAACACAAACATTACAGCACATACTCTAGTCTCTGCCATCTTCCCATTCCTGACTACAGGATTCTGCACAACATCCACGTATACCACAATGCAGGTAGCCCCTCTCAAAAGGAAGAGGAATATCATTGTGGAAGAGACAGATTTTGTACTTACTATTGATGATCATGATAAGGAATTATGTAGTTTGGCTCCATATACCCTTAGTGGAACAGAGAAGGTTGCCATCTGGCAGGATTAGATAGTCTATGTCAGTGCATTGGACCTGGAGCTAATGCATTATAGGGGACCTCAAGAAAAAGTGGTAGGATGAGAGAAGGTGAGTGAAGGTAAGTGAAGAATTTTCCTGGATACTCCATGTGGCTGGCAGCCATTTTGTGCATGCAGCCAGTGTACCTTTGCCATAGGCTTGCATGAGTTCTTTGTTTGCCATGCCGCCTTGCTCCTTGTTGTTGTTGTTTGATCATATGGTTGGTGGCCTTTTTGTCCATCCAACCAGTGAAGAATTTTCCTGGATACTCCTGACAAAAGCTGTACTTGTTTGATTGGACCTAGATCCCATTCCCAACTCTTCCCCCCCCCCCCCTTGTAGGACATATTCTCCATATCATTCACAATGACCAGTTACAAGGCCCATCTGTTCTGTTGTAGAACTCCATAGGCTTGCATATGTTCTTTGTTTGCCATGCATCCTTGCTCCTTGTTGTTGTTGTTTGACCATGAGGCTTGCTGGTAGCTATTTTGTCCATCCAGCCAGTGTTCCTTGCTATAGGCTTGCATGTGTTCTTTGTTTGCCATGCCTTTTTGTTTACAGTTGTTGTTTGCCATGTGGCTGGTGGCCATTTTGTGCATGCACCCAGTGTCCCTTTGTCAGAGGCTTGCATGTGTTATTCATTCCACATGCCTCCTTGTTCGCAGTTTGTTGTTTAACCATGTGGCTGGTGGCCATTTTCTCCATCCAGCCAGTGTTCCTTGCCTTAGGCTTGAATGTGTTCTTTGTTTGCCATGTCGCTTTGCTCCTTGTTGTTCTTGTTTGACCATGTGGTTGTCTGGCAGCCATTTTGCCCATCCTTCCAGTGTCCTTTGCCATAGGCCTCCATGTGCTCTTTGTTCTCCATGCCTCTTTGTTTGCAGTTGTTGTTTGGCCATGTGGCTGATGGCCATTTTGTGCATGCAGCTAATGTCCCTTCGCCATAGGCTTGCATGTGTTCTTTGTTCCCCAAGCCTCCTTTTTCGCAGTTGTTGTATGACCATGTGGCTGGTGGCCTTTTTGTCCATTCAGCCAGTATCCCTTTGCCATATTTGTTCATGTGTTCTTCTTTGTTATCCTTGCTCCTTATAGTTGTTGTTTGACCATGACAGCCATTTTGTGCATGTAGCCAGTGTCCTTTAGCCATAGGCTTCCATGTGTTCTTTGTTTGCCGTGCCTCCTTCCTCCTTGTTGTTGTTTGACCATGTGTCTGGCAGCCATGTTGACCATCCAGCCAATGTCCCTTGCCATAGGCTTGCAGGTGTTCTTTATTTGCCATGCCTCCTTGCTCCTTGTTGTTGCTGTTTGACCATGTGGCTGGCTGGCACTATCCACCTGACATTAGGCATGTGGACCCATTGTCAGGCAACTGATTACATGTGCATCACTGCACACTGTATCTCTTTTGTGGGGTAAAGCAAAAGCTATCTACAGGTCTTGACCCTGAAGAAATTTTTAAGAGCGTTCAGCAGCATTCAACAGCAGCCATATTCACCATGGAGAAATGACACATAACTGCAAACACCCTGAAGCAATTTAATAGCAAGGTGTCTGAATGGCTGTGACCCAGAGGACTTCACATTTGATTTGTTGCCACAGACAATGACAGTAACATATTCAAGGCCATAACAGAATATGGCTATTTCAGGGTCCTTTGTTTGGTGCAATGCATCAACCTGGTTGTGCAAGACTTTCTTAAAAAAGAAGACATAGCCAGCAACATACTGACCACCTGCAGATGCATCTGCACTCATTTCAGACATTCTTTTAAAGGTGAAGGTTATTCAGTGTGTTAACGGACTACCAGTTAAAGCCCTGATACAGGTGCTGCCAACACATTGGAACTAAACCTATTATATGTTGCAACGTCTGTGGGAAAAGTACAAATAGATCATTGACTATGTCATTCAAAGAGGAGCTGATGCAATTGGGAAAGCCATGCCGATGGATGCAGACAAATGGGGACTAGTCAAATGCCTCACACAGAAGCTGCTCCCTTTTGAAGTTTTCAAGTGGGAAGTTCGCAAGGAGAACAGTACAATGGGCCAAGCCATCCCATTATTGTAGCTGCTATGGGATCAGCTAAAGTAGGTGTCTAAAAGGTTTGCATTAGGGGATGCGAAAGAAACCCAGAAGTTCATGCCTTCGTTGAGAACCTAAGCTATCCCTTGAATTATAACGCAAGGCTGCAAAATGACATCATCTTGTCCAAAGATTACATCTGTGCCACTCTATAGGATGCCTGCTACAAATAAATTCTTTCCACTTTCATTCCTTTTTTTGAAGGGGATGCTTCACAATACAAGAGGTGGATTGTTGAGCATGCAGGAGAACTGGAAGAAGGACAATTAGAAATTAGAATCCCAATCCACAGTTCTGGGATGCTGTGTTCAACTTCCATACAGGGCAGTCTTTCTCACATCCAGTTACCCCACCAACAAGAAAATCGATGACAACAGCGACAGAAGAATCAGACACAACCTCTGCTTTGGCTTGGTTTCAAATGGCAGGTCTTCCAGTGCAGAGGCGAAGGAAAAAGCGGTTGAGCAGGTGGCAGTGCCAATGACCATTCAGAGGATGTTCCATGAGTTTCTGGATGGCCAGAAAGAGGTGTATGTGGTTCAAAACCCATTAGTGTGTTGGTATGGGAAGATGCGCCGATGGCCAGAGCTCAGCAGGCTGGCAATAAAGTTTTTGGCTTGTCCTGTAGCCAGTGTGTCTGCTGAACATGTGTTCAGTGCAGCTGGTGCAGTTGTTACAGTGATAAGGACCAGTCTCTCACCTTATAACATGAAGAGGTTGACCATGATCAAAATGAACCAGCATTTTATGCCACCTAATTAAACCATTCCCAAAACACCACAAGAGGAGGAAGAGGATGATTGGTCAAAATCAAGCTTGTTAGCTGACCAACGTCTGGGAGAACCACTATACTTTGAGTACAAACTGTACTTCCCAGACTGAGTATGCCAGTGCCACCATAGAACTTTAAAATTATATCTTGTTCAGCTTCTTTTTCTCTTCTTTTCCAAAAAAATATGCTAGTGCAACATTATGTTTGTGTTGGATTTCTGCTGCCCCACCACTTTATAGTCACATATAAGCCTAGATTGGAGTTGGACCTGTGTGCAGTGAAGAAGCCCCCACATACTCTTCAGTACATTGAAGACAATGCCTGCCTCCCTCACATTCCATTGCCTACCCTATTTGTTTTACATCAACTAGCAGGGCTGCCCTGGAAGATCATTGATCAAAAGACTGCCAGTGGCAATGCCTAATTCCAATGTGTGGATACCATCAAAGAGAAGATATTTTGTTCAACCACAATGCTTGGATTGGAAGAGGTAACTATTAAGTAACTATTGCACCATAATTGGTGATATATTGAGTGATTGTGAATTTGTGAGTGATGACTGATGTATATGGTGGCTGACAGTGAAGGAGGGAATTCAACAACTTTGTAAACTTGTTTCCGATGAATTACGATGTTTGGGGGCTGATGGGTGATTATATTTTTCCTGAAATGAATTGTCCTTTTTAAAATTAGTGAAATTTACCTGCAGGGTCCACTCTTTTTTTCTGGTTCCTCAGAACAGACCGGCCACTTTAGTTACCAAGCAAAACTCTACCCAAAAAATACTCAAGTTCTGTTTCTCTATTTTTTGTTCAACAGCAGTGCACTTCACAGGTCTACCTTTCTCGGTTTGGGACTGGGATGAAGTTACTCAGAATCTGGAGAAGAAAGATGAAACAACTCTGGGCGGTATTACCTCAACAGCTAGAAAGGAGAAAGTTATCAACTTCAAAGAGAACCCATGATGATGGCAAGGACTCTGACGTTTACTATTTGCTCAGCTCTGTGAACTAGAGTGAGGTGCGTTGATTTGGAAATGTTGCTGAGTTTGGTTTTTTTGCGTTGCTAGCTCAAACGTAAAACTCCTCTTATGTTCTTGCTCTGCCTCTGAGTCTTCTTGGTGCACTCTTGACTCCTCATAAAGCTTACCCTGCTTTCTTTCATCCTTCTTTACTCTATATTTGACAAGACCATGTCTAGACACCTGAATTCCAGGAGAATTCCAAGAGAATAAAACCCTCATCCCTAAACACTATTCTCTCTTTCTGAAATGAACAGGGGACAAATGAATAGCCCCTGAGAGAAAAAGATAGGGAACAGAGATTTGGGAAGGGAAGAGAAACAAAACACTGGTACACCAAGGAGCATCACTGATGTTCTAAGAAAGTTGCCTCAGGGCTTTGTGCAGGAATGTCTAAGACAAATATCACAGCCTTTCAGCAAAATAACAATAATTATCATCATTCGATTGGACAATCACAGAGTCTTTCAGCAAAATCACAATAATTATTAGCGCACGATTGCTCAATTATTAAGCATGCTTTTGTAACTCACAACAAAATCGTTATAAAATCAAACCTATGAATTTGTCTTTTGTTAATCATCTTCACACAATAGACTCGCTCCAAAACAATGAGAATAAACATCTAATTTCATATAGATATTGAGTGATGCTTTCAGCAGTTCACAATACTTAACTTCAATGCTCCTTTTAAAAATACTTCTCAAGCTGTCTTTGAAATATAGTCTTGTACCATGGGTTTCTCAGCAGCGACAAACGTCTTTCATAATGCACCAAAAGGTCACTAACCTCAAGAAGGCTTAAAAAAGGAGACGAGAGGGGAATTACTCATCAACTGACATCTCCTGGAATGTTTCGATTATTTTAGGAAGATGGAACACTGCTCGTAAAATCTCCAGCCGCTGTGAAAGTAATCCACTCCAGAGAAGGACGCTCTGATGAAGCCTCGCACTGAAAAGACGACTCCTGAAAGAATCATGGAACTCCACGGGACACCTGCGAGCAAAGGGAGACTTGAAGCCAAGCACAGGAAACACCTTGGCAGTTCTATTTATAAACTGGTGTGCAACATGAGGGGTGTGGATGCTGGTGATGAGACACATGTTGGTGATGAGTCATCAAAGACTTTTGATGATTCATTTGAAGGAATTCGATGTTTCCATAAACTGCCTGGAACACAGTTCACAAATGGGACAACACTTGCTTTTATCAATATAAACAAACATGCAATGTAATATTCGGTCTTCAGACGGAAGCTAGTTTTCCTCACAAGTTACAGGGAAGTGCTGTGCTGTAAACACATTCATGACATGTTTCATCTTCATACATGCTGATTTATTTTGTGAGGGTGCAGCTAGAAGCGTGTGTGTGAGTGCGAGTCCTAACAATAATAGAGTTACTGTTTTTTTAAAATAAATAGGCCTTCTCCTGGTCCTCCCCTGCATGCACAAAACATGGGGAAAGCTTAAAACTCCAGCTTATCTACCGGACAGGTTCAGGCAAGAACCAGAGTGTCGGACATTCCAAGAAGAATGGAGATATATCACAATACAGAATAATTTTCCTTTTAACAAACATAATTTTTAGAACTGGGTGGGTTAAATTCAATCTTCCATATTTCAAAAAAAGTAGAAGACATAACACTTAAGATATACTATCTGGGGCCTCTCTGAGGCAGAAGGAGTGTTTGCAATGCATTTAACTGAACTCTGTCATACTTACTGATCTCTTTGTTTCCTTCCACAACAGGTTGATGATGGTGTGCTGCTCAGCGCCCCAATGAATATTGTTGTAGTTTATTTTGTGTAGTGTTTATCCTTGTCACACCTTTCCCCAACTTCCCTTTCCCAGCCATTCATCAAGACCCTAACCCTCTTTCCCCCAGGGCTGTGTGATTTATTGAGGTGTGACTTAATTTTACACCATAAATTAATCATACACTTGCTTAGGAGGATGTGGTTTAAGCGACACCAACTCACTTCATGACCTTAACCTTCTATTACCTGAGCAATATTCCACACCGACCCGATCAACATTAAAATTAATGCCTTGTGTGTTTGTTCCTTAAGCGCTTATCGTAGTCCAACCACTGAGCGTACTCCTCCTGATTCCATGATTTAATTTCCTAAGATTAGTTTTGTAGCTTCCCACCATTGCTCAGAAGAAACTGATATTGCTAGATTTTATTACCATATCAGGTCTTCATTGCTGTGTGTCATTGTGTCATTGTGTAATTGTGGTATTCTGGTCTCAGTCTTCCTAAAGTTCTGATAATATGATGATGACTCACTAAGGGGGTCATTCTGACCCTGGCGGTCGGTGATAAAGCGGCGGCCAACCCGCCAACAGGCTGGCGGTCCAAAAAATGGAATTCTGACCCTGGCGGGAACCGCCAACAGAGCCTGCCACTTTAACACTCCGACCGCCACGGCGGGACACACAAACAGCGCGGCGGTCACCGCCAACAGGCAGGCGGCAGACAATGTACCGCCCACCCTATCACAACTCACCAATCCGCCACCTTTTCCGGGGCGGGAGCACCGCCGATAAAAACACGGCGGAAACAGACTACGAACGGGAAAACGCTCACCTCTATACACTCCACGAGGACGGAGGACAGCATGGAGCCCGAATTGAACATCCTACCTGCTCTCGTCTACCTGCTCATCTACCACGAGTACGAACTCCGGCGCAGACGACAACGGTGAGTACCGCACCTACAACACAGGGGAAGGGGGGAGGAGGAAGGGTTACGGGCACACACATACGCAATACACCCACCCCCCAACTATCTACACACCAATGCAGAGCACCAAGTCAAAGTGACCCCACCCAAACCCCCCGGAATAATGAAAAGATATAATTAAAGTGAGAAACTAAATTTATGTATAAAATAGGTTCATTGAAGTCATGGTAAAATAGGAAAATGAATCAAAAAAATTCAAGTTTAAACATTGCGTAACCGATAAATAGAGGCAATAAGTCCAGCACAGTCACTGAAATTTCAACTGTCCGTGGGCCAAAGTGTATCAACACATGGGCAAAGCCCACACAGGAGACCTGAGTCCGTTGGAGAGAACACTGCAGGGGCATCAGATGATAAAACTACAGGCACCTCAGGGGGAAGGGAAGGGGGGGCACCACAGCCACATGAGTCCACGACGCCAGATCCAAGAAGGGGCCACTATGCCCACTGTTCAATCCTGGGGAGTGCAAAGCCTCAGTCTCTCAAGTCTCTACAGTGGGTGGTTTGCCCACTGTCATATCCTGGGGAGTGCAAAGCCACAGTCTCTCAAGTCTCTACAGTGGGTGGCTTGCCCACTGTCATATCCGGGGGAGTGCAAAGCCACAGTCTCTCAAGTCTCTACAGTGGGTGGCTTGCCCACTGGCATATCCTGGGGAGTGCAAAGCCACAGTCTATCAAGTGGATAACAGTCTCCACAGGCAATGGAGGAGGCAGGGTGGCCCGAGTGCAGCGTGAACAGTAGCACAACACAGAAGCGGCACTGTCATTGGGCCAGCGGTGCTTGAGACGGCGGGCCCTGCGGAGCGGTGCTTGAGATGAAGGGCCCAGCGGAGCGGTGCTTGAGATGAAGGGCCCAGCGGAGCGGTGCTTGACAGGAAGGGCCCAGCGGAGCGGTGCTTGACAGGAAGGGCCCAGCGGAGCGGTACTTGAGACGGTGGGGCCCAGCGGAGCGGTGCTTGACAGGAAGGGCCCAGCGGAGCGATGCTTGAGACGGCGGGGCCCAGCGGAGCGGTGCTTGACAGGAAG
Organism: Pleurodeles waltl; assembly: GCF_031143425.1. Lineage (NCBI taxonomy): Eukaryota > Metazoa > Chordata > Amphibia > Caudata > Salamandridae > Pleurodeles > Pleurodeles waltl. Next base: position 273,361,142 of record NC_090444.1, on the reverse strand, counting down.
GGCCCAGCGGAGCGGTGCTTGAGACGGCGGGGCCCAGCGGAGCGGTGCTTGACAGGAAGGGCCCAGCGGAGCGGTGCTTGAGACGGCGGGGCCCAGCGGAGCGGTGCTTGACAGGAAGGGCCAAGCAGAGCGGTGCTTGACAGGAAGGGCCCAGCGGAGCGGTGCTTGAGACGGCGGGGCCCAGCGGAGCGGTGCTTGACAGGAAGGGCCCAGCGGAGCGGTGCTTGAGATGAAGGGCCCAGCAGAGCGGTGCTTGAGACGGCGGGGCCCAGCGGAGCGGTGCTTGAGATGAAGGGCCCCTGTTCAGCGGTGCTCCTCCCGGCGGGGCCCTGTTCAGCGGTGCCTCTCTGGACGGCGGGGCCCTGTTCAGCGGTGCCTTTCTGGACGGCGGGGCCCTGTTCAGCGGTGCCTTTCTGCACGGCGGGGCCCTGTTCAGCGGTGCCTTTCTGGACGGCGGGGCCCTGTTCAGCGGTGCCTTTCTGCACGGCGGGGCCCTGTTCAGCGGTGCCTTTCTGGACGGCGGGGCCCTGTTCAGCGGTGCCTTTCTGGACGGCGGGGCCCTGTTCAGCCGTGCCATTCTGCGCGGCGGGGCCCTGTTCAGCGGTGCCTTTCTGGACGGCGGGGCCCTGTTCAGCGGTGCCTTTCTGCACGGCGGGGCCCTGTTCAGCGGTACCTTTCTGCACGGCGGGGCCCTGTTCAGCGGTGCCTTTCTGGACGGCGGGGCCCTGTTCAGCGGTGCCTTTCTGCACGGCGGGGCCCTGTTCAGCGGTGCCTTTCTGGACGGCGGGGCCCTTTTCAGCGGTGCCTTTCTGCACGGCGGGCCCTGTTCAGCGGTGCCTTACTGGACGGCTGGCCCCTGTTCAGCGGTGCCTTTCTGCACGGCGGGGCCCTGTTCAGCGGTGCCTTTCTGGACGGCGGGGCCCTGTTCAGTGGTGCCTTTCTGGACGGCGGGGCCCTGTTCAGCGGTGCCTTTCTGCATGGTGGGGCCCTGTTCAGCGGTGCCTTTCTGGACGGAGGGGCCCTGTTCAGCGGTGCCTTTCTGGACGGCGGGGCCCTGTTCAGCGGTGCCTTTCTGGACGGCGGGGCCCTCTTCAGCGGTGCTTGTTCTGTAAGTCAAGGGAGTCAGACCTGGCCACGACTCCCTGCTCAGTCGCCCTCCGACCGTGCAGTTGCTGGACCCTTCGGTGACGGTGTCCTGGGCCCTTGGGTGTCCTCCCTCACACCCGGGATGGGGCTTGTGGGGCCCTCCTGGTCCGCGCTCCTGCTGGCTGACTTCTCGGCCCTGCTGCCCTTGCCCTCCTTCGATGTGGCTCTCTGGGCCTTGCCTCCCCTGGATGTTGTGGCAGGTGAAGTGCCGAACTTTGGTCCGTGGGGGAGTCTTCTCGCGGCGGCCCCTTACTTTATGGGTCCTCTTTCCAGGGGGGGGGCTGGCTGTCCCCTTGCTGCTGACCGATGTATCACTGCTGGCAAAGGGGGGACTCCAATATCCATGCACTACGGTGACCCTTGAAGCCGGGCTGGTGGTGGCTGAGGCGCTCTTGGGACTCTTAGCAGATGGAGGGGGGGGTCAGGTGAGGGAAAGAGGTCAAGAGTGGAGAGGTAAAGTTTTTTAGGACCAAGGTAAATGGTTGGTGTAGTGGTTATGGGAGTGGAGGAAGAGGAGGTGGTTGTAGGAGAGTCAGGTGTGCTGTCCTTTGGTGAAGGTGCATGGGCTGGAGGCTGTCGTGAGGTGGTTGGCTGTTGGGTGGGTGTCTGCCTGCGTTTGTGTGTCTTGGAAGAGGGGGTGACAGACACAGTGGGAGAGGACACAGGGGACGTGTAAATGGCAGTGGGGGTGGTGACTGCACGTGTGCGGACTGGACTGGAGGGTGTGCTGGTGATGGAAGTACTGGCTGTTGGTGGTGTGCATGCAGGTGTGAGTAGAGACGTCACAGGGAGGGAGGAGGGAGACGAGGAGGTGGGGGACACAGAGGTGGTAGTGGCTGTTGGCATGTCTGCATCTGGGTGTTGCTTGGGTGAATGTTTGTGTGATCTGTGGTGCTTATGTCTGGATGAGCTGCCCTTGGGTGTTGAGGTGTGTGCAGGCTGGTCTGATGGTGTGGGTGGGATAGGCAGAGGAACAGGAGACAGAGACAGGCTGGAGGCAGTTAGAAGAGGGAGGCTGGAAACAGGGACAATGGCTGCCGTCAGTGCTGAGGCCAGAGCATTGAACGATCGTTGATGGGCAGCTTGACCCGAATGAATGCCCTCCAGGTATGCATTGCTACGATGCACCTCCCTCTCTACCCCCTGGATGGCATTCAAAAGGGTAGACTGCCCAACAATGATGGTCTGTAGGAGGTCAATGACCTCCTCACTGAGGGCAGCAGGGGTAACAGGGGCAGGGCATGAGGTGCCTGGGGCGAAGGAGACGCCCGCCTTCTTGGGCGAGCGGGCACGGAGCGAAGGCTGAGGGGCTGCTGGGAGGGCGGAGCTGGTGCGCTGGGTGGCGGCTGTACCTGTAGAGACGGGGGGCACGGATGTTGCCGCCACCGCTAGGGAGCTCCCATCCGAGGACGTTTCGGTGTCGCTGGTGTCACCACGGCTCCCCGTTGTGAAGCTCCCCTCGCCCTCCGTATCACTGGTGGCCTCGGTGTCTGTGCCATGGCCCACCGGGGCCTTGTGAGTTGCAGCTCCTTCGTGCTCCGGTGCCAATTCTCCTCCGCCTGATGATGCTAATGCACACATGCACAAGAAGATAAAGAAAAAGGGTGGGGGGAGAAATAAAAACAGGTTGAGTGCATGCATTGTCAACTCCGTTGGCGGAGAGGACAGACACAGGAGCCTCATGCACTAAGCCGCGCAATCGGGGTACACTACTCAGTACTTGTGACTAGGCCAACAGGTCTAGGGACAACAAACGTGCACATGGGTGATGCAGGACCATGGATAGCTGTACTTGACACCCTACAGAGGTGGGGGGCGGGGGCACAGGGACATGGCTAAAGGAGAGGACTACACTACAGAAAGCGCCCTGGCCTAATGTCACCCACAGCCCTCTTCCCCCACCCAGGCACCTCCACTGCGCGTAAAGATAGCTGAATGTGCTGGTACTCACCCCCTTGTGTCTGCTGTGATGTCCTCACGCGCCCATCCAAATCGGGGTAGGCCACCGCCAGGACCTGGGACATCAGGGGGGTCAGGGTACGACTGGCACCCCTCCTAGGTTTGGAGGCCATCCCCAGCAGTGACTCGGCGGTCTTCCTGGTCCCGCGGCGGATGTCCTCCCACCTCTTGCGGCAGTGGGTGCCCCGTCTGTTGTGGACCCCCAGGTTCCGGACTTCCTTGGCGATGGCACGCCAAATGTCGACTTTCTGATGGGCGCTGACCTATTTGACATGTACAGGGTGGAATTTGAAATATCATCAATTTTCCGCATGATAGATGCGATTGGCCCCCCCTCCCCAACCTTGCCATGTGGCACATGCTCTCATCTGTCGTGCCTTGCACTCGTCATTGTCTCCCCACCCCACCATCTAATATCCACCCCACTCAACACAGGCATAGCCCATTCAACGTGCACACAGTGTACTTACCTGTTGGTCTGGAGGACCGTAGAGTCGCGCATACTGGGGCAGGACCCCATCCACAAGTTTCTCCAACTCTTCTGTAGTGAAGGCAGGGTTCCTTTCCCCAGTCGCAGCAGCCATTGTCTCTTCCAGACCGAGTTCACAGCAGCACTTTCAGTATAGGTCCTCTCCTGTGGATGATCAGGTCTCGAGTGATTAACCAGATAGAAAATGTCGGTAACGCCCGCGGCGGTGCGTACCGCCGCGGTGCGTTCCGCGACCGCCGGCGCACCTAGTCATTGGCTCGTGAAACCCATGGGGTTCGATGTTAACCAATGCGGCTTGGCGCCGCGGTCCTCGACCGCCTACCGCCACGGTGTGTCACGCCAGCGCATTGACCTCACATCCCACTGTCACACTTCTCAGGTCAGGCAGCCGCCATTTCAAGGGCCCACATGGCTTAATTTCTACTGCGTCACACAGGCCTAGGCCTTGCATTGCCACTCATACAACCCATTCAATGCATTGAGAATCGTGTACTGTGCAAGCTGTAGTTACGTACCTGTGGGTTGCTTGACTCTGTGGTCCATGTTGTCCTTCCTAGGCACCGTCCGCTGGGACTTGCGAGGAGAAGGATGAATCCTCCAGTGTACCGACCGCTGGTGGACCTGTCGACAATGGAGGAACGTCATATAATACTTCGATACCGACTTGACCGAGCCACTATACATGAACTGTGTGCCCAGCTGGAGCCAGCACTGATGTCCCCGATCCGCCAACCCACAGGAATTCCCCCTCTGGTGCAGGTTCTGTCAGTCCTCCATTTTTTGGCAAGTGGGTCTTTTCAGACAACAGTGGCCATGTCATCAGGGATGTCTCAGCCTATGTTTTCAAAGGTTTTGTCCAGAGTGTTGTCTGCCCTGACGAAATACATGCGGAGCTACATTATTTTCCCTGAGGAGTGTGATTTGGCCACTGTGAAGGGTGACTTCTATGCCCTTGGACATATCCCCAACATCATTGGTGCCATTGATGGGACCCATGTGGCCTTAGTACCCCCAAAAGACGATGAGCAGGTGTACAGAAACAGGAAAAGTTACCATTCAATGAATGTGCAGGTGGTCTGTTTGGCTGACCAGTACATCTCCCATGTAAATGCCAAGTTCCCTGGGTCAGTGCATGACGCGTATGTTATGCGAAATAGCAGCATCCCCTATGTGATGGAACAGCTACAGAGACAACGTGTGTGGCTAATAGGTGACTCTGGTTACCCCAACCTGCCGTGGCTACTGACCCCAGTGAGGAATCCCCGGACCAGGGCAGAGGAACGGTACAATGAGGCCCATGGGCGATCTAGGAGGATCATAGAAAGGACCTTCGGCCTCCTGAAGGCCAGGTTTAGGTGCCTGCATATGACAGGGGGATCCCTAATGTACTCACCAAAGAAGGTGTGCCAGATCATCGTGGCCTGCTGTATGCTTCACAATCTTGCATTGCGACGCCAGGTGCCTTTCCTGCAGGAGGATGGTCCAGATGGTGGTGTTGTAGCAGCTGTGGAGCCTGTGGAGAGTGAAGAGGAGGAAGACGACGGGGACGACACGGACAACAGGGACACAGTCATACAACAGTATTTTCAGTAGCACCCAGGTAAGAATCCCCCACGCCATTTTACATTTACTTCTGGCCTCCTGCACCTCTACTTTCTGTGTTTTCCCCCAGTTCCTTTCAACTGAATTGTGACTTTCCCTTCCCTTTTCAGAGCTGTATGACCCACTGCGTGACTTCTGGTTTGTTCGCCCATGGAGTAAAGCACATTGACATTGGTATGTTGTCATCACAATGTAACTGAACATTGTTGAACCGTTATGTGTAATACATTTGTTAAGAATACAAGCAGACTCATGAGTGTTTTAAGTGCAATTAGTGATTTATTTAAAGTGCTACATATAGGTCCATGATAGTAAAACGGTGATGGGTGGGGGTGGAGTGATGTCCATGGCAGAGTCCAGTTCTCGGTCGCACAGGTGCATTGTCCATATGCCTGTGGAAGGATGGAGCAGGGGCAGTTCAAGGTTGGACAGGGTGACGATGTGGGACAGTGGAATGACATCCGGGGGTATCTTATGCTGGCAGGGGTCTTGGCATCCTACTCTGTCTTCCTTTGTGATCTCAGGTTCCTCTTGCGGGGTGGTTGATCTTCAGCAGGAGGTGGGGTTCTGGTGGCCCGTCGTTGTGTGGGGGCCTCCTGTCCACTAGCGCCGGCGGAGGTGGTAGGCTGTTCCTGGTCCAGGCTGGTGACAGGGTCCCTTTGGGGTGCCACATGGTCCCGCAATGTGGTGACTATTAGGTTCAGGGCCAGGAGGATGTTCCTGAGCTCCTCTCTGTACCCCATGTACCGTTCCTCCTGCTGTGCCTGGATCTCCTGGAACCTGGCCAGTTCCATCGCCATCGTCTCCTGGGAGCTGTGGTATGCTCCCATGATGGTGGTGAGGGCCTCTCGGAGAGTCGGTTCCCTGGGCCTGTCCTCCCCCCCCTGTCGCACTGCAGCCCTCCCCGTTGCCCTGTTTCCCCGGGCCTCTGTCCCCTGGACGGTGTGCCCACTACCACTGCCCCCAGGTCCCTGTTGTTGTTGGGGTGTTGGGTCAGCCTGGGTGCCCTGTAGTGGCGGACACACCGCTGATTGACCTGTCCTGGAGACAGAGGCATGGGCCCGCTGGGTGGGAGCTGTGCTGATATTCCCAGAGGGGGTTAGGTCTGCTGTGGCCTGTGTCTGTGTGTGGGGAACCGACTGTCCAGAGGTCCCCGATGGTCCAGGCTGGTCATCAGGTTCTAGGTCGACAGAGCTGCTGTCCTCACTGGGTGCCTGTTCTGGGGGTGGGATGGACATATCTGGACCCTCCTGGCCAGTGTGCTGGCGTTCAGGCCCTGCAGGGGTGAAAGAGTATGGTTATTGCTTCTGTGTGTTCCATGGCGTGCGATTTGTGGGTGCCCTTGTCCCCCAGTGCTGGCATTCCCTTGTGGCAGGAGTTGTGAGGGTGGTTTGTGGGGGGGATGGGTATGTGCAGTGGTCATGCATAGGTGATGGGTGTCCATGGTTTGTGTTGGCATTCAGGGTTTGGTTTTGGGTTGGGTGGGTTGTGCTGGTGAGACATTGGCAGGGAGGATGTGTGCTGGGGGGTTGGGGGTGAGGGTGTGGGTTGGCATGCTGGTGGTTGGGGGGGGAGTAGTTGAGACTAGACTTACCAGAGTCCATTCCTCCGCCTACTCCAGCGAGGCCCGCAGGATGCAGGATGTTCAAGACCTCTTGCTCCCATGCTGTGAATTCGGGAGGAGTGGGTGGAGGTCCGCCGCCAGTCTTCTGCACAGCGATGTTGTGTCTTGAGACCATCGACCGTACCTTCCCCCGTAGGTCGTTCCAGCGCTTTCGGATGTCTTCCCGGTTTCTGGGATGCTGTCCCACAGCGTTGACCCTGTCAACGATCCTTTGCCATAGCTCCGCCTTCCTGGCTATTGTGGTGTGTTGCACCTGTGTGCCGAAGAGCTGGGGCTCTACCCTTATTATTTCCTCCACCATGACCCTGAGTTCTTGGTCCGAAAACCTGGGGTGTCTTTGGGGTGCCATGGGGTGGTGTGGATGAGGTGTGGGGTGGTGTTTGTGGTGATGTGAGTGGTGGTGTGTGGTGATGTGTGCGTAGATGTGGTGTGGTTGATGATGTTGGGTTCCTGTGTGTGTTGGGGTTTTCGATTGCTGTGCTCTCTCTCTCTCTCTCTCTCTCTATCGCCTTCTCTCCGATTTCCTACTAGTGGGGGTTTGTGGGTGATGTGGGTGTGTGTTTTATAGTTGCTTGGATGTGTGGGAGTGGTGTTTGTATGTGTATCAGGTGTGGGTATTTCAAATTGTCCAATGTGGCTGTGTTTTGGAGCTGGGTGTGTATTTTGACCGCGGCGTTGTGTACCGCCAATGGAATACCGCGGTTGAATGACCGCTGCGTGGATTCGTGGGTCGTAATGGCATGGGCGTGTTTGTGTTGGCGTGGCGGTGGAGACTTGGTCATCTCCAGTTTATCGCTGCCCGCTGATGAGGCGGCCTTCCGTGGATGTCGGATTTTTGGAGGCTTGGCAGTTGTGGGTCAGAATGACCGTGGCGGTTTACCGCGGCCGCGGCGGTAGAATGGCGGTTTTCTGACCGGCGGTAAGAGCCTTTTACCGCTGAGGTCAGAATGACCCCCTAACTCTCTGTTTTCTTTCAATCAAGTTGACAGTGCTGGATAATTCTTTGATTAATCCTGTATTTGAAGTTTGTATAGGTGGGAGTGACTCCTTGTGCGAAGTTCTATCTTCCCTGTTAGTGCGCTAGCCTGCTACTGCTACTACCTACCTACCACCACCTTTTAATGCCATCTTGGTAAAATCCCTGTAGTGAGAAGAGAGACTCCCTGGCTTTGTCTATTCACATAAAAGAATAACTATGGATTAAAGTTAACTTGTTACCTTCAACTCCTACTAAAGTAATTAACTCCTACTAAAGAAGATGTTGTCTTACTTGTCTATGTGTATCTAAGTTTTTGTTGGCAAAATAGGCAATGGTAAATGTAGTTGAAGACGGTGGCGACGGTAAACAGAAGACCGCCAGTGGCAGTAGACTGCACATCGCCGAATAATGATGCCAAAAAGTAAAACCTCCAAAAATCCTGCAACCTCCACCCACTGGCAGGGCCTACGACGGCAGAAAGGCAGTACACCCTACCCTGCAACCACCATGCAGACAAATCCACCAAATAATGATGCACAAATCAGCGTGGTGGATAGTGAATGCCGAATGACGATTGGCAGCCACGTCCAGCAATGGGACTGACCAACAGCAAATGCACACATTGGCATCTTTGAAACCCACACACCTGACACACATCCACAACACTATAAAACACTCACGTACACATCCCACAACCTTGTGCATCGCCAATGGCAAGACAGATATTGACAACACAACACGCATACACTGAACCCAACATCATACAAGTCACACACACAAATACACCACCAAAACACATACATACCCCAAACACCATCACAAACCACACACACAATCACACAACAGCACCATCACCAATAAACCCACAACACACCACCCACAACACACACCAGGGCACATCCCTAAACACCCCCGCTTCACAGACAGGGAGCTAAGGACCATGGTGGACGAAATACTCAGGGTCGAGCCACAACTATTCAGGGCACAGGTGCAGCACACACCCGTGGGCAGAAAAATTGAGTTATGGCAGTGGATAGTCAACAAGGTCAATGCAGGGGGGACCCATCCACGCACAAGGGACGACATCCGGAAGAGATAGAATGACCTGCGCTGCAAGGTTCGGTCAATGGCATCCAGGTACAACATCACCATACAGAAGACTGGTGGTGGTCCCCAACATACTCCCCCCAAATACACCGATTGGGAGGCGAGGATCCTGGCTATCCTGCACCCGTAGGGCCTCACCAGAGTCACTGGAGGACTGGACTCGGGTAAGTCAACTACAATACCTTAACAGTCACCACACCTATAATGCATGTATCACCCCACCCCTCTCACTACCACCAGGACCCCATATCCTACCCAGTCCACAACACCCACATCCAAGTTCCCTGCATGCCCACAATCCCTCAAAGAGACCACCATCCAGCCCCCTGTGAACAGTCCCCTATCCCTGCATGGATTACCAGTGGCACTACAGCACCCACAATGCACCTCCACTCCCCACATAAAATGCAACTAAATGTACACAAAGGGACCTTGCATGCTATGACAGGGGAATATAACCATCAAATAGTGCAGAGCAGTGCAGCAATTGCTGATAAGGTACCTGACACCCACATGTCTATTCCCCCACACACAGGCACCACCACCCATGCCACCCAGACAGAGACATCAAGGAGTGCCAGTGCTCCACCTGAAGACAGAGGCCCCACTCAGGAGAGTGCAGAGGGATGTCTGGAAATAGAGGAACTCCCTAGCCCATCACACAGTCCTGGACAGTCAACCTCTAGCAGCCCTACCCAGGATACCACTGACACCCCTACCACCCAGCCACCATCATCAGCTCTGGCCAAATGACCCCACACCAGTGTATCCCAGCCACAGACTGGGGGCCCACATGCACAGAGGCCAGAGTCTCCACCCACCAACAGGCAGGGATGATGAAGGACCAACTGCAAATGGGACTGCCAGACCTGTGCAGGGGACACAGGCACCGGGGTTAGGGCCAGTGGGAGGGCGCCAGTGACCCAGGGGGGTGGCCAAAGGATAGATGCAGCAGCCCAGGAGGTGATGTCTGAGGTCCTGGGAGCATACCACCATACCCAGGACAGGATGGGCCCGATCCTGGCTACCCTGTAGCAGAACCAAAGGCTGCAGATAGCACACCACCAGGAGGCCATGGAGCAATGGAAACAGCTCAATGCCACCATGTCCTCCATTGCAGGGGTGCTGCAGCACCAGTACCACAGCCAGTCTGAGACCTCCACCCCCCTTCAAGCCCCAACCACTAGCCAGGACACTGTCCTGCCATCTACATCTGCAGCAGCTACTGGACTGGTGGCACTGCCAGAGGACACACAGGATTCCAGCACCCCTACCCCTGCAGCCCAGCTGCACCTTCGCAAACTTGCCCTCAGACCCAGATATGCCACTGAAACACCAGCCAAGACCAAGCCCAGCCCCAGGAAGTGACTCTGCCCTGAACTGTCTCCCTTGTGTGCCACTGAACTAACTTGTTGACATGCCACTGCCATCACACCAACTTCCAATAGCCACATGGACAAAAACACAGTGCTACCAACAGCTGAGCATACGTACCTGAGTATGTATTTGCACCATGTGCCGACTCCCTTTCACTGTCTCAACACTTATGTATATTTTGCCATTCAATAAATACACTCAAATTGTATGTCCCTTGTCAATATGAGATATGAATTGTGAGTGTGTATGCATTAGCCAGTTAATATCATAATCACACCTTTATCAAAGGAGGGGATCCAACGTACTGTAGTGTCTGAAGTATGTCACACTATGCATAATATTGGGTTTCCTGGCACATGCCACTTCATTCATCAGTTAGCATTGTCACTGACAATAGACACCACAGTACTTATTATATGAGTCAGACTGAACCTATGCAGTGAATACATCAGCATCATTGAACAGTACCTTAGAGTCACTGGAAGTGTCGGCGGATTAGCTGGGTCCTGGAGTTGAGATCTTCCTCACCATCACTCTCATTCCCTCTCTGAGGTTACAGGGCTGGTTGCACAGCAACCTCTGCTTCCAGAAGTAGCTTTCCTCACAGCCAAGTTGTGCAGCATGCAGCAGGCCACCACTATCTTACTCACCTTGTCAGGGACATAGCACAGGGATCTCCCAGAGAGATGGAGGCAACAAAATTTAGCCTTCAGGAGACCTATAGTGTGCTCAATCACCCTCCTAGTACGTCCATGGGCCTCATTATAATTCCTCTCTGCATCCCTTGATGTAACTGTATTTTTGAAAATGCGACAAGTAGGTAACGCACACAAACGGAATGTATGAGGTACACCATCAGGCAAACATGTGCTGCTTTAACTCTGTCATAATGGCATCACAGTGTGGACACACTTCCAAAGATGGGTACATGTGAGGATTATAGAATCATGTCAGCAAGCGACGAATTGGGAGAAAGATTGGGGCCCTGGATGAGGCCCCTGTCAAGGCACTGGAGACGTGGTGTTAGAAAAATGGCAACCTCTTGCCATCCAGGTATGATAGAGTGGAAGTGACTTCATTCTGCTGGCGTTAGTCCTCATGGCGGAAGGCGGTGTTCACCGCTGTACACCTGATCATTGGATTATATGGTTGTCAATGGGGAACCTGGGGCAATCGATCACCTACGCCATTTTGTCAGACCCTTGACTCCTGATAGCATCATCTGTCGAGAGAGCTGAGGCATCGGCGAGTGGGGATGCAGCAGCCCACAGTTCCAAGGAGGCAGAGTCGAGCGACGCCAAGTGGACTAGTGGGTTGGACGGCAAGGGGAGTACCACGGGGGAGGCAACTACCACTGGAGGTAGTGACTCTGATACCTCCTCCAATGGCAGCTCCCTCGTGGTGGCAGACCCTGCTGGGGCCACCCATTCTTTGCCATCTTCCGCCACCCCCATACCATCACTGCCTTCCCAGTTGCTCCCCACCGAGTTGCCCATGCCCGCTCACCTAGGAGGGTGGGCGTCTCCTTCGCCCCAGGCACCTCATCCCCCTCCCCAGTCAGCCCTGCTGCCCTCACAGAGGAGGCTATTGACCTCCTGAAAACCATCTCTGTAGGGAAGACAACCATTGTGAATGCCATCCAGGGGCTAGCATCCCAGATGCAGCAATGCAATGCGTACCTGGAAGGTATTCACGTGCCATGCCTGGCCTACAATTATCTTTTCAGGCTCTGGCCTCCTCTTTGACAGCAGCCAGTGTCCCTGGTCTTTCCGTTCCCCCTCCCACCACCACTACCCCTTCCAGCACCCCGATCCCTTTTCCTATCTGAAGCACACATACAGACAGCCGTGCACACAGATCAACACCCAAAAAGCACACTGAAAAACACAAGCACCACACTGCCCACCACAGGCATGCACACACCCAACATACAAAAGCACACACAACAACATCCACTTCCCCCAGTGTGTCGACCTCCCCGCCACCCTGTCTGTCACCTCACCATGCACATCCACACGCACTGCACCCTCAGTCACTGCTGCTGCCCCCATTCATGCAGTAACCACAACATCTGAGATCCAGACATGTACCCCAGGCACCACACCTCCACTCACCACGACTATCTTGACAGACACTTGCAGCACACTCACCAGACCAGCAGACACCCAGACAACATCCATGTACACTGGCAACCTGTCTTGTCCCACTGTGTCCACACCCCTCCTCCCAAAACACTCAAACATTTAAACACATCCACACCACACACATCCACCACACATAAGCATACTTTAATGGCACCTGCATCCACATCCGGCACACGTACACCTAATATGAGCTCTCCTTCAACCTTCACTCCCAGACCTGCCTCCAAATCCCCTACAACTGCACCTAAGAAGCTTTTCCTATCCCATGTTGACCTGTTTGAACCCAATGGCCCACCCCATCTTCTCCCTAAACGTGCCCATGTCCTTGCCCAGCCCACTCCTTCCTCGACCAAGTCTGCCCCAGTCCACCCTTCCCATTCCCGAACATCTTCAGCAGGTCCATCTGCCACCCCCGGTCCAGACCCGCTCCCCCTCCTTCCAAGAGCAAGCCAAAACCCCCTCCACCTCCCAAACCTAAGCCCAAGCTCCCCCTTCCAGACGTAAGTCCCCACTCTGCCACCCCCCTGTCCCTGTTTCCTGAGGTGCCTGGCTGACCCATTGATGCCCCTTTCGAGTGGAGTACCCTTTGCACATGTGGGAGTCAAGTTCGTCCTATATTGGCACTTCTGGGATTTTAGAATGGACTAGCCAATGGCCTCACTTGGACATTACGTTTCTTCCATTTAAATAAATTTCAGTGCCCAGTAGTGCTGTTGGCACAATATAGTGACGTTGTCCAGCTTTTCACTGTGGGGGTTTGGTGTGCACATGTTTGTACTTTGGTGCAGGTCTTTGCTGGCTTGTGTCTGGTAAGTACATTTTGTCATGGTATGTTTGGCTTGGGATGTGGGAGGGGTTGGAAGTGCGTTGCAGGGTGGGTGGGGTGGGTGTGTAACTGTGCCCTTTCTTCCCATGTGTACTAGGCTGCGGTACTTACCGTCATCATCTTCGTCATCGGTCACAGTTCTGGAGGAATATGGCAAGGAGCAGCACTGGGATTATTTCCAACTCTGGATCCATGTCGGCGTCGGCCATCGGTGTTTTCTGTGTCCCTTTGTTGAGTGTTTCCATTTATATTGTTCGTTTCTGCCATACTTTGCCTGGCGGTGGTTCCCACCCCGGATCTGATGGTGATCTGGTGTTTCATTATTTGGTGGGTGGGTAGAACCTTTCCGCTGGCCTGTGAGCGGCCTCCTCCATCCTCGTCAAGACTACAAAGATGGCGGTGTGTGGATGGACCACTACTTGTTTTTCATATGCTTCATTATTTGGCGGACCAGACCGCCAGACTGTTGGTGGTAGTTACCGCCGGCGGTGCAGTGTTTACCACCATGTTCATAATGGCCACCTTAGTCAATTGTTAGAAAAGCAAGATAGACAAATCAACTGCAAACGTTTCATAATGGAGGGGCAGATCTAAGTCACTAAAGTGCAATAGAAGGGTGGAATACTTTGGTTAATCCAGGAAAACCTAGGCAAGGTCTTGGTTGGCAAACTCACTGGGCATGATCAAGGCAAAGAAAACCTTCACAAACACGCGTAGAAAAGCTGATTTGGGCATTCAGTCATGCCGGTGAAATACATGTCCTAAATATCTGCACTCTTATTATTAAGTATCAGTCCTCAAGATATATAAGGCGACAAGAGAAAGCTGAGCTTACAAACAAAACAGATGAAAGCTAATACAAACAGGAGGAAGTCAGGTGCAGAAAAAAACATGGAAAATAGATAAATGCAGGGATAACAAGAACAAATATAAGTACAAAATAAGGTAGTCAGGCACAGTAAAAAGAAAAAAAAGAAAAAATATTCAAAATGAGGAGAGGTGAAAAATAAAATTGAGAAATAATTATAATAATATTACAGGAAGACTTACTGGGGGAAGGCAGATCAAGCAGCATCCTCACTGATGGTTACACTGGCACCCTGGTCTCCTCCTGCAACGATGTTGCCCTCTTCTTCCCCTTGGTTGCTGAGGAGAGAAGTAAACGAGGATAAAAAGAGATTAGTGGTACACTTAAATCTCCCCAAAAACACTTTTTGACAAGCAGAGGCAAACACAGTAACGGTGTACTTTTCTAAGTCAGTTTGCCTAGTATGATGGACATAACTTGAGTTGATCTACTGCTTTCACTTTTCTGATTCCTGCACCTAATCTCTACTCCAATATTTACTAAACTACGGGACATATATCCATACTTTTAACGCAGGGTAGCACCAAAAGCCTTCTTGCAGCACTGCCCTGCATCAAAAGGAGATATGGCGTATTCCTGTCCTTTTCCCCTGTGTTGATGCACAATGGGCTCCCATGAGCCAATGCAGGACTCCTGCTCCATGCTGCAAGAGTGCCTGCATTGAGGGGATGATTGGATTTGTGCAGAAAGAGACACCTTTCTGCAAGAAAAAAATAAATTACAATAGAAGTTTTCCTTTTTCTATGTGCTGCAGATTCCAACACAAATAGAAAAAGGAAATAACGAGGGGCAATAAAGGTATTTCCCCTCTTTGTGTCCCCCTTACTCCTTCAAGGAAGAGGCATAGACTTTTGATGCCTTCCCAGGTTTAAAAAACCTTGTAATTCTGGGAATGTGTCAAATGCCCTGGGTGTTAGTTGTAGGGTGTTAGACTTGGCATTCTTGGGTGGTCTCCCCTACATTTTTGCCTCTATTTCTCAGGTTGTTGATGTGTGCTGGTCTCTGTTTTTACTGTTTTTGTTACTCTGGGCACTTTACCACTGCTATCCAGTGCTAACGTGCATGTGCATCTATACAAAATGTGTATGTAATTGGTTTATCCATGATTGGCATATTTGATTTACTGGTAGGTCCCTAGTACAGTGCATCAGAGGTGCCCAGGGCCTGTAAATCAAATGCTACTAGTGGGCCTGCAGCACTGGTTGGCCACCCACAATAGTAGCTCTGGAAACATGGCTCAGAACTGACACTGCAGTGTCTGTGTGCAGTTTTAAACTGCCAATTCGACTTGGCAAGTGTTCCCACTTGCCAGGCCTAATCCTTCCCTTTTCTTACATGCAAGGCATTCCTACGGTAGGCCCTCGGTAGCCCCATGGGCAGGGTGCAGTATATGTAGGAATTATACAAATGTGTTTTTTGTATGTCCTAACAGTGAAATACTGGTAAATTCGGTTTTCACTGGTGCAAGGCCCATCCCTCTCAGAGTTTAACATGGGGGGTGCCTTTAAGCATGATTAAAGCATAGATCCCTTTTGGAGCACATAGACATATGGAGTTTGGGGTCTCTGAGCTCACTATTTAAAAATACATCTTTTAGTGAAGTTGGTTTTAAGATTGTGTGTTTGAAAATGTCACTTTTAAAAAGTGGGCATTTTCTTCCTTAAACCATTCTGTGACACTGCCTGTTTGTGGATTCCCTGGCTGGGTCAGTTTGACAGTTGGGCTGTTTGTACCTCTCTCTAGACAGTGACACAAAGGGAGCTGTGGTGTAGCCAGCATATCCTGATAACCCATCTGTGCTAGGAGGGAGGGGAGAAGTGGTCACTCACACCGGAAAGGGCTGTGCCTGCCCTCACACAATGCAGTCTCCAACCCCCTGCTTTGTGTCTTGGGCCTGGCCTGGGCAAGGCAGGATTTCACAAACAAGAGAGACTTTCCTTTGGATTAACCTACTTCAAAGGCCAAAATGGGTATAAGAAGGACACCCAAAACCACAGACTTTAGATCACTTCTGGACATCAAGAGGAACCTCTGCCTGGAGAAGAGCTGAAGAGCTGAGGAGAAGTGTTGCCCTGCCTGTGACTCTGCTTTGTGGAGCTAACCTGCAGTTGCTGCTTCTGCCTGGTGAAAGGGGACAAAGACTGGACTTTGTTGTGCATTACTGCATGTGAAGAAATCTCCAGGCGCTTGTCCTGAGCTTGCCTCCTGTTGTTGAAGTCTTAGGGCCATCAAAGACTTCCCCTGCCAGCACCTGGACTCTCTGCTGAGACTCCTGCACTGCCAAGTGGTGCCCTATCCAGTTCCTGGGGCCTTGACAGGTGAAGCTGGCAGACCAAGATTGAAAATCCACGCACCGAGCACCCTGCGGGAAAATTTCTGACGCAACCTCTGAGACTCGGTTGAAGAACCGACACGCCACCAGCTCTGCGGCTGAGATCGATGCACCACCTGCAGCGCAGCTGGAAGATCGATGCACGCGGCTGGAGAAATTACGTGCTGCATTGCTAATGTAGGCTGGTAACATCGCAACCCACACAGCATGGTTTTGCTAACACCGTGCGGCAGGATTTTCGACACAAACCTTGCTGGGCACGGAAAAACAACGCAATGCCTGCCCGGACCCAAGTGCTGCCCGGATCGACGCATCGCTGTCCTGCGGAGAGGAAAAATAATGCGCGCGACCGGAGAAGGAGAAACAAAGCACGGTCTCGCTTGTGAGTGAGAAAGAGACGCACCGCTTACCTTTTTCTACGCATACTCAACCGTGTGTGTTATTTTGACGGCACCCAGGTACTTTTGAACGCTAACAGTGTTTTACCTGTTCACAAAAGGATTTAAGACTCTTTTGCTTTTAAAATTAATAACTTGACTTGTGTATGTTGCATTTTTGTTTTTTGGGTCTTGTTTTGTTTAGATAAATATTTCCTATTTTTCTAAACCTGTGTTGTGTCATTTTGTAGTGTTTTTACTGAATTACTGTGTGTGTTGGTACAAATACTTTACACCTAAACTCTGGAGTTAAGCCTGCCTGCTTGTGCCAAGCTACCAAGAGGGTGAGCGGGGGTTAACTGATGGTGAATCTCCTTTACCCTTACTAGAGTGTGAATCCTTGCTTGGACAGGGGGTAACCTCACTGCCAACCAAAGACCCCCTTTTCTAACATTTGTGATCAGCGGTTGGATTGGACTTGTATTTATAAGTGACATACAGTGATTAAGTGTACACTACTGTTTTCAATGCAGACCACTTCATGACCACATATTACTTGTCTTGTGATTTTTGCTTTTTCTCTGTGGGACTCTTTTTGTTCTACTTCCATATTTTTGCTGATCCCTTGATTGACTTTTCTTGAACTTCATTGTGAACCTATTTCTGCCTTTGGAACTTTACACTTTGTTGACTTTTCATCATGTCCCAATCTGGAGATGCATCAGCTGGAGCTGCTTTGACCTAGGGAAACGAGAGCTCTACAGTGGCTCAGTTAAAACAGTTCTGTAAAGATTTTGCCTGTCCCATTAAGGGTTCCACCAAGAAGGAGGAGCTGCAAAAGGCGCTGAGGGCCTGGGTGATAGCCAAAGAAGGTGAGGGCCACACAGAGGAGGAGGGGGATGAGGAGCAGGAGGTGCAATCCATTCACAATAGTATAGTCGGTGGGCCTGTTATGTCCAGGGAGAGAGTCTCCAGGAAAGGTAGCAGTGTGTCCTCCAAGGGTCTGACCCCTGAAGAATTGCAGGACAGATAGGCAGAGAGAGAATACCAATTGGAGCTGGAGAGCCTCAAGTTCAAGATGGAGAGGGAGAGGGAGGAGAGAAAGATGGCCATTGAGAAAAAGAAGATACTGCTGGCTCATGAGCTTAGCTTGAAGGAGTTAGATCAGATGAGCCAGTCAAGTAGAGATGGTGGCAGCAACAGTACAGTGCAGCCTGAGAGAAGGGTACACATCCCAAAAGACCATGTGAAAGATTACAAGAGGGAGGGTGACATATACTTGTGGTACAAGGGGTATGAGTCTGCTCTCCACATGAATCTGGTCTCTGAAGCTCATTGGGAGGTGGGTCTGTGGAAGCACTTTGAGGTAGAGGGGAGGGATACTCTGACATCCTTAGGGGATTCTCATGGGCTCACGTACTTTATCATGCAGGATGCCCTACTCACAAGATATGGTCTCACCCCTGAGAAGTATAAAGAAACATTCAGGTCCTATAAGAGGAAGGAATCCCAAACATGGTTGGAGTGTGTTGATTCATTCTGCAGGTCACTGGATGGTTGGGTGAAGGGCAGTAAAGTAACTACATATGAGGGGCTTTACAATTTGATTGCTTGGGAGCACTTGCACAGTTTATGTTTTCCAGAGCTGCGCCAGCACCTAATTGACAGCAAGCTGACTGACCCCCAGGAAGCTTGCACAGGAAGTGGACCACTGAGAGAGCACCAGGGTCCAAAAGAGGTATGGGGTAGACCACGCCAAGGGTGGGCAGGGTCCCTCTCAGAAGAAAGGGGGAGGAGGGTAAACAGTGAGAGTTCTCTGAAGGGCCCCAACTGATTCCCAGAGTAAGGATTCCCAGCCCCCCAGTGAGAAGAGTTCTCCAAAGGGAAATCAGTGGCAGGGGATCCCCCACGTAAGTGCTATGCATGTGAGCAAGTGGATCATGTGAGGTAGGAAGCCAAATGCCCCAAGAGTACACCGGCACCCAGTGGTGCGCAGTCCCAGGGTTTGGCTAGTGTAGCGCTTGGGGAGGAGTTTGCTCCAGGTGGGTGGGAGCCAGCTGAGATGACCCTTGTCTCACTAGGGTACAGTGAGATGGTCCAGAGAACCCTTGTGCCTGAGAACACTAAGAAGTACAGGCAGTCGGTGACCATCAATGAACAGAAGGTTGGAGGCTCTGAGAGACACAGGAGCCAGTGTGACTACAGTGAGGAGTCAAACATATGTGTGAGGCACTCAATACATGTATATGCATATTACAAAAACGTCTCCGAAATATTTGGAAATATTCTACGAAAGGATTAACAATCAAAGTCAGAACAGTTGGACAGTTAAGGAATCCAATAAGGTTCGATTTGTTACAGATTACAACCATGTTTCTTTGATTTTGAAAAAATTTATGATGAAACATTGGGACATGTTACATCAGTATGAGTCATTAAAGAGTATAATACCAGAAAGGGTACTTACATCGTATCGGAGAGGTAGAACTTTGACAAATATTCTTAGTCCCAGTTTCACTACTAGTTTGCCCAGTAGCACTTGGTTACCGCCATGAGGGATAGGTTTTTTCAAGTGTGGACAGTGTGGGGTATGTCGCTGGGCTTGCCACAACATCAGAGAGTTTTCTACAGCTGGACAAATAGTCACAATTAAGTCTTCAATGGATTGCAATACTTCCTATGTTATTTATGTGATACGTTGTAAATGTTTTCGAATATATGTGGGGAGTACCATACGTTCACTCAGAATCAGAATTGGGGAACATGTTAGGGCACTTAAAAACTGTGATGTAAGATATCCTATTGTGGCACAAATCCTATCTTGCAACTCACAAGCTGCTCATAAGAGTTTTGAATTTTTTGGGTTTGAACATGTCCCCAGGGATCCGAGGGGTGGTAATTGAGAATTGTCCTTACGTAAAAAAGAGGCACTATGGATAATGAGATTAAGGGCTGTTGAGATGGGTCTCAACTCAGATAGAGAGTTGGAATACTTTTTGGGTGAATGAACAGTCTTTTTGGTGTCAAATATAGCAATAACCTATTTATCTTGTAATCATATTTGTATGTGCTGATTATGTATTATTTGCATAGGTAAGATCTTTGTCATTACTAGTAGTTGTTCCATTGTCTCTTGGGGTACTTGAATGGACAACCAAAACTCTCAAACAGAAAACAAATTTGGATTCATACATGGTTCAAGGTGTCATGTGATTTGGACATCACTGTGTATTCCTTGTCTATTGTTTCTTTGTTACTTTCATATATATCTTGATTTTTCACCAGTTCATTTCCTTTCTCTGCTCATCTTCCCTTTAGTGTTGATGTTAAAATGGTTCATATATAGTCTATTTGGGATTTGTGTTAATGATACTATGAGCACTTCAGTGGCAATTTACTATTTAGTTGCATTTTTGCCTAAATCTTACTCATTATTTTGGAGATGGATTTTTAATTTTGGTCATTTAACAAGCCTTAGGAGCGTTGTTTTCATACATTTGGTCTGGAGATACGTTGGCTTTTGATTGTTGAATAACAATAACAATTACTGTTGTGTTTTAGTAGAAACTACACGATTTGTAGTCCTACTTCTATGTTTATAGTTGAGTCCGTTTTTGATTTTCATGACTCTCATAGTGTTGGTGTTCTAGTAGAAACTACACGATTGGTAGTCCTACTTTCATTTTTATAGTTTAGTCCGTTCTCGATTGTGATGACTCTCACAGCGTTCATAATGACTTCCGGACACAATAATCGTGGTTGGCGTACTCGCGATTGGTGTTCGGGCATTAAAACAGCTTCCACACACGTTCTCTGAAAGAGAACCTACCAGTAGGTCAATTTCTCCACCTACGACGTAACTGCTCAGAACTGGCAGACCACACCAAAAACGCCAAGAAACTGACTAAAAAACTCCGGGCAAAAGGCTACTCGGCCTATCTCACCAGAAGAGCTGAAAAAAGAGCTTGTTTCAGCCACAGGGATCTGTTGCTGCAACCATCGGTACGAGCCGATAAGAAAGACAGCATAATCTGCGTAACCACCTTCAACCCACTATCCAATACAGTTAAAAAGATAATCAAGGAAGATTGGAAGATCCTAACATCAGGAGGTTTACCCTTTGAACCCCCACTCAACGCCTTCAAAAAAGAAAAAGCATCCGTGACATGGTAGTCCACACCCGACCACGTGACAGGACTCCTATAAGCAAACAAACAATGTTATGGCACCTACCGCCACCCACGGGTCACTTTCCCTATGGCAATTGTAGTGTTTGCTAGTTCACAAAAAAGACTACCAAATTAGAACTCGGGTGCAGACACCCTGGGGGTTGAGGACCCTCACAATCTGCAACAGTAGAAACTTCATCTATATGATAAAATGCCCTTGTCAACTCAAGTATATCGGCATGACTACCAGGAGAGTGGGAACACGCATCTGCGAGCATCGAAGTACCATTAGATGCAGACTGGATGCAACCTGTTTAACAGAACATTACATTCAGAACAATCATGATCCTGATGGTATGGAGTGGTATGTCATAGACAAACTCAGCAATCCGACTATAAATATGAAACAAAAAATGTTACATTACGAACAGAGAAGGGTATGGAGGCTGCACACAGACACCATGGGACTCAATGATAATATCCAATGATCAGCTCTGTAAAACCTTAGCAACACTTCCCTGTCTTCTACCCACCTTTCACACATCCCTTCCTCTTCTCCACATCCCCTACCTTACCCCCCTCTTTTTTTTCCTCCATCTCTTCCCCTCTATCCCCTCCTCTACCCCCCTTTTTTCCCCTTTCCCCATCTCCTTTTTCCACCCTTGCTCCTCTCCCCCTTCTCTTCTCTCCCCCCTCCCCCTCAATTTTTTCTGTCCTCCCCCATTTGTTTGCCCCTCCACTCCACCCTACATGTCACTTTCTTCCCCTCCATTCTTTCCTCTCAACGCCCTCCCTTCCTTTTCTCTTTCCCACTTTTTTCTTTCTTTTTCGCCTCTTCCTTCCGTCTTCTCTACATGGTTCCTTTCTTTTCGTCTTGTGTCCTTCCTCCTCGCTTTGTCCATCAAGTTCCTCCTTCCTTTTCCTCTTCCTTTTCTCCTTTTTCTTCCCCTCATTTCCCCCCTTTTTCCCCCTCCCTCCCCCTCCCCTCTCTTTCCCCTCTCTCTTTCTCCCCCTTCCTTTCTTCCCCCCTGACCCCCTGGTTTCTTTCTTTCTTTTCTTTTTTTTCTCCCCTGTACTCAGGTGTTTTTGGCCCTCCACCCCCGATCCGAGGTAGGGCCCATTGCTTTCAACTACTCGTATCGGAGCAGCTGCCACTCAGAGCCCTTGCTCTGGCTCCTGGTTGCTATAGCAACCATCTGACAAGCGTGCCTCCGAGTGCTGGGACTTCAGTTCCCAGCATTCGGGGGCACGGGTAGACGCACCGCATCACCTAATCATTCACTTTCTTTCAGCCCGCCCGACAGCCGGGCCCTCGCGTTCCTGGCGGCAGAGTTCACCGGAAGTTTCACAGCATCTACGCTTCAGCTGAGGCACATGTGACCATATTTGATATTTATCAGCCCCCTGGGACCCTCCATTTAAAGCCCGCCGCATTTAGGCCCAAGTGAACAAGCGGCTGGGACACGGACCACTTAGGTGCACGATCGTGTTGCTGCCTTTGGAGTAGTAAGTCTGAAACTCCCCCAGTGGGCCCCCCCTTTGATTCTCCATGACTTTGTCTCTTCTTTTGAGATAAGTATTCATGTTTGTGAGTCTAGTAATTGTGTTCTTACTCTTTTGCGAGTTTTTATTACAAGTTTGTTATGTAATGATTTACTCTCCTGCAACAGATGGACACAGTGATCACACAGCAGTCTTCTTCTTCTTTTTCCGCATTGTTAACCACCTCTGAGTTACCAGCCTGCCATCATGTGGTAGCTCAACCTTCTTAGCCATATTTTAATCCATGTCTCCCCCATAGAGTGTGACTACAAGGGGCAACTTCGCTCCGTCAGTTCCCAGACCAGAGACTAACTGCCTTTTTTCGCAGGGTAAGACCATCTTAATAGGCTTCCCTTGCCAAAAGATCTTTAAACTCTTGCATGTGTGTGTATGTGTATATTTTCCACTGCATGTTTCTGACATCCTCAGTGTGCTGTGGTTTGGAGTGAAGTGACACAGATATTTCACGACTGTTAGACCTGACAGCCTTAGGGTAGTCACCCCTAACTTTTTGCCTGCCTCCCTCCACTTTTTGGACACTGTTTTTGCTGGTTTATAGACTCTGCGCACTTTACCACTGCTAACCAGTGCTAAAGTGCATATGCTCTCTCCCTTAAAACATGGTAACCTTGAATCATACCTGATTGGACTATTAATTTACTTATAAGTCCCTAGTAAGGTGCACTTTATGTGCATAGGGCTGGTAAATTAAATGCTACTAGTGGGCCTGCAGCACTGGTTGTGCCACCCACTTAAGTAGCCCCTTTCCCTTGTCTCAGGCCTGCCATTGCAAGGCCTGTGTGTGCAGTTTCACTGCCACCTCGACTTGGCATTTAAAAGTACTTGCCAAGCCTAGAACTCCCCTTTTTCTACATATAAGTCACCCTTAATGTGTGCCCTAGGTAACCCCTAGAGCAGGGTGCTGAGTAGGTAAAAGGCAGGACATGTACCTGTCTAGTTATATGTCCTGGTAGTGTAAAACTCCTAAATTCGTTTTCACACTACTGTGAGGCCTGCTCCCTTCATAGGCTAACATTGGGGCTGCCCTCATACACTGTTGAAGTGGCAGCTGCTGATCTGAAAGGAGCAGGAAGGTCATATTTAGTATGGCCAGAATGGTAATACAAAGTCCTACTGACTGGTGAAGTCGGATTTAATATTACTATTCTAGAAATGCCACTTTTAGAAAGTGAGCATTTCTTTGCACTTAAATCCTTCTGTGCCTTACAATCCACATCTGGCTGGGCTTGGTTGACAGCTCCTTGTGCATTCACTCAGACACACCCCAAACACAGGGTACTCAGCCTCACTTGCATACATCTGCATTTTGAATGGGTCTTCCTGGGCTGGGAGGGTGGAGGGCCTGCTCTCACACAAAGGACTGCCACACCCCCTACTGGGACCCTGGCAGACAGGATTGAACTGAAAGGGGACCTGGTGCACTTCTTAGCCACTCTTTGAAGTCTCCCCCACTTCAAAGGCACATTTGGGTATAAAACAGGGCCTCTGCCCTACCTCATCAGACACTTGCTGGAGAAGAAAACTGAACCAGAAACTACATCCTGCCAAGAAGAACTGCCTGGCTGCTCAAAGGACTCACCTGTCTGCTTTCTACAAAGGACTGCTGCCTTGCTGTTGCCCTGCTGCCTTGCTGAACTCTTGTCTGGCTGTGAAAGTGCTCTCCAAGGGCTTGGATAGAGCTTGCCTCCTGTTCCCTGAAGTCTCAGGACCAAAAAGACTTCTCTCTTTGACTTGGACTCTCCGTGCGCCGAAAATTTTGACGCACAGCTTGTTTCGCGGCGAGAAAAACGCCGCACACCGACGCTGATCGACGCGACGCTCTTGGGACGATCGAAGATCCGACGCACGGCCTCGCAAGGATAACGCCGCCCGACCTCTAGAGGAGAAATCGACGCAACGCCTGCCGTGAGATCGTAATTTCAACGCGCAGCCCCGCAGATCGAAGTCTAGAGGAGAAATCGACGCGACGCCTGCCGTGAGATCGTAAATTCGACGCGCAGCCCCGCAGATCGACGCGCAGCCGGAGAACAAGCAGGAAAATCCACGCATAGACCCGGGACATCTGGTAATCCCCGCGATCCACAGAAAGAGACTGTCCACGCGCCGGAAAACGACGCCCGACTTCGCCGCGTGGAAAATAACGACGCAAGTCCGTGTGTGCTGAGGAGAAATCGACGCACACACCCTTTTTCCACGCACCTCTTCTCTTGTGGCCCTCTGAGGAGATATTTCCACTCCCAACCAGGTACTTGTGCTTGAAAGAGACTTTGTTTATATTCTAAAGACTTAAGACACTTTATATCACTTTCCTGTGATAGTTCTACAATTATCCTGATAAATATTCTATATTTTTCTAAACACTGTGTGGTGTATTTTTGTGGTGCTATATGGTGGTATTGTATGATTTATTGCACAAATACTTTACACATTGCCTTCTAAGTTAAGCCTGACTGCTCGTGCCAAGCTACCAGAGGGTGGGCACAGGATAATCTTGGATTGTGTGTGACTTACCCTGACTAGAGTGAGGGCTTTTGCTTGGACAGGGGGTAACCTGACTGCCAACCAAAAACCCCATTTCTAACATTGGTGATCAGCGGTGAGGATAGGACTTGTATTTGTGCAGTGACATACAGTAGCTAAGTATTTCACTACCTACCCACAGTTGAAGGTCAACTTGGTTTTTATCTCTTTTTGAAAATCCGTTTTTTCCTGACAATTTTCAAAAACTAAATCCTCACTCAACATGTCTCTGACTGGGTCTCAGACAGGGGACTTTGACCTAGTCCAGTTGGATACATACACGGTCAAACAACTAAGAGGATTCTGCAGGGCATTAAGGGTACCCACCCAAGGGGCCTCCAGAAAGGAGGACTTTCAAGTGGCGCTGAGGGCCTGGGCAGAAGCCCATTTAGAGGATGATGAGGAAGAGGAGCCAGAAAATGGCCCCTCAGAAGGATTTTCACTATTTGTGGATGGTGTTACCACGGCAATTGTGCACCCTTCCAGACCAGGGAGCAGTGTCTCCATGCAAAGCCTGACCGCAAAGGAAAGGAGAGAGGAAAGGGAGTTCCAATTGCAAATGGCAAAACTGAAAATTGAGGCTCAACAGGAAGAGAGGAGGGCAGAGAGAGAAGCCAAACAAGCTGAGGCTGAAAGAGCAGCCAAACAAATTGAAGCTGAAAGAACAGCCAAACAAGCGGAAGCTGAAAGAGCAGCCAAACAAGTGGAAGCTGAAAGAGCTTTGGCTGAAAAGAAACTATTGTTGGCTCATGAACTGAGTCTCAAGGAGCTGGAGATCAAGGCAAGACAGTCTGAATCCAGCAATAATGGTGGCAGCATACAGACAGGACCTGCTGGAGAAAAGAAGGTTCGTATACCCAAAAATGTGGTGCCCAGTTTTGTGGTGGGAGATGACATAGATAAATGGTTAGCTGCTTATGAAGTTGCACTAAGGGCTCATGAGGTTCCTGAAGGGCAATGGGGGGTAGCTATGTGGGGTTATGTGCCGCCATTGGGGAGGGACACACTTCTCACATTGGATCCACCGGATCAAAACACATACCCACTTCAGAAAGCCACTTTACTTGCCAAGTTTGGGCTGACCCCTGAGGGATACCGTCAGAGGTTCAGGGACAGCACCAAACAAACCACACAAACATGGGTAGATTTCTTTGATTTCTCTAGTAAGGCACTGAATGGATGGGTGCGGGGCAACAAAGTAGCAGATTATAAGG
This sequence comes from Pleurodeles waltl, assembly GCF_031143425.1. NCBI lineage: Eukaryota > Metazoa > Chordata > Amphibia > Caudata > Salamandridae > Pleurodeles > Pleurodeles waltl. The sequence goes on along the minus strand of NC_090444.1, from coordinate 273,334,845 downwards.
GTTTATATGACTTGATTCTGAGAGAGCATATGCTTAATGTTACTTATACAGATTTGCGCCAGCACCTAGTGGATAGTAAGCTGACTGATCCCAGGAAGCTTGCTGAGGAGGCGGACCTCTGGGTTAGCACCAGAGTGTCCAAAAAGGTACCTGGGGGGGACTCCCACAAAGGTGGTCAGGGTTCCCAACAGAAGAAAGAGGGGGGAGCTAAACTTACAGATAAGGAACTCTCTAAAGGCCCCCAAAAGAATTCCCAGGGAGGGGGTGGCAACCCTTCCTTTTCCAAATTTGGGAAAAAGCCAGGGACATTTGACAAGTCAGGGAAATCTAGCCCCAAATGCATGGAGTGTTACCAGTATGGTCACTACAAAGGCGATCCACAGTGCCCCAAGAGGGCACCGTCCACTACTGGACAGGCACCTGGGTTGACTAGTGTAGCACTCGGGGAGGAGATGGACCCAACTAGCTTTGGGGAGCAGGTAGAGATTTCCCTAGTGTCCCTGGGAGAAGGAGAAATGGCGCCCAAGGCCCACATGCCCAGAAATACTTCTAAGTACCGGCAGTGGGTCACCATTGATGGGCAGAAGGTGGAGGCTCTACGTGACACAGGAAATAGTATGACTACTATCAAGAGTCAGCTGGTGTCAACAGAGCAGATAGTACCTAATACATTCCACCAGGTCAGAGTCGCTGACAATCGCGAGAGTCACCTACCGGTGGCTCTGGTTCCCTTTGAGTGGGGGGGGGTCTCTGGTACTCTGAAAGTAGCTGTGAGTCCTGCCATGCCTGTAGATTGTCTGTTAGGCAATGACCTTGAGCACACTGCTTGGAAAGAAGTGGAGCTCAGGTCTCACCTGGAGATGTTAGGGTTACCTGAGTGGGTCTGCATGACCACACGGTCCATGGCTGACCGAGAGGGAAGTCAAGGGCATCTGGAGCCTGGAACGATGGCCCAGAGAGCTGCCAGGAGGAGGGACCAGGGGTGCGGGAAACCGGCCCCAGCAGTTCCCACAGTGGCTGACGGGGCTCCTGAGGAGGAGGCTCCCGAGCCAACTGGGGAAGACATTGCCGCCCTAGGTGACTTACCTGAGCTTGCTGGCTGGCAAGTTGAGGGTGGACCCACCAGGGAGGAATTCTGCAAGGCGCAGAAAGAATGTCCCACTCTAGAAGGTTTGAGGAAACAAGCCTCAAACCAGGCAGCAGGCGACGCCTCTGGCGATCACCACCTATATTGGGAGAATGATCTCCTCGACAGTGAGCCTAAGGTTCCGGGCTTTGGGGCAGCACGTACGCTGGTGGTCCCCCAATGTTACCGAACCTTCCTACTGGGTCTGGCTCACGACATTCCCCTGGCAGGACATTTGGGGCAGGGCAAGACCTTTAACAGGCTTGTCACCCACTTTTATTGGCCCAAAATGAGGACACACTCAGACAAGTTCTGCAGATCCTGTCCTACCTGCCAGGCCAGTGGTAAAGCAGGAAAAAGGGTTAAAACCCCCCTGATTCCACTCCCTGTCGTTGGCACCCCCTTTGAAAGGGTGGGCATCGACATCGTTGGCCCCTTGGACCCCAAAACTGCCTTAGGCAACAGGTTCATCCTGGTTTTGGTGGACCATGCCACCCGTTACCCAGAGGCAATCCCTCTGAGGACAGTAACTGCACAGGTGGTGGCCAGGACCCTGATGGGGATATTTACCCGTGTGGGATTCCCCAAGGAAATAGTGTCTGACAGAGGCACTAACTTCATGTCTGCCTACATGAAGTCTCTGTGGGATGCGTGTGGTGTAACTTACAAGTTCACCACACCCTATCACCCCCAGTCGAATGGTCTTGTGGAGAGATTCAACAAGACCCTGAAAGGCATGATTGGTGGCCTCCCTGAGGCCATGAGGCGTAAGTGGGATGTCCTCTTACCATGCCTTCTCTTTGCTTACAGAGAGGTCCCCCAGAGAGGGGTAGGGTTCAGTCCCTTTGAACTTCTCTACGGGTACCCTGTCAGGGGACCCTTAAGCATTGTCCAGGAGGGATTGGAGAAAGCTCCAAAGACACCCCCTCAGGATGTGGTCAGCTATATGTTGGCCCTCCGCAACCAGATGACCCGCTTCTGGAAAGAGGCCCAAGATAACCTTGAGGCCAGTCAAGAGGTGATGAAACAATGGTATGACCAGAAGGCCACCCTGGTAGAGTTTCAACCTGGAGACAAAGTGTGGGTAATGGAGCCAGTAGAGCCCAGAGCTCTCCAGGACCGCTGGTCTGGCCCATTTGAAATAAAGGAGCGGAAAGGGGAGGCCACTTACCTAGTGGACCTCAAAACCCCTAGGAATCCCCTAAGGGTGCTCCATGTGAACCGACTAAAAGCTCATTTTGAGAGGTCGGAGATCAACATGCTTCTGGCCACAGATGAAGGAACGGAAGAGGAGAGTGAACCTCTCCATGACCTCCTCTCTGCCCAAGAAGGTGATGGGTCAGTAAGTGGGGTCATTCTGTCTGACTCCCTGACTCTAAATCAGAAAGGAGACTGCTATGAGCTGTTGGAGCAGTTCTCCCCCCTGTTCTCCCTTACTCCTGGACTGACCCACCTCTGTGTTCATGATATTGACACTGGTGACAGTCTCCCTGTAAAAAACAAAATTTACAGGTTGTCGGATAAGGTGAAGGCCAGCATCAAGGAGGAGGTCTCTAAGATGTTGACTTTAGGGGTTATTGAGAAATCCAGTAGTCCCTGGGCCAGCCCAGTGGTGTTGGTCCCTAAGGCTACTGCCCCAGGTGCGAAGCCAGAACTCCGGTTCTGTGTGGACTACCGGGGTCTCAACTCAGTCACACGGACTGATGCTCACCCCATCCCCCGAGCTGATGAGCTTGTGGACAGGCTAGGCGCTGCCAAGTTCCTGAGTACGTTTGATCTTACTTCAGGGTACTGGCAGATCGCCCTAACTGAGGGGGCCAAGGAAAGATCCGCATTTTCAACCCCGGATGGCCATTACCAGTTCCGGGTGATGCCGTTTGGGTTGAAAAATGCCCCCGCTACCTTCCAACGGTTGGTTAACGGGGTCCTAGCTGGCAAGGATGCCTTCTGTGCAGCCTACCTGGATGACATAGCTGTCTACAGTTCCAGTTGGGAGGAACACCTGCTTCACCTCAAGGAGGTGCTTCAGGCCCTGCAGCAGGCAGGCCTGACCATCAAGGCCAGTAAGTGCCAGATTGGGCAGGGTTCCGTGGTGTACTTGGGACAGCTAGTGGGTGGTGGCAAGGTGCAGCCACTCCAGGCCAAGATTGAAACTATCAAGGCCTGGCAACCACCCCGAACGCAGACTGAGGTGAGAGCCTTTCTAGGCCTCACAGGATACTACCGCCGATTTGTCAAGGGCTATGGTACCATTGTCACACCCTTGACAGAACTCACTTCCAAGAAACAACCTAGGTTGGTGAATTGGACAGAGGCTTGTCAGAAAGCCTTTGACGCCCTGAAGGAAGCCATGTGCACGGCCCCCGTACTCATGGCCCCTGACTACTCCCAGGAATTTATCGTGCAGACAGACGCTTCAGAGCATGGCATAGGGGCAGTCCTAGCACAGCTAAATGAGGAGGGCAGAGATCAACCGGTAGTCTTTATTAGCAGAAGGCTATTACCACGGGAACAGAGGTGGAGTGCTATTGAACGAGAAGCTTTTGCTGTGGTCTGGGCACTGAAGAAGCTAAGACCCTACCTGTTTGGGACTCACTTCCGGGTCCAGACAGACCACAGGCCCCTCAGAGGGCTCATGCGGATGAGGGGTGAGAATCCAAAATTCTTGAGGTGGTCCATTTCCCTACAGGGGATGGACTTTACGGTGGAACATCGCCCAGGGGTTGACCACGCCAATGCTGATGGTCTCTCCAGGTACTTCCGCCTTAGCGATGAGAGCTCCCAGGAGGTCGGGTAGCTCTCCCCACTTTCAGCTGGGGGGGACACATGTTAGACCTGACAGCCTTAGGGTAGTCACCCCTAACTTTTTGCCTGCCTCCCTCCACTTTTTGGACACTGTTTTTGCTGGTTTATAGACTCTGCGCACTTTACCACTGCTAACCAGTGCTAAAGTGCATATGCTCTCTCCCTTAAAACATGGTAACCTTGAATCATACCTGATTGGACTATTAATTTACTTATAAGTCCCTAGTAAGGTGCACTTTATGTGCATAGGGCTGGTAAATTAAATGCTACTAGTGGGCCTGCAGCACTGGTTGTGCCACCCACTTAAGTAGCCCCTTTCCCTTGTCTCAGGCCTGCCATTGCAAGGCCTGTGTGTGCAGTTTCACTGCCACCTCGACTTGGAATTTAAAAGTACTTGCCAAGCCTAGAACTCCCCTTTTTCTACATATAAGTCACCCTTAATGTGTGCCCTAGGTAACCCCTAGAGCAGGGTGCTGTGTAGGTAAAAGGCAGGACATGTACCTGTCTAGTTATATGTCCTGGTAGTGTAAAACTCCTAAATTCGTTTTCACACTACTGTGAGGCCTGCTCCCTTCATAGGCTAACATTGGGGCTGCCCTCATACACTGTTGAAGTGGCAGCTGCTGATCTGAAAGGAGCAGGAAGGTCATATTTAGTATGGCCAGAATGGTAATACAAAGTCCTACTGACTGGTGAAGTCGGATTTAATATTACTATTCTAGAAATGCCACTTTTAGAAAGTGAGCATTTCTTTGCACTTAAATCCTTCTGTGCCTTACAATCCACGTCTGGCTGGGCTTGGTTGACAGCTCCTTGTGCATTCACTCAGACACACCCCAAACACAGGGTACTCAGCCTCACTTGCATACATCTGCATTTTGAATGGGTCTTCCTGGGCTGGGAGGGTGGAGGGCCTGCTCTCACACAAAGGACTGCCACACCCCCTACTGGGACCCTGGCAGACAGGATTGAACTGAAAGGGGACCTGGTGCACTTCTTAGCCACTCTTTGAAGTCTCCCCCACTTCAAAGGCACATTTGGGTATAAAACAGGGCCTCTGCCCTACCTCATCAGACACTTGCTGGAGAAGAAACCTGAACCAGAAACTACATCCTGCCAAGAAGAACTGCCTGGCTGCTCAAAGGACTCACCTGTCTGCTTTCTACAAAGGACTGCTGCCTTGCTGTTGCCCTGCTGCCTTGCTGAACTCTTGTCTGGCTGTGAAAGTGCTCTCCAAGGGCTTGGATAGAGCTTGCCTCCTGTTCCCTGAAGTCTCAGGACCAAAAAGACTTCTCTCTTTGACTTGGACGCTCCGTGCGCCGAAAATTTCGACGCACAGCTTGTTTCGCGGCGAGAAAAACGCCGCACACCGACGCTGATCGACGCGACGCTCTTGGGACGATCGAAGATCCGACGCACGGCCTCGCAAGGATAACGCCGCCCGACCTCTAGAGGAGAAATCGACGCAACGCCTGCCGTGAGATCGTAATTTCAACGCGCAGCCCCGCAGATCGAAGTCTAGAGGAGAAATCGACGCGACGCCTGCCGTGAGATCGTAAATTCGACGCGCAGCCCCGCAGATCGACGCGCAGCCGGAGAACAAGCAAGAAAATCCACGCACAGACCCGGGACATCTGGTAATCCCCGCGATCCACAGAAAGAGACTGTCCACGCGCCGGAAAACGACGCCCGACTTCGCCGCGTGGAAAATAACGACGCAAGTCCGTGTGTGCTGAGGAGAAATCGACGCACACACCCTTTTTCCACGCACCTCTTCTCTTGTGGCCCTCTGAGGAGATATTTCCACTCCCAACCAGGTACTTGTGCTTGAAAGAGACTTTGTTTATATTCTAAAGACTTAAGACACTTTATATCACTTTCCTGTGATAGTTCTACAATTATCCTGATAAATATTCTATATTTTTCTAAACACTGTGTGGTGTATTTTTGTGGTGCTATATGGTGGTATTGTATGATTTATTGCACAAATACTTTACACATTGCCTTCTAAGTTAAGCCTGACTGCTCGTGCCAAGCTACCAGAGGGTGGGCACAGGATAATCTTGGATTGTGTGTGACTTACCCTGACTAGAGTGAGGGCTTTTGCTTGGACAGGGGGTAACCTGACTGCCAACCAAAAACCCCATTTCTAACAACGACCATTTACTTTTTATCTTATTTCTGTTTTAGGCCATACCCCTCTAAATTTTCCAGGTAGGCCTATTTCCTTTGAGCACTTACCTTTCCGAACGAGTACACAACTCTGCTCCTCACCTTTAGGGATCCTTGACCCTGATGAATGCCCCAGACCTTTTTGCTCTTAGTGTGAGCAGAAACATGTTGTTCCCCCCTTTTTAGATCCCATGAGTCATCACACTCAAAGGAGTCCCCAGCCCTGTTGTTACTCTTACCTACAAACACCTACATTACATTTCTTAACTAAACAGGTGATTTGCAAGGTAATTTTATCTTTCATTACCCTCATCTGGATCCCTTGTATTATCCAGCAAGATTAAATCTCAGCAATCCCTCTGTAGTTCTTTTAACAACAATGTTGGGTCCGCCTAGGTAGTACCATCTTACCTGGGTGGGGCTAGGTGGTCATATGATAAAGCATGACACTATAATGTGTGTGAGACCACCTAGTCCATAAAGGGAACTCCCTCATAGGTCTAGCCACCCATGACACCCATACGTTCACTTGAACTACGGCAAGTGCTTAACTAGCGTACATTGAACAGGCCACAAGAGACCTGTTCTCCCTTACACCACCCCACACACTTTGCGTGTTTGCAGTCTCTAGCTTAAATGGGAGTTAGTGTGGGGTTGGGTTACTCCCGATACTCTCTTTGTGTTGTAAAAGGGTCCACCAGGGAAGCATTCTGTGCAGCACAGAAGACATGCCCTACTCTGGAGGGTTTGTGGCAGCAGGCTGCAGATCAGGCGGCTGGCAAAGAGCCAGGATCTCACCTGATCTACTGGGAGGACGACCTCCTATATAGTGAGCCTAAGGTTCATGAGCCTGGGTCAGCCCGTGTGCTGGTGGTACCCCAGTACTTCAGGGCCTTCCTACTGGGGTTGGCTCATGCTGTGCCTTTAGCAGGACATTTGGGGCAGGACAAGACCTTTGAAAGGCTTGTCACCCACTTCTACTGGCCCCTAATGCGCAGGCACTCAGATGCTCATTGTAGGTCTTGCCAAACTTGTCAGGCAAGTGGCAAGAGTGGGGGGAAATGTAAGGCTCCCCTCTAACATTTTTCTGTTCTTAGTACCCCCTTTGAAAGGGTTGGTATTGACATTGCGGGGCCTCTGGAACCAAAGACAGACATGGGTAACAGGTTTATCCTGGTCTAGGTGGACCATGACACACGGTAGCCAGAAGCCATTCCTTTGAGGTCAATCACTTCCCCTGTGATGGGTCGTGCGTTGATGGGGATTTTGACCCGCATGGGGTTCCCCAAAGAAGTGGTATCTGATAGGGGTACCAACTTCATATCTACCTATATGAAGTCTCTGAGGAAGGTTGTGGGGTAACCTACACGTTCACCACACCTTACCACCCCCAAACAATGGTCTGGTTGAGAGATTCAACCGCACTTTGAAAGGCATGACCATGGGCCACCATTCTGGCTCGGGAACCTCCCAAAACCCAGACTGAGGTGAGAGCCTTTGCAGACCTCACTGGCTACTACAGGAGGTTTGTAAAGGGGTATGGTACCATTGTTACCCCCTTGACTGAGTAGACTTCTAAGAAGCAACCAAAGAAGTTGATCTGGACAGAGGCTTGCCAGGCCACATTTGATGCCCTGAAGGCTGCCATGGGCACAGCACCTGTGCTGAGGGCACCTGACTACTCCAAGGAGTTTGTTGTGCAAACAGATGTCTTAGAGCATGGTATTGGAGCAGTACTCTCACAGCTTAATGAAGAGGCCCTAGATCAACCTGTATCGTTCATTAGCAGGAGGTTACTTCCGAGGGAACGTAGGTGGAGCGCCATGGAACGTGAAGCTTTTGCTGTGCTCTGGGCACTGAAGAAGCTGAGGCCCTACTTGTTTGGGACTCGCTTCGGGGTTCAGACCGACCACAGGCCCCTCAGATGGTTAATGCAGATGAGGGGTGAGAATCCGAAACTGTTGAGGTAGTCCATTTCCCTAAAGGGGATGGACTTTATGGTGGAACACCGCCCTGGCACAGAACACACCAATGCTGATGGTCTGTCCAGATTCTTCCGCCTTAGTGATAAGAACTCCCATGAGGTTGGGTAGTTGCTCCCCTCTTTCAGCTGGGGGACACACGTGTTAGACTTGGCATCCTTGGCATGGTCTCCCCTAACCTTTTGCCTCTGTTTCCTGGGTTGTTGATGTGTGCTGGACTCTGTTTTTGCTGCTTTTGTTACTCTGGGCACTTTACCACTGCTATCCAGTGCTAAAGTGCAAGTGTTCCTATACAAAATGTGTATGTAATTGGTTTATCCATGATTGGCATATTTGATTTACTGGTAGGTCCCTAGTACAGTGCACCAGAGGTGCCCAGGGCCTGTAAATCAAATGCTACTAATGGGCCTGCAGCACTGGTTATGCCACCTCCAATAGTACCTCTGTAAACATGGCTCAGGCCTGCCACTGCAGTGTCTGTGCGTGCAGTTTAAAAGTGCCAATTCGACTTGGCAAGTGTACTCACTTACCAGGCCTAATACTTCCCTTTTCTTATATGTAAGACACCCCTAAGGTAGGCCCTAGGTAGCCCCATGGGCAGGGTGCAGTGTATATTTAAGATAGGACATCTACTAATGTGTTTTATATGTCCTAACAGTGAAATACTGCTAAATTCGGTTTTCACTGTTGCAAGGCCTGTCACTCTCATATGTTAACATGGGAGCTGCCTTTAAATATGATTAAAGCATATATTCCCTTTGGGAGCAGATAAACATGTGGAGTTTGGGGTCTCTGAACTCATAATTTAAAAATACATCTTTTAGTAAAGTTGGTTTTAAGATTGTGTGTTTGAAAATGCCACTTTTAGAAACCGGGCATATTCTTGCTTAAACCATTCTGTGACTCTGCCTGTTTGTGGATTCCCTGTCTGGATCAGTTTGACAGTTGAGCTGTTTGCACCACTCTCTAGACAGCGACACAAAGGGAGCTGGGGTGTAGCTTGCATATCCTGATGAACCATCTGTGCTAGGAGGGAGGGGAGTAGTGGTCACTCACACCTGAAAGGGCTGTGCCTGCTCTCACACAATGCAGTCTCCAACCCCCTGGTGTGTGTCTGGGGCCTGGCCTGGGCAAGGCAGTATTTTACAAACAAGAGAGACTTTCCTTTGAAGTAAGCCTACTTCAAAGGCCAAAATGGGTTAAGAAGGGCACACAAAACCACAGACTTTAGATCACTTCTGGACATCAAGAGGAACCTCTGCCTGGAGAAGAGCTGGAAAGCTGAGAAGTGCTGCCCTGCCTGTGACTGTACTTTGTGGAGCTATCCTGCAGTTGCTGCTTCTGCCTGGTGAAAGGGGGCAAAGACTGGACTTTGTTGTGCATTCCTGCATGTGAAGAAATCTCCAGGGGCTTGATTTAGAGCTTGCCTTCTGTTGTTGAAGTCTCAGGGCCATCAAAGACTTCCCCTGCCAGCACCTTGACTCTCTGCTGAGACTCCTGCCCTGCCAAGTGGTGCCCTATCCAGTTCCTGGGGCCTTGACAGGTGAAGCTGGCAGACCAAGACTGAAAATCCATGCACTGACCGCCGTGCGGGAAAATTTCTGATGCAAACTCCGAGACGCGGCTGAAGAAACGACACGCCACCAGCTCTGCGGCTGAAATCAATGCATCGCCTGCAGCGCAGCTGGAAGATCTGCGCACCCGGCTGGAGAAACGATGCATGGCATCGCTAACGGAGGCCGGTAACATCGCAACCCACACAGCGTGATTTTGTTAACACCGTGCGGCAGGATTTTTGATGCAAACCTTGCTGGGCGTGGAAAAACTACGCAACGCCTGCCCGGACCCGAGTGCTGCCCAGATCAACGCATCGCTCTCCTGTGGAGAGGAGAAACAATGCACGTCGACCCGACTAGGGAAGGAGAAACGATGCACAGTCTCGCTTGCGGGTGAGAAATAGATGCACCGCTTACCTTTTTCGACGCACACTCACCCATGCGTGTTATTTTGACGGCACCTAGGTACTTTTGAATGCTAACAGTGTTTTACTTGTTCACAAAAGGATTTAAGACTTTTTTGCTTTTAAAATTAATAACTTGACTTTTGCATGCTGGATTTTTGTTGTTTTGGTCTTGTTTTGTTTAGATAAATATTTCCTACTTTTCTAAACCTGTGTTGTGTCATTTTGTAGTGTTTTCACTGAATTACTGTGTGTGTTGGTACAAATACTTTGCACCTAAACTCTGGAGTTAAGCCTGCCTGCTTGTGCCTAGCTACCAAGGGGGCGAGCAGGGGTTAACTGATGGTGATTCTCCTTTACCCTTACTAGAGTCCTTGCTTGGACAGGGGGTAACCTGACTGCCTACCAAACACCCCCATTTCTAACATAGGGCTATTTGTGTGGGAACATATACTGTAACACCTATGGCACGTCTCCCTATCACAGGGTGAGTTGACTCAGTCCACATTTACAGGGCCATGAAGAGGCACACGGGGTAGCTTTACATGGCCTTGTAAATATAGCCTTGCAGGGTGCGCTACTAGACCGTCACTAAACATGATTCCAGTTGTGCAAAGGGCATTGTAAATAAATATGGCCCTCCGTTTACAACTACATACAACTAACAATGCATTCATATTCCAATGAATGATCTTTGCTTCTCAACCACCGTTGAGGTCCTCCATTTTTAGGTCGAGCCTAGGCAGCGCGCATGCGCTGTCTCTCGGACTGTTGTAATTACTCTGTGGGCTCTATACCCACCTACTGGCTTTTTATTGGCTGTTTGCTTTTTCTTTGTTTGTTATTGGTTTGTGGCATGCATTTGTCATGCCTCCTTTCGTGTTTATCCCTCCCAAAGCGCAGCGACCAAGTACAATCTTCTTACACAGGTTTCCTTAATAATAAGTTAGTGGAACTATTTTTTTTACTCTTTGTAGTTGCACTGTAGCGATCAGTATGTTTTGCGCCGGTTTCATGTTTTTTTGTGTGCTTTGCGCGCGTTCCTTTTAATGTGTGTTTGCTCTGTTTTGGTTATTTTTTAAACGTGCTTAAAAATAGCAGTGCGCGCGTTGCTTTTTATGTAATGTTTGCACAAATGTATCTCGTGTTTTCAATGTTACTTCGGTTTGTAATTTTCGAAACGTGCTTGTTTCGTTTTTCTTTCACACACACACGCAGTTTTAACCATACAAGCTCTCACGCACATTCATACATCCTTTATTACATAGACACACGTTTTCTGTTACACACACTTATTCAGTGTCACACACAGCACTCACAGAGACATTCATATTCCTTTTATTTTTTACGTTTTTACCATTTTAGGACAATACCGCTGCGCGCGTTTTGACTTTCATGTTGTATTTGAACAGTTTCGGTTAACAATTACATTGCAGCCATATTATTCAGAGTTTCCGTGTTGTTAATTCACAGATCTCAACTCTTCCAGCACAGTTTTAATTATACACTCACCTAATTTTAAACCTTACTAGTACAGGCTTCTATTGCACAGTTTTGTTAAACTTCATTATTACAAAAAAACAGTTAAAGGATGTGATCCTTAAAGGCATTTGCCGCTACCTTTTTCCCAGGAACAAAAGCAATTTAGTCACAGAGGCCCTCATTCTGACCCTGGCGGTCGGCAGAGAGACGGCGGTCGGACCGCGAACAGACCGGCGGTATTAAAAATGGCATTCTGACCGCGGCGGTCCCCGCCGCGACCGACCACCACTTCTCCACTCCGACCGCCACGGCGGTCATGACCGCCGGGCTGGAGTTTGCGCACTCCGGCCCGGCGGTCGTCCCAAGACCGCCAAGGGTATTATGACCCTGCCTACCGCCGCGGTTTCTTGCGGGCGGGAACCGCCGTGCGAACCATGGCGGTAAGCACTATCGGGGCCAGGGAATTCCTTCCCTGGCACTGATAGGGGTCTCCCCCACCCCCCACTACCCACCCAAGTCCTCCCCCCACACCCTCCACCCCCCTGCCACCCCCCAGAGGTGGTACGAACCCCCTCCCCACCCCCACCCCGACATGCACATACATGCACCCCGACATGCACACACCCCCAACATGCACATATACACACCCCCTACACACACATACACAACGGGGACACATACCCGCACACATACATGCAGACACGCGCACCTGCCGAACAGCACACATTACCCATAGACACAGCAGCACCCCCCGCCCGCATACACGCACTCACACACCCCCTCTACACACTCACACGCACACCCCCATGCACGCCCACATCACACAACACCCCCCCACCCCCTCCCCTCACGGACGATCAACTTACCTTGTGCGTTGGTCCTCCGGGAGGCGACGGGAGCCATGGGGAGGTGACCACCAACAGAAGACCGCCAACAGAAGACCGCCACACAGAAATGTGGGTCGTAATTCTGTGGGCGGTGTTCTGCTGGCGTGGCGGTGGAGGTTGACCAGTCTCCACTTTCCCGCCGACCGCCAGTGTGGCTGCTGGCGGTTTCCCGGCGGAACGCTCCCAGCGGTCAGAATGCGCACAGCGGCATACCGCCGCGGTCGGCGGTCTTCACCGCGGCGGTAACTCGGCGGTCTTGCGAAAAGACCGCCAAGGTCAGAATGAGGGCCAGAGTCTGCAGTTGCCAGGCAGGGTCCAGTAGACAATTAGCATAGCTTTAAAGATCGTTATCATCAACCTAAACACCATATGTGGATGTTGACTGTGAGGTTTACAAGTATGCTAATTCATTATTCTCTGAAGCCGAGTGGGATCCTTGACAAATACTGCCTATTTATTCTAATTATCACACCACTACACACTTTCTGCACAGTTTCGGTTACTAATTTTATATACATTCATAACAAAACCAGTGTGTGCGTTGTGTTTTACTTCGTCTTTGAACAGTTTTAGTTTTAAAAATGTAAAAAATGCCTATTTTTCAATTTAAATGTGCACATTGTTTTTTATCTACGGTATGCACAGCTTTAGTTAGTAATTTTTTAACCATTATTACAAAGAGCAGAGCGCACATTAGCTTTTATCCTGAGGTTGACAAGTTTCAGTTATTAATTAGATTTCCACAATCTCATTCAAAGTATCCGTCCTGTCACATTGGTCTGCATAACACACATACGCTCTCTCAAACATAGACACTTTCACAAACAGGCACTTTTCTGTTTTCCAAACAAACGGACTTTCGCTCTCTTTTACTCACATACTCTCTGTCTGACTTTCTCATTGTCTCTCTTCAGCTCTCACATTTATACAGCATTCTCTACTTTTCTCGCACACCGCACTCATACACACCGCTATTTCTTTGCCACACACATTTACTTTTTTTCTTACTTCAGCCTCCCTCTCTCTTTTAATCACACACACGCTTTCTAAAACATACAACCTTTCATGCACATACACACTTTTTAAGACATACTACCTTTCACACACTTGCACACATCCTTTCTCCCACACAAACGCACTCTCTCTTACACACACATACTCTGTTTCACAGACATGCACATAGATTTCATTGTAAGGTTTGACCGTTTTATATCAACGCCGCAGTGTGCACTTTGTCTTTATCTCGTGTTTGCACCGATATTTAGCTTAGAAATGTTTTAGACGTGTTTAAAGGTACAAGTGCGTGCATTGCCTTTTATCTTATGTTTACACACTCTCAAATATTAATTACATTACAGCAATATCAAGCACAGTTTTCGTACTGTTATATTAATCATTATAACACATACATGCTCTCTCACACATATAAGCTCTCAAAAACATACACACATTCTCTCTCTAACACATACAGTTTTTCTCATTCTATAACACATATACTCTTTGTTTTTCTTTCTATTTATCTCTGTATCTCTGTTATTCACACAGCACTCTCTCTCTTTCTTTCTCTCTCACTCTCCCTCCCTCACACACAGTACTATTGATCTCACACACACACTGTCTCTATTTATCAACTTCTCCTTCCTCTTACTTTTACAAATACACACAGGCTCTCTCACACATACAAGCTCACATGCACATACACACATGTTTTGTTCCATATACAAGCACACATTTTTACACACAAATTCTGTCTCACAGACAATACTTACAAAAACATTTACAAAGATTTTATTCGGTGTTTCCGCCATGTATGTCAACACTTTTCATTTTATCTCACCTTTGCACAGCTATTTCGCTAGGTAACTTTTCTTAAAATGATTACATATAGCAGTGCGCTCATTATTAACGATGTCCTGTTTGCACACCTTTGCTTAGTAATTTTCAAAACATTATTACACCTAGCAGTGAACTCATTAGCTTTCAGATCGTGTTTATACTGCTTTAATGAATAATTACCTTACAGTAATATTATGCAAATTTTTCGTGCTGTTTCATGCTGTGACACACATACACACATCCTTTGTTCAACACTTACGTTTTTTTCTCTTTCTTTATAACACATGCACACTCTATTTCTCTTTCTTTCTTTCTGTCTCTCTCAATCAGTCTCATTTACACAGCACTCTCTCTCTTTCTGTCTCTCTCACTCCCCTCCCTAATACACTGCACTATTTCACTCACACAGACACTGTCACTATTTTTTTATCTCAACTATTTCTTTTTATAACACATACACATAGTTTTCTCACACAAATATGGTCTCACGCTCATACACACATCCTTTCTCCCATACACACGCAGTCTCTTTTAGACACAAGTACTGTGTCTCACAAACATCACTAACAGAGACCGTTCTATAATCACAATACCATTTGTATTCTAATACAATAACATAAACAAGACCAATAGCTCTAATGATCACAAATGCGAGACCTATTGCATTGCAAATGCTTGTTTTTCTATGCATAGATACATACATACTATGATGATATTATACTACACATTCACCGGGAGATTGTGTTTGTGAGGGACTGCATAAGCTACATAAAGAAAGGCACAGGAAAGGGAATACTAACTCACTGATATTACTTATTACTACTAACACTATCTTACTCTTCTTGGTGGTGACAGGAGGAGTCTCTGTCTGCATGGCTTCTTAAATAATCAGCCCAAATGTGTGCCCATGATTACAATTAGGAAGCGCCATCCCTGACTCACCTTGCCACCTCAAACTGCATCCCATAATAAATAAATGTAACTATAACTTACATCGGAGAATCAGCACTGCAATTAGAAAAAAAAACAACTTAGGGGGTCATTATGACCCCAGCGGTCGGTGGAAATGTGGCGGTAGTACCGCCAACAGGCTGGCAGTACATACTGCCACATTATGACATTGGCGAGTTGGCTGAAGCCAACCCGCCAATGTACCACACCGACCGACATGGCGGTAGCAGCCGCCGGGCTGGAGATAACAATCTCCAACCTGGTGGCCACTACTGTCCCACCGGTGGCATTATGACCCTGCCTACCACCATGGAACGCCACTAAACCCATGGCAGTAGGCCCTACCAGTGACAGTAAATTCCTTCCCTGTCACCTGTAGGAGGCCCAAAGCCCCTAACACTCACAATACTACCCCCATCTCCAATACACTCTCCCCCTTTCCAATCCTCCCCCATACAAGCACACTCGCAGACACACACCACACATTCACACACTCACTCACACAGGCATACATGCATTCATACACGCATGCATCCATTCATTCACGCACACATCTGTACACATATCCAAACTGACACGCAGACACACATTCACATTTCTATTTATTCATGCATTCTCACACATGCACACACACATGCAAGCAACACTACACAATCATTTGCATTCATGCACACACTCACACATTCATGCACACACCCCTACACACACACACAACACCCTCCACCCCTCTCCCCTGTCGGAAACCCAACTTATCTGAATCCAGTGGGGTCTTCCGGAAGGGGATGGGATGGGGAGCTGCTACCGCCAGCAGCACCCACCAGCAGAACACCACCAGGCCGAATTATTTTTCATAATATGGCTGGCGGTGGTCTACTGGCGTGGCGCTGCTGGTGGTAGATGCGCCATCTTAACACCGTCCACCAGCATGACCACAGCCGGATTTACACCCTTCTTGGTGGAAATCCGGCTGTGGTCATAATATGGTGGACGGATGTTAGCTGCAGCGACGGTAGTTTGGTGGCCATCGCCGTAGCGGTAGGCGGCATTTACCGCCAAAGTTAAAATGTGGGCCTAAGTATTGTGGAACAACACGCACAACAATAAATAACTATTACTCACCTAGCCCCGACACCTCAATGCCCTGCAGGTTGAGCAGGTCCTGTTCCCGGAAGGTTACATCCACACAATGATGCATCAACTGCTGCTGAATGCGCAGGCCCTCAGTTTAGTGATGAACCAACTGGCGTACCCTCCGCCACAGCAGTTGATGCTCCCGAGGGGATAATCACTCCCAGGCCTTCCACCTGCCACCAGCATGGAGGGGAGGTAGCGGTGCACAAAAAACCCAGTGCTGCCATGTCCTCCTCACTAAAGATGGCCCAAGGCTGCACCCCTTGATGGTGCCACCGCCCACAAGATAGGCGGCTGCTGGTGCGTCCCTGCTCTGCCATGGTGCTGCGTGGGGTGGGGAGGGGTAAAGAAGAAAAGAAGAAAACAAAGGGGGAAAGGAAGAAAGGAACAAAATAAGGCAAAAATAAACAAATATGCAAAAAGTCACAAAAAATATGAAAAAAAATAAATGTAATAATACAGGTTTAGAGAAAGAGACGGTAATGAAATAACTAAAAAGGAGGGGTATATTAATTCAGAGGGTGGAGGATCACAAAGATAAATAGGGGTGAAAAAATCAGTCCCAGCACCGTAAACAGAGTAAAAATCAAGATGGCCACGTCCCGGTGATCCGTGTGGTGCTGTTGGCACTCGATTTTCAATGCAAGCATGTACTTCACATTGTGCTTGCCATCAAATGCAACATGAACGGGCGCCACAGAAAACTCTGCCTGCACGCCAAACTCCATGTAACGTGGCTAAGGTTTTTTTACCACTTTGGGGAATTCTGCGCAGAGCGTCTTTGAGCTCTCAGCCCAGGTCTAGTATCAGCAAAAAGAAAACACTGACACAATCAATCCAGAGAAGGAAGGGAAGCAAAGTTAACAGAATCCACAGATAGTTCCATGGGTGAATTTGATAGGTATTTTTAAGCCAATTGAATAGCTTACATGCTTTTGTAACAGGTTCTGTACAAGACGCTGAAGAATTTGAAAAGGAGCCATTGATGTTGGCAAAATATCCAGTAGTAGTTTGTGCAAACACTGGTGGCAGATGTGTCCCTTGGTGGTTCGTAGTAACCTATTCGATCCCTTTGTGTTGAATTTGAGTAACACAGCTCAGAACGTTGGACCTTTCTTGTCATAGATGTAGTGACAGTTACTAATGAAAGTAAATTTTCCACAGTCCCCAAGCTCGGAGAACTTTCATCATTGTTACTTAGAATTTGTAGAGGTACATCCTGATTAGCAGTGAGAGAGGTTCCGGAACTACCCAGAAGACCTTGTGGTTTACTATGCATGACTGGCCACATGGTGTAACTTGACATTATCAATTGAAACAAAGTGGTTTACTTTGTTTCCCAGGACTAAAACCAGTACACAATGTGAAGAGCCCAATTCATTTTTTACAGCAATCTTTTCTCACACTTGATCTCCAACTTTTGGAATCTAGCCGGTTGGTGTTGTTGGTGAATCCCTCATTTCCAGGATAGTGGCACATACAAATGAGCATTCATCACGGAACAGTTGTAATTCCTGAAAGACAGTGGCACATTCATTTATGTCAAAAGTTGTGTCTGCCGCCTTCGCCCCAGAACCATCAAGATCCGGGACATACACAGGTATGCTAAACAGTACCTCATATGGGGTATGCCCTCCCAAAGACCTTCTCAGAAGATTTTTTAAGTGTTCTGTGGACTCTATATGGG
Source organism: Pleurodeles waltl (assembly GCF_031143425.1). Lineage (NCBI taxonomy): Eukaryota > Metazoa > Chordata > Amphibia > Caudata > Salamandridae > Pleurodeles > Pleurodeles waltl. The sequence continues at coordinate 273,316,826 of NC_090444.1, read as the reverse complement.
TGGTTAAGCCAACTAAGACGCATACCTAATACTCTTGCTGCTAGTACTCTTGCTGTTAAGGATTGCTTTAAGTTTTGTTTTTTCCACTCCACAACTGTGCTTCCCTTAGAATGGTAAGGAGATGAAAAATGGAGTAGAACACCCATCATCGCAATGGTGTCCCTGAATGCCTTGGAGGCAAAGGCAGGGCCCTAGACCGAATGGAATTCCGCAAGTGCTTATGTCCAGATGAAGACTTGCAAATCTTTTATAAAAGTTTGAGCATCAGCTGATCGTTCTAGTCACACCGATAGAAATCTGGAGCAAGAATCAACAGTGACTAAGATGTATTTTTATGCACCATCAGGTGTTAGGGGACCACAATAATCCAGGTACACACATTGTAGATGTTTGATGGAAATTAGGAGGGGTGTCTGCAGTGGGCGTTTGACGGTAGACTCTCTGATTTGTTGGCAGATGTTACAACAAAGGACATACTGTTTGGTCTACTTGTATAGACCTGGCCACCAGTAGCATTTTTGGAGTAAGGAAATAGTAGCCGCTACACCTGCAAGGGCAGAAGCAACCCCCTAGTGCGCTGCTTTTATGAGATCTAATCCTTAATCTTGGTTGAGGATCAAATGATCACCCATCCCTGGTATTCTTACAAATGCAACATTTTGGGAGCTTAGATGGTAGGGATCTTTGGTGGCATATGCCTTTGGCAAGGGCTTGCCATCAGTGGAAGCTTTCACAGCAGCCAGTGTTTCATCATCCAACCTCGTACGAGAACAAGTAATTGCAGCAAAAAAAGCCATAGCTACTGCTGATTTGGCTGCTTCATCAGTCAAAGTGCTTCCTATAATGTGTATTCCTACATGTTGATGCCCAAGTATATGCACTACATGGGCATTTGGTAGCTTTTCCTTCAGATCTGCTACATTCCCCCACAGAAATTCAGGTTTGATGGTGTTCCTTTTTGAATCTCTGAATCCATTGTGGCGCCAGTAATGCAGGTATTTATTAAAGGACTGGATGCAATAGTACTAATCACACATAATCAGTGTCAGAAGTGCAGGATCCATATGCTCCAGTGCCAATATTAGAGACTTAAGCTCTGCCACTTGTGCAGTCCCCTAGGATCTGCATGTATGTGTTCTGAGGGTGGAATACGCCATCCCTCATGAAATCGCTCACAGCAGCGCAAGCGGCAGAGTATTGTTATTTAGTGCCCACTGCTGGTTGCGCTGAACCATAACTGTAGATAATCATTTGGTATGCAGCCAGTGTTTCATCATCCAACCTCGTATGAAAACGAGTAATTGCAGCAAAAAAAAAGCCATGTGTACTGCTGATTTGGCCGCTTCATCAGCCAAAGTGCTTCCTACAATGTGCATTCCTACATGTTGATGGCACAGTACATGAACTACATTGGGCATTTGGTAGCTTTTCCTTTAGCTCTGCTACATACCCCCACAGGAATCCGTGTTTGATGGTATTCTCTTTTGAATCTCTGAACCCATTGTGGTGCCATTAATGCAGGTATTCATTAAAGGACTGGACGCAATAGTACGAATCACACATAATCAGTGTTAGAAGGTCAGGATCCATATGCTCCAGTGCCAATAGTATAGCCTTAAGCTCTGCCAGTTGTGCAGTCCCCTAGGGTCTGCATGTATGTGTTCTGAGGGTGGAATAAACCATCCCTCATAAAACCGCTCACAGCAGCGCAAGAGGCAGAGTATTGTTGTTCAGTGCCCACTGCCGACTGTGCTGAACCATCAGTGTAGATAATCATTTGGGATTGATCAAGGGGCAAAATGTTTGTAGGTATGAGTATCAAAGTTCATATTGAAGGAAATCTTGGGTCTGAAGTTTTGATCAAAAACATAATCTACATCAGTGGCCACCAGAGATATTGTTCATTGAATCCAATATGGATGTAATTCATTTGCATTTGGAAATAGGCTTTTGTAACAGCCTCTAGGGCTTCTCAGTGGGAGCAATGCGTTGTTCAGCGGTGAAATGTCTTTCTATGCTATTGCGATGGTATCACCTTCATTAAATGTTACACAGGTAACTCTGATGACACCAGCAATTACACTGATGACCCAGTTTGTTTTATTATAACATGTTTGTAGGTGTTTTGCTTAGAATTTTAGTTCCAGTTGGGGAAACTTCAGATGAGTGTTGTGAACCTTTTCTTGGTTTCACATACTTGTTTTGTTGTTCTGAATGCCCTCCTCTCTCACTGCGCTTATCCTGTGAGTCCTGAAATGAAATGAGATTGGCATGTATCATTATATTGGTATCTATTATGAGTTTTTAAACTCTCCCTATTTCTCAAATTATAGTGTTTCTCAGAGTTCTCAGAACGTGGAAATTCTCCTCTTTGTTTTCCACTTTTTATTTCGTTTTTGTTTATCCCAGCATGTTTTAGAACCCTCCGTGGCTTGGTTAGTAGAATCCTTATTGGACTTACTTTGCAGTTGTGGTTTACCTGGTCTGGCCTCTGGACTATCCTGACCTATACCAGAATAGGTCTTGATGATAGTCTTTGGTAGCTCATGTTCTGGATCCTGTGCATAAACATCCTGGAGGCACTGGCGTACTGCCAATGATACTGCTTCCACCTTTAAAATGACTTAATATAACTGAGGATACTTTAGTAAAATTGCCCATTAATTGTATCCCCAAGTCTAGGGCCCGCACAGGCCTGTGTTCATCTTGAACCTGCTTTAACACTTCCGGTAGATATTTGCAAGTGCTGGTGTACCGTGTGCAATAGTTTAGAGTTCAGAAAACACTGCACCCAAAGTGGCACAGTTGTCCACTGAGGGAACCTTCCCAAATGGCAAGCACACTGTGAGAATTCTATGTTTATCTTGGGGTTCCATATGGGGAAACATTGCCTCCAAAGCACTTATTTTTTGTGCAAACCAAAATGGAATTTATTCATGTTTGGAGGGCACTTTACCAATACTTGAATCCACAGTAGAAGGAATAATGCCTGCTACCGTCACATGTGGTTGTGCTGGAGCAGCCCTTGCTGGGGTAGTATTTAAAGTCTGCATTACAAATTGTATCAAGCGTCTATATATTTCTAATATGTGAGTGTAGAGGTGGTGTACTTCTGCAACTGCCATTGTACCTGCTTTAGGATGTGGTGTATAGTTAGCCAATTCTGGCCTTATAGGAGCGTCATTACGTAAAGGACCTAATTTAACATTCTGTGGAACGTGTGGTAGAGTACTATCAAGCCAATTATGGTATTCTTGATAAGTTAGTGGTATTTCTAAATACACATAAGGTCTATATTGAGCGGGTGCATTTTCTGGAGTTAAGTGGTGAAATATGTGTGTGTTCCCATCTGCTGCTGGAAAGGTGACCCAAGAGTAGAACATTTCAGTTCTGTATGCTGCATGTGCCTCAACAACAAATGTAATTTCTTCTCCCTCATCTGGGAGGCCATTATTTCTTAAATGTGTTGTGAGGAGGAGTCTCATGTTTGCTGCAATTACAACCTTTTTTGTTCTGCCATATTCAAGATAGTATTGTTCAGAGATAGAAACACAATCTGGGAAGATCCTTTTGAAAGTTCAAGCTTGAACAACGTACAGTGCCAATTAGGTACTATCTATCTAGCTGATGAGGGTTTTCCCTAATACCACATATGTCTTTGCAAAAGGTAATCAGTAAGCCTTTAGCACGTAATGAGATAGAGATACTTGGGAGACCTATAAAGTTAGTGCCTAACCAACACTGGTGGTGCCATGTCGCTGACTCGTTGTAGGAATTAGACTGTTGGATTTTGGGCAGCAGCACCATTGAGCGTGGGGGACTGAGTCTGATCCCACACCATATGATAGCTGTCTGCCTAACCCTTTTGGCTAGCTAGCAGCACCTCACCAGTACCCAAGAGTAAAGGTGATTTGTGGCAGCCTATCGCATGACACTCTAAGACTCCTCAGGGAACTCATGGTGGAACAAATCTTACCCCTTTCTCTCAGTTACACATGTCTTGTACATGCAAAGACAAACAGAAGCAAGATTTGGTTCAATACGTTTTATTGAAGCAACCAAATTCTATGTAAAAAGGCATAAATTGTGATTATCAGGATAATGAAATGCAACACTGTTATTGTGGTGAGTAGAAAAGTGAAACAGAGGAAAAGTCCCACCATACTGTCATAATAGTAATTCTAAAATCCCTACCTGCACTACTATGATTCTGCATGAGAGCAATAGCAATTTTAGCCCTGATCTGCCCCTCTGGTCCCTGGAAGGAAACCCAATCCCCAAACCAGTGCTATAGCTTGAGAAGAGGTCTGTTGGTCTGCTGGGAGTCCTCCCACATGGATGAAGAGAAGAAGCAGAGTTTCAGCAGAAACTGCAGCAACAATGTGCAGAATAAGATGGCTTACTGGCTGGAACATCCCCTCTGATGTTGTGAGGTCGGTGTGGTGTTTTATAATAAAACATATGTTGTTCTAAGAACTGCCCTGGCATGACAACACATATTTTTCTGTGTAGGGTAGACAATGTACTCTTTGCACTGGCAATACCTGGTAAACTATCATGTGCAGCCTGGGGTTGAGCACAGGATGAAAATGTTGTGCAAAGAAATTAATAACAAATTCTGCATGGAAGGATATCTGGTAAAAATAATAAAACATCTCCACTATGATTAAGCTTTGCTAAAATAATAAAAGGAATACAAATGGAATGTAACTAGGTGAATGGGCACAGTTCTCAGGCACAGAGCTAAAATACTGTGCCCCTGTAAATGCTAAAATATCCTCCCAACAGTTCTAGGGAACCCTAAAGTAAGGCTAGGTAGGAATTACCACCCATCTCTCGAAACCCATTCTTGTATCACCACTAATGCCATTTTTTCTTTTTCCTCTTATTCACAGTTGGGTAGACATTACACACTTCTGTCTATAAAAAAACACATTACACTTGCTAGCAACACATTACACTTACAATTACGTAAACTACACCTAACCAACCTACTAAATAAATCCTCTCTCTCCTCCTCAAATAATTGTTCCTCAAAATGAAGAGTAAAGCAACAATTATAGTCACCAACATAGTCAAACAAAATGTTTCTTTGGTGTGTGACTTTCCTATGTGGGCAGACCCTTTGTGATTGGATGCTTTTGTAATGAATTTCACCTGTTGATGGGTGGGCTGGAGTCCTGACTGTTCACTCCCCTTTGCAGTATCAGGTGTGTTGCATATATTTGAAGCCTAGTTTGAACCTGTGATTTAGATTACTTGAACTTCACAAATGTTGTTAATATTTTTAAAATAAAGTTATAATGTGTAATTTTTTTGGCATTCAAAAATATTTTCCATTTATTTTTCTGTTTCCCTCATGTGGGGTTTGTGTTATTCCTAGCAAGAAATGATTTCTATGAGTGTGTTGTAGTACCAGTAATTGGTCATGTTTGGTGCTTAACATACTCTAAGGAATGGCTTGAGTAGATTTGACTAATAAAAAACAAGGCCACATTTAGGCATACATCTTATGTGTGTCCTAGCTCAGATGGGGTTTCCCTCACAGGAGCTACTTTTGGGTCCATTGACATTGAGAATTCAAGCCCTGATTCTGAGTTTGGGGGGCTGAAAACCCAAACTCCGGCAGTCGGATTATCACCTATGCAGAAGCCCTCTCGTGGGCCCTATTACGAGTTTCCCGCTGGGCCAGCTGGCAGAAAAAGAGTTTCCACTCACTGACCCAACAGGAAACAGCCCATAACATTGACGCTGGCTCGTAATTGAGCTGGTGGCAAGGTTGCGGTGCATGGGGTGCAACAGCACCAGTTACGCTTTTCACTGTCTGCTATGCAATGAAGTGTGCTTCCACCGTGGCTGGACTACTACACACCATATTTAGAGATCTCCACAATCCCCACAGAGATCTACCTGCTGCCAGAGGATCATTCACCATGGTAGCTCCTTTGAAGGCACAGAAAGTTTGCTGAGTGGCTGCCATGCACTAGGTGGCTGTTCGGCAAACTTTTTGTTTTTCAAAAACAAACTCCCAAAGCAGGAGTTTGTTTATGAAAAACAAAAAAAAAATACCCCTGAAACCATGGAAGTGTTCACCCAGGGTGTGGGGGCATTTTAATTTTTTTTCCACTCTGACCCACCAGGGATTTCCTGGAGGCCTGAACGGAAAAGGAGAATATTGAACTATTTTCTCTAAATAGGGTGGACAGTCTGATGCATCTACACCAAAGGCCACATCTCTTCTATTGTTGTAGCTTTTCTACTGGCAGAACCAGTAGGGCCACTGCCTTTGGGAAATATGAATGTCCACCTGACTCTAAATAGAACGTTTATGGCAAAGCACCCTGTCTGCCAAACTCAAAATCAGGCCTAACATTTAGTGCAACCACTTACCCTGCTTTGGAAGATTTGAGCACGTTTTGTCAGTAGTATTACTATAGTAGATATTAGTTTAACTTTTGTTAATCGCAAAAGTCTTACTCTTTCATGGGGGGGTATTAGTAGCATGCCCCTCCCTAAACCCTTCTTTCAATTTCCCTAAACCACACAAATTTAATAGTAAATACTTCTCTTTCTCTTATCCTCCCAGCTGCTTTACCTTACCCTTCCAATATTTACTACCAAAATGAAGCTCTTTAGCTGTGGAGTTCTCCACAGTCATTTTGGAGCTCTCCATGCATAAAAGACAGGAGTTGCAGAGTCCGAAATCTTCAAGTGAGATTTGTGAACAGCATTTGTTAGTAAAGGAAGTAGTACTACAGGAGTACTACTTTTGACACTTGAACATACCTTTGTGATTAGGCCAATAAGATGTAAGGTAAGGGAAAAGTTGTTGGAGTGTCAACAAACTAAAGATGGTTTTGTTACCACAGCAATATCATCGCGTACTAAATTGTAGGCAGAAGTTAGTTTTTGCAACAGACAAAATGTCATACATAAGTATATTATTTTAGCTTGGTAAATAATATTGTGGTACATAATATCATATTGGAAAACATTGTGATATGTAACATTGTTTGTATTAATATTGTTTTATGTGTGTTTATTATTATTTTCTGCTTATATATGTTATATTATTCTTTTGAGCTGTTTTTTTTGCTGAATATGAGAGATATTAGGGTTTTTGAGGGGAACATGTTTTTAAAAATTAATTGTGACTTTTTTTACAATACTTTAGTTTAGTTTAGGAACTCAGGGCCAGATGTATCAAAAAAGCCTTTTACTGTAATAGCGAATTTTAAGAAATCGCCGTTTCTGATTCACAAAATCCTATGTATCATATTTGCGATTCAGTAATAGCGATTTCTTAAAAATCACAAATGCTATTACAGAATCGCAAATAGCGATACAGCCCCCATTCGCACCAATGGCCTGTAGGCCCATATTTGCGATTTTGTTGAGGTTCCCAAATAGCGAATTCCTAACTGGAATTCACAGTTTTGGAAATGCAAAGCCCCAGGGCGCTGGAGGCCTAAGGCCCCCTCTGCTGCACCCCAAAAGATTTTTTTGGACATGTAAGGCGCACACATGCCAAACGGGCATGTGTGCGTTACATGTCAATTTTGAAAATGCATTTTTATGCATTTTTAAAATGTGTACATGGTTACCACCAAGTTTTACTTGGTGGTAATTGTGATTCCTTAATGCCAAATTCACATTAAGGAATTGCTTGATACATGTGGTTTAGAAATTGCAAATAAGGATACCTTATTTGCGATTTCTTATGTAGGGAATCGCAATTTGCAATTCTCTAAACGGGCTCGCAAATTTAAGGAATCGCTATATTAGTGATTTCTTAAATTTGCATTGCGAATGCCTTTCATACATACTGAAAGGCATTCTTGCATTCGCAAACGGGCATTCGAACCGTTTGCGAATGCAAAAAGGCCTGATACATCTGGCCCTATATTCCACCAATACAAAATAGCCATAAAAGCACATACATATAAATACATAATCAACATACTCTTATCCTAATTCATATTACAGATGCTGACTAACCTTAATAAATAAAACATAAATATATAATGTAAAATACCATTTATACTGACCCCCAAAATTCACAATAACAATTATCGTAAAAATAAAATAAAAAGAACCAGTTTATTGCACTTATCAGGTTTTGCCAGAGATAAAGACAAGACTTTTACTGATTTTTATGGCGTTTAAAATATATAATGCCACCCTAAAACATACATATGTATTGTTAAGTGTTAACAAGTATTCCAGTCCCGCCAGATGGGTTCTTATGCAGTTTTTTTCAAAAAAAGGGTTTAAGATAAAAAGATGCCCATAACACTTACAAAATAACAAAATGCAGAGTGCTTTGTTTACTTATCCCATCGCAGGGGCAACTGTATCTCTCAAGGGGACAAGACCTAATTCTGGGGAATGCTACTAAGTGATGCACTATACCCAGTCTTAGTCTTGTCAGAATGAATCGATGCTGCATATTAGTAACACCAAGTTTGTATCCTTCTCTACTTGCCTCCAATGAGAGGGACATATAGATGCCAGCAGTGGATTTCATGGATTCATTTGTTTTCCTACTGTCAGCCCTGTGCTGCAAAAAAGTGTCCTTCATACATTTCTTTGATAATGTCAACACTTTCTCTGGATCTAGGTTTATATTTATATTGAATACAGATTTGAAAGAAGAATCAATAAAGGTGAGCCATGGAACACGCATAGCATTATCCAATTTTAAACATTCTAGTATGCTTTTCTTGGTGAAAACAGTTTCCTCCTTAGACCAAATGCTATGCCATAGGAGCAGAGGGCTCACCCACAGCACATCCTCCAAGAATAGGAGGCCCACCTCTTGATGTACAATCCAATTAGATGCTGATGTAGGTACACATAACAAACATTTTAGAAAATGATTTTCCTCTAATTGTAAAGGGGTGCTTTTTGTGTACCTCCATACACCAGCTCCATGTAATACCGTGGATAGTGCTCTAGCCCTAAATATGTTTGTCATAGCAGAGATTGGGCAACTCCCTAAACTGCTGGCAAATCTAAAAATGGCACCAGAATTCCTTCTTAACTTATCCTTTCCCTAGTGAATATGATGTTCCCATTGCCCATTGCTCGAGAACAATACACCCAGGTAACTCAAAGACTCTACAGAGGTAATCTCTGTGTTATGAATAAAAAAACTCTTACATTTCTTTATCCCTTGGCCACAGGTCATAGTAAAGGTTTTAGATTTGTTAATCACCATACCCTTAGTGATCATGAACTGTTCTAGACCATCCATTAGTTTTTGAAGCCCCACTGGGGACCTAGAAATCAGGACAACATCATCAACAAGGAGTAATACGGGTGCAGGGCACCTAGACACATAGGGGGTCCACCCGGATTTCCTGAGGAACTTATCCACCCCATTAATCTATAAGTAAAACAATAACGGGGCCAATACACAGCCTTGGAGAATACCTCTATCAATTAAAAGGGAGAGTGCATTCTTCTAATTGGCCGAAGCGGACTTTGCATGTTAAATCTGCATAAAGGTGGGCAATAAAATCAATAGTGTATCTTGGGGCGCCCATATCCAGTAGTGTGGTCCAAAGAAAGGCATGTTCAACTAAATCAAAGGCACTACTAAGATATGCAAAACAGAGGTAGAGAGCCCCTTTTTTGGCCATTGTGTACTTCCTTATGATCAGATCTAGGTTAAGACATTGTTCTATAGTGCCCAGTCCTGTCCTAAATCCAAACTGGGCAGGTGAAAGAATATTATTTTCCAACGCCCAGTCATTAAGTCTTGCCAAAATTATCCTACTAAAAATCTTCATGGATGAATCGAGCAGTGATATTGGGCGATAGTTTTTGGCATCAGCTTTGTCACCTTTCTTGTATGTAGGTATAATGATGGACGTAGTCCAGGACATTGGTATTTCCCCGGTCATGGCTATAGTAAACAGCCTTGTCAAAATAGGTACCCAAAAGTCACTTTAATATTTAAAAACGTCCACTGGTACCCCATCTGGGCCTGTGGCCTTATCCCCAGTACTAACTGAGATAGCTGATAAAACCTGATCTATGGTGATATGTAAATAGTTGGGGTGCTCCAACTCCAATTGCCTGGGTATATCTACTGTACCACTCCTTTTCTTAAAGACCTCTGAGAAGTGGTCCACCCATGCTGCGCAGCTTAAGCTAGAACCCATTTCAGGAGGTGCCCATTTGGACAGAAAAGGGGCATTTACTGTTTCCCAGAACAATTTAGTATTATTTGTATCTGTTGCCAGCGCCAAATTTGTCCATGCCTCTTCCCTCAACTCTTTCTTCCTTTGCTCCAGGGTTTTCCTGTATTTTACCTATAGTGACCTGATTACTACTGGGTCTCTGTGAGATTTATGAAGGGCTAGTTTAAAATCCCACCTAGCTTTAGTGCATGGATGCTCAAACCCCCTTTATTCAATCAATCAGGCATTTGTAGAGCACGCTACTCACCCGCTAGGGTTTCAAGGCGCTGAGGGGGATACAGGGGGTGTTACTGCTCGAACGGCCAGGTCTTGAGGCGTTTCCTGAAGGTCAGCAGGTCCTGGGTCTGACGTAGGTGGACGGGGAGGGAGTTCCAGGTCTTGGCGGTGAGGTGGGAGAACGATCTGCCGTCGGCTGTAGTTTGGTGGATGCGAGGAACGGTGGCTAGGGTAAGGTTGGTGGGGCGGAGTTGACTGTTGGGAGTGTAGAAGGTGAGTCGCTCGTTGAGGTAGGTAGTGCCGGCGTTGTGGAGTGCTTTGGGAGCGTGGGTGAGGAGCTTGAAGGTGATCCTCTTGTTGACGGGGAGCCAGTGTAGATCTCTCAGGTGGGCTGAGATGTGGTTGTGGCATGGGATGTCGAGGATGAGGCGTGGGGAGGCGTTTTGTATACGTTATAGTTTTTTCAGGAGCTTGCCCATAGTTTCTGCATAGAGAGCTTTGCCGTAGTCCAGTCTGCTGCTGACGAGGGCCTGGGTGACCGTCGTTCTGGTTTTGGTGGGGATCCACCTGAAGATCTTGCGGAGCATGCGGAGGGGGTTGAAGCAGGAAGATGAGACGGCGTTAACTTGCTGGGTCATGGTGAGCGATGAGTCTATGATGAATCCCAAGTTGCGTGCGTGGTTTGTGGGCGTCGGTGCGGTTCCAAGGGTGGCCGGCTACCAGGAGTCACTCTATGTGAAGAGGTTGGAACCGAGGATGAGGATCTCTGTCTTGTCTGAGTTCAGTTTCAGGCGGCTGCTCTCCCTCCAGTTGACGATGGCCTTTAATCCGTCTCGGAGGTTGGTTTTGGCGGTGGCAGGGTCTTTGGTGAGTGAGAGGATCAGCTGGGTGTCGTCGCCATAGGAGATGATGTTGAGGTTGTAGATCGGACGATGTTGGCGAGCTGTGCCATGTAGATGTTAAAAAGGGTCGGGTTGAGTGAGGATCCTTGGAGAAACCCACAGATGGTTTTGGTGGCTTCAGAAAGGAAGGGAGGCTGACTCTTTGGGTTCTGACGGAGAGGAAGGATATGATCCAGTCCAGGGCTTTGTGGCAGATCCCTGCATCGTGGAGGCATGTGCGAAGGGTGTGGTGGCAGACGGTGTCCAAGGCAGCCAAGAGGTCTAGGAGGATAAGGGCAGCAGTTTTGTCTTTGTTGAGCATGGTCCTGATGTCATCCGTCTGCGGCGATGAGGGCGGTCTCAGTGCTGTGGTTGCTACGAAAACCGGATTGAGAAGTGTCCAGCGTGTTATTGTCTTCAAGGAAGCGGGTCAGTTGGCCGTTGACGATCTTTTCAATGACCTTCGCCAGGAAGGGGAGGAGGTAGATGGGCCGGTAGTTCTTGAGATCACTTGGGTCTGCTTTGGGTTTCTTCAGCAGGGCGTTGACTTCGGCGTGCTTCCAGCTTTCCAGGAAGGTCTCAAAGGAGCTGTTGACGATCATATGGAGTTTGGGGGCGATGATGGAGCTCGCTTTGTTGAAGACATGGTGGGGGCAGGGGACGGAGGGTGAGCCAGAGTGGATGGTGCTCATGGTTTTGGTGGTATCCTCATCGTTGATGTGGGTCCAGGAGAGCAAGAGGTTGGTGCGGCTGGGGTCCGGTGCGTCGGGGTTTTTGGTGGCAGCGGTGGTCGTGGGGGTCAAGGTGTTGAAGCTGTCGTCGATGTCCGTGATCTTGCGGTGAAAGAAGGTGGAGAGGAAGTCGCAGAGCCTGATGTGCGCCGTTTTTTAACGCCTGGTCAGGGCAGGCGTTAAGGCACCTGTGGGCTCGGAAGGAGCCCAGAGGTGCCCTCCCCTGCCCCCAGGGACACCCCCTGCCACCCTTGCCCACCCCAGGAGGACACCCAAGGATGGAGGGACCCATCCCAGGGAAGGAAAGGTAAGTTCGGGAAAGTATTTTTTTGTGGCATAGGGGGGCCTGATTTTGGGCCCCCTACATGCCACTATGCCCAATGACCATGCCCAGGGGACATAAGTCCCCTGGGCATGGCCTTTGGGCAAGGGGGCATGACTCCTGTCTTTGCTAAGACAGGAGTCATGTCAATGGAGGTTGGGCGTAAAAAAAAATGGCGCAAATCCGGTTTGAGGCCTGAATTTTGCCTCAGACCTGACTTGCACCATTTTTTGACGCACAACCCCCATTTTCCCATACGCCGGCGCTGCCTGGTGTGAGTCATTTTTTTTGACGCACACCAGTCCGCAGCACCGGCTAACGTCATTCCATAAATAAGGCGCCCGCATGGCGCGTTGGAATGGCGTTAGCCGGCGGTAATATTTTTGACGCACAACTGTGTTGGCGCAGTTGTGCGTCAAAAAGTATAAATATGGCCCTTAGTGCCTCTAAATGATGGTATAACCTCCCCATTAACACCTCGTTTACATTCCATTAACATCAGGCCATATTTTGACAAAATCATGTTGAGCGCCTCTCCATAATCATTATGATAAAAGTGGTCATACTCTACCCCCTCATGACTGGCTAGCCCAAATGTGCTGGATATTGGTAGGGGACATGATTGGATGTTCAAATCACCAATCCACAAAATTAAAAAGTTAGACTGAATAGAAAGTAGAAATTTGTGTAAGTTCTGATCTAGTGAATTAGCTACTCTGCAACGGGTAGAATCGAAAACATTATTATAATAGTTAATTAATACCACATCGATCATACTCACATACTTCAGCCATAACAATTGAAAATTTGGGGGCTCCCAGGAAGTCTTTTTAACCACTATAGGGAGTTTATTTGAAATAAACACTTGAAGCCCACCCTTGGCCCTCCCAGATTAGGAACGAGTAGATGGCAAGAAGTGTGAGATAAAACCTTGCATATGGACCGGGGAAACACACCATGTTTCTTGAATACATACCAGATCAAGTTTATTGATGATCTTACTCTACTCCTCTGTCTCAATCTTATTATGTAGACCTTGGACATTCCAAGTAGCAAAGTTATGGCGCTCTTTAATATTCCTAATAAACTCATCATAACCTTTCCTTGCTTCCATTTGGCTATTGTACTTTAAAAATTCCCGATTGGTTCCCCATGAATGTTATTAGTACAAGCCTCAAAGTCCAACCATTCTGTCCCCTGGGTCTCTGTGAGGCCATTTCTATGATCAGTAGTCGTTATCTTTTCGGTGAGCCCCACCATATTTGGCCCCATCTTTAAGCTGTCCCAGTGTCCCCTATACATTTGTCAATCGTTATCTGAAAGTGTACTCAGGGCCTGATATCTATTGCTTAATGGGACTAGGTGGCTATAAAAAAGATTTTTATTTGGCTCAGAATGGTGATGTACCGGGAGGTGCCCTGATTGTGCAGGTTGGAAATGTCTATAGAAAGCACCCAACTGGAGCAACGATGGGGTAATAGCATGGTGTGGGTGGAAGGTAGTGTCCTCACAATTCTAGGGGTCCTGAAATTAATAATTACTCTTCCTCTAAAGGACCTAGCCAGTTTACTCTTCGGGTTAGGATGATCTGGTGGGCATTATCTATTGTAAATAGATTGTTCTGTGTCAACCACTGCAATACTTTATTCATCAGGGTCCCTTGGGATTCACTCTGGCCTGATGGTAAAGGAGGGACATTGGCCATAATAATTACATAAGGGCAGCACTCTGGTGGTAGATTAATAGTTGGGGATCCTCCCTCGCTTGAAACTGGGCTGGTGCGGTGCTTGTTGGGTTCAAAATATTACCTGGCCATGGCATACTGGGTGCTTTAGGATTTGTAGTGGATCTTAAGGCATCCAGTGACAAGCTGTGCGGCTTCTTGCTAATAATTGTACACTGTCAACTAGGTTGGCCTTCTCCATTGGCCACCCTTCATTCATCTATAGTATTATGCCTCCACCTAGGGCTAAGGGCTAGACCAGCTTTATCTATTGACTCTATGCCCTGCGATATAACTATGGGACCTGGCTCATTGTGTAAACAATTCTGTACAACAGTTGTGTGAGGAATAGGAGCCACCAAGGGCATAGAAAATTTCTGACACGTGGACATTATTTTCCCCACCTCCCCTTCGATTTTATCCAGTTTGTCTCTAAGTGGTTTAAGCAGGTCATTAAAGGCGGATATAAAATTATTGCAATAAGTGGGTTCATGATTAGCTATCATTATAGGGCCCAGTTCGCTATCAGCCCCCTTTCTACATTGTTTCCTCCTTTTAATGGTGGGCGAGTAATTAACTGATATAGGAGTAGCAGAAACTGTGTCCATATACCTTGTTGGTCAACACCATTCCCTATGTCCTCCAATTCTAGGGTGTGATTAGTATCAGTTACTAGATCTATTGGTCTGGGGGGTCCCTCTATACCTTCAGTCCTCTTGCCACCAGGGAAAGGATCCTTTTGGCAAGACCAATAACTCCCACCTCCCGTACCAAAAAGGAATCGATTGCTGAACGGCATGGTTCAGTATCTGCCTTCTGAACTATAGTTTTCCGTTTACCCATAGTTTGAAACATATATATTAACCCCCACTTCAATAAATCAGTTTGCAGTTGCAAGGAGCGGGCATCCAATAGAGAAACAATAATAACACGCTTGAATACTTAAATGTCTCCTATACTTGCCCAGCAAACCTTGTGGACATACACAGTTTTATAGCCCAAAGCCAAGAAAGTAGGCCCAGCCCAGCCTCGTTCAGCCACTGACAGGCGCAGACGGGCCCGGTCTTGGCCCGGTCTTGGCCCGGTCTTGGTCCTGTCTTCACCCTGGCACGCGCCCGGGCACATCCTGCGCACATGTCAGGCACTGCAGAGCATCGTAGGTGGCCTCCTTCTGCGGGTGTGCTTGGGAGGTGTGGTCCGTTCAAGCCCCTTCGCCTCCTGTGGCCAAAAGCAGATTCATGTTAATTTACAATGGGTTGTGGGTTACATTATGGGTGGTAGGTAGTGATTTTTAAGAAAAATATTTTGTTTTATTTTGTGGATCCAAGTTTAGATTTAGGTATTGTGAGTTATGAAAAGACTGCAGCTGTGTAGTGTTTTTAGTAATGTTTTTCAATCTTTATATTAAACAATGAGGTTCAATTTTATATGGAGTTTTAGTGGTTATAAATTATTTTTACTGAGTTCATTTTAAATATTGGATTCGTATTCTGTTTTGAGTTTGTGTGTATAAATTTGGAATTTTAGTGTTTTTTGTTGTTGTTGTTTTAATGTATACAGGTTTGCATTTCCATGGCAAATTTTTTAAGGATTTTTATATTTTAGTTCACTTTTTTATTTTTTGGAGCTTGGGTTTCTTTAATGGAGTTATTAGTCTAGAAAAGTTTAGGATGTTAGTCTTTTTCATTTTAAGAGTTGGAATATTTATATAAAATGTTGGGAGTCATGTTTTATTTGGGGACTCTGGGTGATATTAATGCAGCAGGCAGTAATGTATTAATGTGTTCATACTTTTAATAATGCTTTTTCAGGTTATACCTGTGAGGATTATGTGCAGTTTTGTGTTTTTTTGGACAGTATGTTTCTGTTGCTAGATGATTGCCTACCTATCTTTTTGTGTTTAATATTTGAGGGTGCTCATATAGGGGGTCATTCTAAGTCTGGCGGGCGGCGGAGGCCGCCCGCCACACTTCCCCCTCCGAAATACCGCTCCGCGGTCGAAAGACCGCGGAGGGTATTCTAAGTTTTTCCCTGGGCTGGCGGGCGGTCGCCAAAAGACCGCCCGCCAGCCCAGGGAAAAACTCCCTTCTCACGAGGATGCCGGCTCGTAATCGAGCCGGCGGAGTGGGAAGGTGCGACGGGTGCAAAGCAGACAGTGAAATACTTGTAGGGGCCCTCTTACGGGGGACCGCCGGGAACTGGATGGCGGTAGGGGGGGGTCGGAATCCCCTCGGCTGCGCCGCCTTGGAGGATTCAAAAGGGCGGCCGCCAGTGTTGCCAGTCCGACCGCGGCTTTACCGCCGCGGTCGGAATGCCCTTGGGAGCACCGCCGGCTTGTCGGCGGTGCTCCCGCGGTCCTCCAACCCGGCGGTCATTGACAGCCAGGGTTGGAATGACCACCATAATGTTTTTAGGGTCATATTTATCAGAGGCTGCAGTTGATATTATGGAATGATATATTAAATGGACAGCTTCATAATTTGTGTTCTTTTCTCAATGCCTCTGGTAGTGAAATGAGAATAGTGAATCAGCTACCCATGACATTTCTTCATGCTCACATTTTTGACACTAGAATTAAAATAAGTATGCCCGGCTCTCCTATGATAGTGTGTTATCCAATCTGTCTGGTACTGGAACTAAATTAGTAAATTTGCCCCAACCCTTATAATGTTTTAACTTGTCCTAATGTTCCTGGGATTGAAATTAGAATAGTATATCTACACTTTAAGATATTGTTTTTCCTCCAGGGTTTTCAGGCCTGAAGTTAGAATAGTAAAATCAGCCCCCCATAATGGTTTGCTCTTTAACCAATGTTTCTGGGACTTGATTAGACAGGTAAATGAGCTACTGCCCTCCAAAGTTTCCCTAATGTTTTTGGGACTGTGGACTGGGGTTAGGAAAGTAATCACCTACATCAACAGGATTTTAATTCTTTCCTCAATATTTCTGAAATTATATTTTAAATTTGAATATTTTCCCTGCATTATTTTTGCTTTTTGCCCTTTGTTTCTGGAATAGAGCTAGAATAGCAAATATACTTCTTCAGGAGTTTTGCTCTTTCCTCACTTTTTCCATTCCTGGAAAAGTTTAGTAAAAGTCTTCATCCTGATTTTTGCTTTTCCCCCAATATTTCTGGGACTGCAGTTAGAAATGTAAATATGGCCACAGGAGTTTTGCATTTCACCCATTCCACAAATGTTTCTAAGACTGGAGTCAGATTAGTGAGTCTTCTTCCAGCCCACAACATTTGTTTGCACCCAAGACTCTTAGGCCCATATTTATACTTTTTTAGTGCTGCATTTGCGTCGTTTTTTGACGCAAAATTGGCGCAAACTTACAAAATACAATTGTATTTTGTAAGTTTGCGCCAATTTTGCGTCATAAAAAGGGCGCAAACGCAGCGCTAAAAAAGTATAAATATGTGCCTTTCTTTTTCTTTAATGCTTTTGCTACTAGAGTTATAATAGCAAATATGCCACCCCCATAAAATTTGCATTTCCCAATGTTACTTAGATTGAAGTTAGTATAGCGGCTGTGCCACCCTACATATTTTGTACTACTGCTAATGTTTCTAGAACTGGAGTTAGATTAGAAAATCTGCCTCCCTGCAATTTTTGCTGTTTCTCCATTGTTTTTGAGACAGGAGTTAGAATAGTAACTCTATCATCCATTAACTTTTTTAACTTTTCCTAGAGTCTTTAAGATTTGACTATGCCTAGTAAATTAGCACGTGTTTTCCCATTTCTGCAGATACAACTAATTTATACGGTTAGTCAATATTGCAACATTTGAAGTATTAGGAAAAGATACACATTTTCTATTGAAGTTTTCATTAAAGAAATGTTTAAGCTTTAACATAAGTTTTAAATTTTAAATAACATTAATATGCTTCTACAATGCTTTGTTTTACCTATTTTTATTTTGCTTCGCAGCACTTGAAATACATACAATAGCATTTCAAAAAACAATAAAATTAATACCCAAAAATATAAACAGAAAATAAATAGTAATTTTTAAAGGTATCTTTTATTTTTCTATTAATGGAAAAATATAAATATATGAATATTATTAACAGGCTTTTTGTAAATAAAAAAGAATTCAAAAATATTTATAGACTATATTGGTTAGGAATGTATTATTTCATTTATTTAATATATGGATTGCTGGTATTTTGTGTTCTGTTTTATGGTTATTGTAACCTTTGTAATGCATATATTGATTTATTTTGTAGTAAGTGAAAGAGGATCATACAATGTTTTGGTGATGTGAATTGAGACTAGTTGGGTGTATTATTAGGTATTTGTTTCTATATGCTTTTCTGTGAGGTGGAGTGGGCATTGGTTTTGGGTTGAATGGTTTAATTTGGCTTATGCTATACTTTTTTGCATTACACCTTTATTTTATCAGGTTTAGCTTTAAAGAATATGTTTCAGAGGTCTTCATGTGTACTTATTTTTAACTTTATTTTAAATATATTTTGGGGTTAATCATTTTTATTATACAGCATTGCATTTTTTTTAGAGGTTGTCCTCAGATATGGATATGGAGACATGGATTTCTACTGACAATATCATGTATAAAAAAATACACAACATTACTCACTCGCATGACCTATGGAACACACTCAACCTCTATCTCCAAAAAATGAACACCCCATAGCCCATGAAGCATCAGTTTGCCATTTTAGACCAGATTCACCTTGGATTGTGGGGGATCTCATTTTGGAATGGTTAGGAGTGTATCCTGATACCTTTGCGTAATTGTTGATATCTTAAGTAATGTACGGAATAGCTTTGTCAGCCTTCTCAGTAAAGAACAAAACAAGAACAGCCACTAGTTGTCTGCTGGATTGGAATTGAATGTCATTGATGTTTTCATTTACTTTTAGGGATTATAAGAAAGGCCCAATGACTAATAGGATTGGGAGGGGGATAGTGGACATCCCTGTCTAGTGCCTTGGGCCAGAGGAAAATGTTTGGAAAACTGCAGCTTATGATGACTTCAGTGAAAGGTGATAAATAGAGAGCCATCACCAATCAGATGAAGTTGTCATCTAGCTGAAATTTGCGAAGTGTCTTATGTAGTAAGGTCTATGATACCTTGTCAAAGGCTTTTTCTGCATTAACTGCTATGGCCATTGTGGTTGATGGTGATTACTGGGCTTTTACAAGAGCATGGCAGAAGTCGTGGAATATTGTCAGAGGCTAATCTACCTTTTAAAAAGCCAGTTTGGGTTAGGGAGATCAGTTTTAGGATGACTTTCTCTAATTTTTGTACAAAATCTTTGCATAGATCTTACAGTCAATATTGATTAATGATATAGGATTGTAGTTTTTGACGTCATGTGTGTCCTTACCTTGCTTCGGGATAACGACTATTGAAACCCCAGAGGCCAATTCAGAGATTCGGTCCTGCGGAGGTGTTCGATCAGAACAGGGCCAGTAAAGAGTCTGATAGAATGGAGGGGAAAGTTTTGTAGAAGGTGGCTGTGTATCTGTCAGGTTCAGGAGCACTGACCAGATGTAAGGGATTTAATGACTAGAGAGATTGGAGCACTGAGCTGGGCTCTATCTTCTGTTGAGAGTGATGGGAGCAAGCAAGAATTCAAGTATGTAATTCAATCATTTGGGTTATTTGCAGTGTTCGTTGTATAGAGTTCAGAGTAGAAGTTGTGGATGGCATCCAGAATCTCCTGTTGGGTGGTGACTGTGAGACCAGATTTGTTTTTAATGGCCGTGTTTTTTTTGGTGTGCTTCAAGTAATTGGCAAGGATATTCCCAGCTACATTTCTAGTGGTCACCTTCTCCGCATTAACAATATCAATCAATTTCTGAGCTCTAGAACTTAGTATCTGGTTGTATTTGTATTGTAGTATATGCAGTTCAGAGATGTCTTGTGAGCCCGCAGAATGTCTGTTAGACTCGTATAGTGACCAAATCTCTGATTCAATAGATTTGAGGTATTTGTTCAGGGATTTGTTTCTTTTAGCAGCGAGATACATTAAGGTGCCTCTAAGGGAGGCATTCAGAAGTCCCACCTAATTGAATCTGAGGTATCACCACCTTTGTTTTCTTGCAAGAAGTGTTGTATTTCTTCTCTGATTTTATATCATGAGACAGCACCTTCCAAAAGTTCATCACTGAGGTTCCAGACCTTTGGGGATAGTCGTTTCTGCTATGGAGAAAATGAGAGATATACATGCATGGTCACTGACTAGTATGGGCTCTATCCTGGCAATTTTTGTTGCAGGGACTAGGGATTTATCTGTTAGTATGTAATCGATTTGCATGAAGGTATAGTGTGTGTGGAAGTAGAAAGTGTAGTCACTACCACTGGGGTTGAACAGTCGCCAGATGTTGCTTAGGTTGTTGTTCTTGCAGCACAGTCTCATCTGTTTGCGGAACCTGCTGCCATGAAATTTGTGGGAAGAGATCCTATCTAGGACACCTTCCATTGGGAGGTTAAAGTCCCCCTTAGGATGATGCCAGTGTTGGGGATTTCTGAGAGGCAATTATCCATGTCCTGCCAGCAGGCAACTAAGTTATCATTAGGGGGGTAGATATTCACTATGGAAAACTCTTTGTTATTCTTTATTATTCTTGTGATTAGCCATCGTCCCTGATGATCATATAGATGGGAATGGACAAATATCAGTTTTTTTTGGGGGGGAGTAAATTGATGACTCCATTTTTTTTATTTATAGTAGGGGAAATTAGGGGGTCGGCGATCTAGGGACAGTAACATCTTGCATCCTTAATGGATGCAATATGGGTCTCTTGTAGGAGAATAATGTCTCCTTTCCATTTGTTACATCACTCAGCCATTTTCTTTTGTTTTACTGGGTGAGAGAGGCCTTTTGTGATTAATGAAAGGATTCTGATGTTAGCCATCAGGTGTTGGAAAGAACGATTGGGTGACGAAGAGATGATTTTGGAGTGCAAAAGAATGAGTACATGATGCACATTGTGGAGGGAGTATGGGTTTTGGTGCAAACAATCTGGGAGTTAATTTGTTTACATTGTTGGAACAAATGCTGGCAGTGGTTGTGAGTCATTGTTTGGTATGTGTGAATAGAGTTGTTTTCATTGGTGGAGCAGAGGTGGGGCACGTGCAAAACCACGGCCATGCAGGGACACAGGAGAGAGGATAGTACAGCCTGAGGGCTTGGATAAAAAGCTTGAAGGCAAGTGTACCTATCACTGGAGTGTGTGGAGTATATTGCCACACTGTGATGGAGTATGGATTGGCACTTAGCGGGAGGTGGAACGTAAGTATGGGCTTAGAAAGGTACTTTGTAGACATGCTTAAGGGACCTCGATCAATGGGGTAAATGCGGGGGTGGGATGGGCTGGGTCTGGGGTGAGAAGTGGTGGGGAGAAAAGAGAGAGAAAACGGAGAAAGAGAGAGGGAACATAATCAAAACATAGTCCAATACCCTTTCCCACCCACCTTTTGAAAGGCGGACACGCTGCCTTCCCCACCCTAACTAGATATGGGTAGTGGTAGACTATGAAAAGGTCAGGTCTAAACAGTGTCAGGAGAGCTCCATCCTAGTGGTAGAGTTTTCATGTTATTAGGAGGTACAGCTGTCGTATTCTTACTCAGGAAACACACAACACTGCGGTAGTTGTGTACAAAGGTATTTTATTATGAGCAGAGCTGCAGCCAACAGGGTTATAAAGCTGCTCAGAGTCAGCTCAACTGCCACCCCACTTGAATACCAACATTTCCATTGAGTCATGCAGCATTCTTTGGAATGTAGACACACACTCCAAAGAATGCATCATGTCACAGACAGAGAGCACTACATTTCTCTTCCTCTTAAACAATATCCAAATAACAAAACAACATAACAAATAACAGAATGATATGAGTTGCCTGTACAGACTAAATGGAATTACAATATGGTACCTAATATCAAAATATACTTAAAGATAAACTAACACAATTGAAAGGAAACACCAAATATCAATAAACAGAATACCATGCAATAAGTCAGTCACTTCGAGATTACTATTAAAAATTAAATGGAAAGTCCAAAAATACAGGGACAAAGTTATAAAACATTATAACAAAAAATGAATAAATGACATTATAATGGATGAAACTTCAGCAATAAATAACTAACCTGCATAAAACACAAAACTGGATCTGTCATCCCTAAATATATTATCAAATACATGCTAGAAGTCTTCAAGTCTATTCTTAACAGGATTTGTTTATGCCAACTAGGTAGCCTTCTGACTCAATTTCTTCTGCGAACCCCACAATTGTCTTTTAGTCAAATAGAAGGACTCAACTCACCTGTGGAACCAGTGTCACCAAGCTTGTTAACCCGGTGCACCGCCTAACTCTGATCATAGATACCCTTCAACACTCTTCCCCCATTCCACCAATTACACCCTTTGACTCTGACAGCACTTCCGCTAACTCTGTCCACCACAACAGGATTACTGAACTTCTCACCTCCTTTTTTGACATGCACTCCTCTCTTGACATGAGCAACATCATCACCCTTAAAATTAACCTCACTCACTCTGGCCCAGCTGTCATAGACAATGTTTTGTCTGGCTTTTGCCACAGCAGTGTTTTTCTGGACTCTCTGGTCACATTCTTCTAGTGACACTCAAAATGTAATCCATTTTCCCACCCAACAAGGGCATATCTTTGTAACAGCGTTCCTTCCTCTTAACAGTCCAAAAGGAGATACCAAAGTTGTACTCTGTGGTCTTGTGTGATAGAACCAAACCACCAAATTCACAGCATTCACGACCACATACCTGTTTGCGATCGCCCAAAGCACACACTGTACCACCACCAGATTCATGAGCTCAACTTGACTATTGGTTTGAGGATGGTACAGCACTGTTTTGAAATGTTTAACATTACCAGATTTTAAAAAATTTCTCACTTCTTTATTCACAAACTGGATCCCATTATCAGAAAGTAAAAATTCTGGGAAACCTTCTCGCATGAAAATGTTTTCTGAAAACTCAATCACCATTTTGGCATTTGGTTCTGACTTCCAACCACTTTGAATACAAATCAACCAAAACCAACGCATCGTGGCACTGGCTAGGAAGAGCATAAAAATGGCCAACAAGGTAAATCCCGACTTTTTTCCATGGACACACAGAACAATCAATGGGTTGCAATGGAAGTTTCCTGACCACAAAACATTTCTCTGAGGTGGCACAAATGGTACATTTGCTAACAAACTCATCTAACTCTCTGTCCATTAGAGGTCATCAAAAGGTTTGGCTCTAATGGTGTTTGGTTAAAGTTCCTCCTAAATGACCCTCACGAGCCATCTTAATGAGCTTGTACCTCACTCCTGCAGGCGGTACCAACGTTTCTGCACCAAGCAACAACCCATCCTTCACAGATAACTCATCTGCCACCTTTCAAAAAGGTTGACATGCCCCTTCAACAGACTTCTCATGTGGCCATTTTTTCATAACATATTTGACGGTGTGTTTAATGTTTTCGTCAACACCAATTTCCGCTCACCATTTCATTTCAGAAAAAGCACTCATCACTTCCAAATCAACCACTACAATCAGACTGCTCTCCACGCTCCCTGCGCCATCCGCATCGTTGTTTTTTTTCAAGTGGGATCTAGATTAAAAAAATCAACTCTTGCAGGTTTTTTATACCTTGGATGTGTATCATATCTAAATTAAATCGTAGAAGCTTTGTTGACAATATTGCTATGCAAGGGGTTTGATCTTTGATTTTATCTCCACTCAGTATTGTCACTAAAGGCTTGTGCTCAGTTTGTACCATGAACTTTGTTCCCCACTCATAAGGCTTAAACTTTTGAATTGCCCACCAAGAAGCTAAATGTTCATTTTCAATGTAATAGAAGTGTGTTTCCAACTCTGTAAGTGTCATAGATGCATACCCAATGGTGTTTTCACATCCAGCATCACACTGGGTAAGAACTGTTCCCAAACCATGATGAATTTCAGATTAAAAGGTTTAAGAACCATAAAGCTTGCCAGTTGCTTTTTAATAAATTCAAAAGCCTTCTTGACATTCAACATCCCACACACATGGCACATTTTCTTTCAATAAACCAGTCAAAGCTTTTAGTTGGGAATAATAATCAGGGATAAAATGCATACAATCCCATAATGGCATGAGTGTGGTCTTATCCACTGGTGCCACAGTATTGATATGGCCATCAACCAAACCTCGTCTTGGTTCAATGCCATCATCAGAAACTACATGACCAATGTACTCTACTTAGTTTTTTTTACAATTCACACTTCTCCATTTTAAGGATCACCCCTTTCTTCTGAAAATGGATGGCAACTGATTAAGTATACTGTCATGTTTTTCTATGGCTGCTGCAAAAATCAAAAAATCAAAAATCATCCTGGAATGCTGCCACTCCTCTCATCCCCTTCAAAAATTGGTACATGATTCTCTGGCATACTGAGACTGCTGACCCCAGGTCAAAGGCATCCTGCAGAACTGTAAAGCGCCGCACAGTAAGACAAACGCCACGTAAGGTCTGGATTCCAGTTCTAAGATGACCTGGTGGTATGCCAAAGCTAAGTCCAACTTGCTGAACCATTGTGCCAATAGGTCAGTAATTTTCAGGATGAGAATCCACCAATGTACTCTATTGAGGCTCCTCAACTCCCCATTCCGTTTGTGTACGACCCCCAAAGGAGATAACCAAAGGGACGTTTTTAACGGGTTCTATCACCCCTTTTTCATACAACCCCTTTAACTATCTTTCTAGATCTTCTCTAAGGGAAAACGGAACATTACGCAGTTTGTGGTTAATGGGAATGGAACCTTCCTTGATCCTTATTTTGTGACAGAAATCTTTGATAGTGCCTATCTTACCCAAAAACACAAAAGAAAACTTAGATCTTGTATTTTCTATGTGGTTCTCACTCACCACTGAAACTTGGTCCTTGGTTCACAACTGCAAAATCATTTTAAAAAGCCCCTGGTGGAATTATGCTAATATGCACAATCCTCTGGTTGGCACATATATATATCCAAATATTTTTCTTCCTCTGAATACCAAAGTATCCTCCAAAAACCCAGCTAACTCAATTTTCCCACCCTCTTTAGAAACTGTGGCATGGTCCAGGGGTTCCAATACTTGCCCAGGCCATCTTTCCTGAGAGAGTGCTTCAGTGATCATTGTGATCCTGGATCCAGAATCTATCAACAATTTAATATTCTTGTTCCTGACTTCTACATCAATATGGGGATCAAAATACTCAGCCAGATAACCTTTTGTAATGTCTTCATCAGAGATACCTACTAAAATATCCTTCAAATCATTCTGTACATTATCCAAGCTGTATTTAGCTCTTTCCCCTGAAAGCCCTACTTTGTGCAATTTCTGCATGTTACAAACTTTGCAAGACAAACTGATCCCCCTTTAACATGTGCTAATTTCCCATATATGTAACAGAGTTTAATTATTTGAAAACAATGGATTTGCTCAATCTCCATGGTTCCCTATTCTTTTGACTCTGCCCTCTTTTGCAACATTACTTTCTTTAAGCTTTACTGCACCCACTCTGTCATTTTTTTCTTCCAGTTCCTTCATTGAAAGCTGTGATGTTTCTATGCTCTTAGCGATACACATGGTCTCATCTAATGTCGGATTACCTAGGGACATTAATTTTTGTTGGATTGTTTCGTTAATGCAATGACAAATAAACTGATCATGGATCAACTGATCAGTACAATTTTCAAAACTACAAAACAGACACCAATCTTCTAATTGCTGACACATAGAAATCAACACTTTCACCTGGCAGTTGTTTACTCATAAAAATTTATATCTGAATACTACAATACTTGGCTACATATTGAACCATGTTGCCAATTTTTTGATAGCAATTTTGTATTCATTAATGACTTCCCCTTCCATCATAGCCACATCCGGCAAATGCTTATAAATAAAGTGACCCTCAAAACCAATAGAGTATAAAAGTAAGAAGTGTTTCCTTTCAGATCGGAATCCAGACGCTCCAATTGCCCCCAGGTAAGTTTGAAATTCATATAACCAATTCCTCAAATAAATAGGTGGTGTGTCAGGAGATTCTAAAAAAGGGAGAAAGAACGTTAATCACAGCTGTCTGAATGCGATTTTAAGTATAGAGGAATGAAGAACAATGACGTAATAAGGACTTGAAAACTGGTAACACTGTGAAGTTTGCGTAAACACACTGGGATAAAAGTGTACTTAAATGAAAATGTTACTATCAATGACTCTTGACACAAATAAATGGTAGAAAACAATAGGCGACCAAAAGGGTGAGTGTTGGAACAGCTTTATTGAGGAGTAGACCGATGCAACATCAATGAAGGGTGAAAGTAAGAGTATGTATAGTTGGAGGTTGTCAAAAAGCTTGATGGCATACAAGGGGAGAAGGTGGATGCCATAGTTTATTTCTAATGTGTCCCTTTCTAGGCCATGTTGGAACAACCTTGTTGAGGACTAGACCAATGCAATATCAATGGAGGACACTAAGAGTATGCATAGTAGGAGGTTTTCACAAAGCTTGATGGCGAACAAAAGAAGAAGACGGATGCCATAGTGTATTTTTAATGTGTACAAGTGCATGTGTAAATGAGTATAATATAAGAAGACTGAGCTTACTTTTAAGCGAAAGCCGGCATAGAAGCCAGCAGTGGGGACATAAAGTGTAATGGCGTGAAACATATGGAGGTACCCAGGGAGGCATGAACAGTGTCGAAGAACAATTTCAAACAGATTCAAACAATGTAATCTATACAGTAAAAATGAGTACAATGTGTACAAAGTCTAACTAGTTGTGTTGAAGCAAAGGTGAACAAAATTGTATCGCTTTAAAAGTGACAATGGAAATGAGGGCATTGTATTGTCCTAATATAACCAATCAACAAGGGTGTTAGTGCAATAGTGAAGGATATCTGCATACAGAAATAGAAATGAATGCAAAAGAGTCTGCGGATAAGACCAGAGTACTAATCTAACCGAAGGTCGGAAATTAAGAGGTTCATATGGATATCTCTGTTTGGGTAGCTGCGTCCAGAAAAGCTTGAAGGTTGGCAGGAGACCAGAAGATCATTGTTTTCCCCTTGAATAGAATACAAAACTTTGCTGGACCTGTGAAGGAGAAGGGGATGTTGCATCCTCTCAGGATTTGGTGTTGTGCCACAAAGCCCGTTCTTGTGAGCACGGTTTCCTTAGAGTAGTCTTGGGCAATTGTAATGCGCAATCCATTCCATTCTACTTGTTTTGTTTTCTTCATGTGGGCGAGGATTGCTTCAGTGTGGCAATAGTGAAGTGGTCGGAAGATCATTGTTCTCAGGCAACCGGATTGACCAGGTGAGGGGTTGGACTGTTTGACCGGGAGAATCCTGTGCAAATTCTTTATCGAACTTGAGGCCTAAAGTAAGTGGTAGTCAGGACTCTAGGAATTCAATGCAAGAGTTGGTGTCTTTTTCAGCATTCTCCGGAAGGCCAAAAATACGAGGAATCGCTCTCCAATTATGGTCCTCAAGATCTTTCGCCATCATCTTCATTGAGCAGTATGAGTGGTCGAAGCGTTTGATTGTTGTGGTATTGGAGTCTTCCAAGGAGCTAATTCTGGGCTCAGCCTCAGTGAGTCTGCTGGAGGGACCCTTCATGTCATCATGCAGGGACTGGATGTCTTCTCTCATGGTGCTGGTGCTGTATTTGATCTCCTGGGTTAAATCGTGAAGAGCACCCAAGCACAGGATGATGATTTCTATGTTGGCTGACATATCCCCATTGAGCTTAATTGGGGAACCAGGAATTGGGGAGTCGGGTTTGGGTCGCTTGTGAGAATTTTTATTGTCCTTATGCTCCTTATGGTCTTTTTCCTCTCTTTCCCTATGATCCGCCATGGTAGGACTTGTCTTGTTGCGTAATGTACAGCACAGTTTCCCTTATTGGACAGGGAGGATGCCAGGAGGTAGTCAAGCGCCTGCTTGCCTGAAGTCAGTTTGTCCGTTTGGGTGAGCACCCGGCAGGGTGATCATTAGTCTGCTTGTAATGTACAGCACACGTGCACTTATTGAATTTATTGGACTTATATTGGGCACAGATGCACTTATTGGACATGGAGGATGCCAGGAGGAAGTCAAGTGCCTGCTTGCCTGATGTCAGTTTGTCCGATGATCATTAGCTAGGCTAATCATTACTCTGTTTTCCCTTTATGGGTGAGCACCTGGCAGGATGATCATTAGGTAAGCTGATCGTTAGTTTGTTTTCACTGTATAGTCGCTAGCTGGGGGAATCTTGTGTACTTGTATATGTTTCACATCACAAAGGTTCTTGTGAGATATTGGCCAGAAATGTTCAATAGAGAGGTTAAGTGAGCACTGATTTAGAAGAGATTTGTTTGTAGTATGGATGCCATTTTGAGGTTTGGCACTGGGTATGGCAATGCAATAGGGCTATGCTGCTAGACTCAAACAAAGGTATTTAAAATTTCTGGTGAAAAGCCATATAAAAAGTTAATAAATCCACCTTTGTACAGATTTGCTAGCCCGTATGATTGGTTGATTACTTGTTGACCTCAACAGGTTAAGTAGCGCTCAGCTATCCGTTAACAGGCCACCACAGCATTTGTATAGGCCTATAATAGCCCCACATTGTTGATGCATTTCTAGCGAAAGCTCTGAAAGAAAGTAGAGGGCGATGCTGGGTGTGCAGTGCTGGGGCACACAAAAATTAGCAGATAAAAGCAGGAAGGTGTGGGGATGGAGTGTGAGCCTAGCTAGCAGCAAATTCAAAGGCCTGCTACTTATCTGAGTGATGGAGTATGCAGCTGGAGGGATGTAGTTGTAACGTGGGTCAGCGATTCTGTCGGAGTGGTGAGGGTGATGGCATCCCGTCAGGTGCAGGAACAGTGAACAGTGGTGAGTATAGTTCATCCGGTGTTCCAGTACTAGTCATGAGGTTGGCGAGGAGCGGGCTGTTATAAGTATGAACTCGTAGATATGGCGGGCACCATTTTTGGTTGCAGAAACAGCAGAGGCCCTGGGTAACGAAAGTTTGTTATGATTGATCAGCCCATTAAAAACATTCTTCAGTCTTGCCTCCCTATGGTTGCATGTGGCAGATGGGTGTTTGGGTCACCTCTTCATCTGGATGGCCTGTTTGAGACTATGTAGTAGGTGGATGGAGAGTGGAGCCGACAGTCTAGGTAGCCGTCGCACTCGTGTGCAAGCCACACACCTCCCAGGTTTTTTAAATTTTATTTCCTAACTATAATGTCCCTGTAACCTTTGTACTTTTCAGTGAATTTCTATGTTTATGTGAACTAACATAATATTTAATTACTATACGTTAATCCAACCCCAAACCACACACGGACTTTAGCATGAAGCTCCTCTCGCCTGGTCAGTATTGACCCTGAGGACCCTAGTTCCCGGGGCCTGGCCAGGTACTGACGGGGGAGAGGAGAACACAGCCCTCTATCCTAGGCCAATATTGGCCCCTGGGGCCTCAACCTCTGGGATCTGGCCACTGCATGAAGGGTGCCCGGGAACCCTCTATGGGACCTACTGGCTTTTTGTTGGAGGCCAAGAGGGGGAAGCCCCAGTGCCCTCTGCAGCCTCAGACAGCTGCCCTCCTCCTGCGGGAGCCGGTATTGCTCCCATCTGCAAGGAGCAGCTTAAAATGCTGCTCCCTGTGGGTGAGAGCAATTTTTTCAGCTGTTTCCTCTGCCAAATTTACATCCCCAGTGGTCAGGAGCAGTTTATATGCTTCTGCCTGCTGGGAGCGGGCTTACTGTTTGCTCTTGCTTGGTAGGAGCTTTAAAGTAGCTCCCCAGGGGCCTAAAATGGCCAAGGGAGAGAGACGTGCAGCCCCCTCTCCCTTATCTTTATTTACCTGGCCCTGGGGAAGTGTTGGTCCCCAGGGCCAAAAACGACATGTGGAGAGGGGCCGAAATGCCCTTTCTCTGTTTTGAACAATGACCTGGCCACAGGAAGGTGGTGGTCCCCTGGGCTAAAAATGGCCAGGGGAGTGGGGCCACATGGTCCCATCTCCCTTTTTGAACAATGGCTTGGCCCCGGGCACGTGGGGGCCCCTATGGATGAAATCAGCCTGGGGAGGGGGCCATGGCCGCCCCCCTTCACCAAATTATAAAAATAAAATAAAAATAAATACATCCCAAGGGACCTGGCTCACCCGAGGGTCATATACTAAACACGCGCAGGAGTACAGTTTCTCCTTATCCAGAAGACTGGCAGAAAGATCAATCAATCAATCATTTGCATTTATAAAGCGCGCTACTCACCCGTAGGGGTCTCAAGGCGCTGGGGTGGGGGGGGGGGTCAGTGCTCGAAGAGCCAGGTCTTGAGCTGCCTTCTGAAGGAGAGGTGGTCCTGTGTGGCGCGCAGGTGGCTGGGAAGAGAGTTCCAGGTCTTTGCTGCCAGGTAGGAGAAGGACCTGCCTCCGGCGGTGGCTTTGCGGATGCGAGGCACGGCTGCCAGGGCTTGTCCGGTCGAGCGTAGGGTGCGAGGAGTGGTGTAGAAGGTGACGCAGTGGTTGATGAGTTTTGGTCCGATATTGTGCAGGGCTTTGTGTGCGTGGGTGAGGAGTCTGAAGGTGATCCTCTTGCTGACTGGAAGCCAGTGAAGTTTCTTCAGGTGTCCGGAGATGTGGTGGTGGCGAGGTATGTTCAGGATGAGTCGTGCGGCCGCGTTCTGGATTCGTTGTAGTTTCTTCTGTAGGTTGGTAGTGATGCCGGCGTACAGAGCGTTTCCATAGTCCAAGTGACTGGTGACGAGGGCGTGGGTGACGGTCTTCCTGGTGTCGGTGGGGATCCAGCGGAAGATCTTGTGGAGCATGCGGAGGGTGTTGAAGCATGCCGAGGTCACCGAGTTGACCTGTCTGGTCATGGAGAGGGATGAGTCCAGGATGAAGCCGAGGTTGCGTGCGTGGTCGGTGGGTTGGGGAGTGCTGCCTAGGGCGGGGGGCCACCAGGAGTCGTCCCAGGCGGAGGGTGTAGGGCCGAGGATGAGGACCTCCATCTTCTCTGTGTTAAGTTTGAGCCGGCTGTCTGTCATCCAGTTCGCTACTTCCTTCATGCCTTCGTGTAGTCTGGTTCTTGCTGAGGTGGGGTTGTTGGTGAGGGAGAGGATGAGCTGGGTGTCGTCGGCGTAGGATATGAGGTTGAGTCCGTGTTTTCGTGCGATGTTCGGCAGGGGGGTCATGTAGATGTTGAAGAGGGTTGGGCTGAGGGAGGATCCTTGGGGGACGCCGCAGATGATCTCCGTAGCAGTGGATCTGAAGGGGGGGAGGCGGACTCTCTGGGTTCTTCCGAAGCGGAAGGAGATGATCCATTCCAAGGCCTTGCCTCTGATGCCGGCGTTGCTGAGGCGACGTATCAGGGTACGGTGGAAACCGTGTCGAAGGCTGCAGAGAGGTCCAGGAGTATGAGGGCCACGGTCTCTCCTTTGTCAGTCAGAGATCTGATGTCGTCCGTGGCTGCGATGAGGGCAGTCTCGGTGCTGTGGTTAGCTCTGAAGCCGAACTGTGAGGGGTCGAGTGAGTCGTTGGTTTCCAGGGCGATGGTGAGTTGAGTGTTGACGATTTTCTCAATCACTTTGGCGGGGAACGGGAGGAGCGAGATGGGCCGGAAGTTTTTGAGTGTGGTGGGGTCTGCTGTTGGTTTCTTTAGGAGGGCGTTGAGTTCGGCGTGTTTCCAGTTCTCCGGGAAGGTGGCGGTGGTGAAAGAGGTGGGGTGCAATGATGTTGTCGGCTTTGTTGAAGATGTGGTGCGGGCAGGGGTCAGATGGTGATCCTGAGTGGATGGAGTTCATGATGCGGGTGGTTTCCTCGGTGGTGGTTGGGTTCCAGGTGTGGATGGCGGTGTTGTCGGTGGCGAGTTCCGGTGGGGGGTTCTTGTTGGTTGTGGCGAAGCTGTTGTAGATGTCGGTGATCTTGTGGTGGAAGAAAGCTGCGAGGGTGTTGCAGAGATCCTGTGAGGGGGGGATGGCATTGTTTTCGGCGTCGGGGTTGGAGAGTTCTTTGACGATGCCGAATAGTTCCTTGCTGTTGTGGGCGTTGTCGTCGAGTCTGTTCTGGAAGGCTGATTTTCGTGCGGCGCGGAGGAGTTGGTGGTGTTTGCGGGTGGCGTTCTTGAGAGCAGACATGTTCTCGTCGGTCTGGTTGAGGCGCCAAGACTTCTCGAGGGTGCAGCATTCTTTTTTGGAGTCCTTGAGGGTGGGGGTGAACCAGGAGTTTTTCTTGTGGTTGTTTTTGTTTGCTTGGGTCTTCAGGGGGGGCAGGGTGTTGGAGCATTCGGAGATCCAGTTTGTGAGGTTGTTGGCGGCTTCGTCGGGGTCTGTAGTGCTGGCGGGGGGGGTCTGGGAGAGGGCTGCTGTGAGTTGTTCGGTGGTGATACGGTTCCACTGTCTTCTCGGTGGTTGTTGGACGTGGTGGTGTATAGTGGTCTTCTTGAAGCTGAAGTAGACACAGCTGTGGTCCGTCCATGAGAGTTCGGAGGTGTGGCTGAAAGAGATGTATTTGCTGGAGGAGAAGATGGGGTCGAGCGTGTGTCCGGCGTAGAGGGTGGCGGTGTTGACCAGTTGTTTCAGTCCGAGGTTGGCGAGGTTGTCCAGTAGGGTGGTGGTGTTGTTGTCGGCGCAGTTCTCCAGGTGGAAGTTGAGGTCCCCTAGGAGGATGTAGTCGGTGGACGGGAGTGCGTGTGGGCTGATGAAGTCTGCGACGTCTTCGCTGAACTTTGTGCGTGGTCCTGGTGGTCTGTACATGAGGGTGCCTCTGAGGGTGGTCTTGGGGTCGCTGTGGATAGAGAAGTGGAGGTGTTCTGCGTCGGGGAGTGAGTCGTCGGTGTAGGTCG
This sequence comes from Pleurodeles waltl, assembly GCF_031143425.1. Classification (NCBI taxonomy): domain Eukaryota; kingdom Metazoa; phylum Chordata; class Amphibia; order Caudata; family Salamandridae; genus Pleurodeles; species Pleurodeles waltl. The sequence goes on along the minus strand of NC_090444.1, from coordinate 273,283,882 downwards.
AGACGCGGATGGAGCTCTTGTGGACGATGGCGATGCCTCCTCCGGTGCGGTTGGTGCGGTCTTTCCTGATGATTTTGTAGCCGTCGGGGATGGCTATGGTGATGTCGGGTGCCGAGGAGGGGTTCATCCAGGTCTCGGTGAGGAAGGCGATGTCCGGGTTTGTTGAGTCGATGAGGTTCCATAGTTCGATGGCGTGCCTGTGGACGGATCGGGTGTTGATCAGGATGCATTCAAGGTTATTTCCGGAGGAGTTTTTCTTCTTGGGTGTGTTGTGTGTTCGTAGGCAGGTGAAGTGGCAGTTGCGGCAGGTGAAGGCTCCGTGGGTTCGCTTCGGGGTGGCGCGGCAGCAGCCCGGCGTGCGGCCGTGGTTGAGAACGGTGAGGGAGGCGGTGTCGTAGGTCAGGCGGAGGCGGCGGGGGGGGTGGGGGTCACGGGAACCAGGGGTCGTGGCGCTGGGCGCGGTCCAGGTGCGGACGGGCGCAGACGGGCTTGCCTTAGGCGCGCCTTCAGCGAGCCAGCGACGCGGACGCGCAGCGGCCGCCATTTATGGGGTACCCGGGGAGGAGGGGTCAGCTGGGAGGAGGGCGGCGGGAGGGTAGGCGGGGTGGAGAAAAAATGCGGGAAAACGGCGAAGTCCGCGAAAACGGCTAGGGGCCAGAAAAGGCGCCTAAAAAGGTGAGAAAACGGCGAGGGGCTGGGGAAACGGCCAAAAAAGGCGGAAAAACAGGAAACGAGCACTAAAGGGACCGGGCACTCGGGGGGGGCACGCACTCCGGGTACAAGGAGAGAGAAGGGGTCAGCACGCACTCTGGGACACTCGTTCAGGGAGAGAAGAAAAAAAGAGGAAATTTAATCACTCAGACCATCAACTGTGGACCACTCATACGAGGATACACGGAGAGAAGGGGAGATACTCAGATACACACAAGGGGCACAACCGGGCACACAAGGCAGCAGGCAGGAGGCAGGAGAACACTGGTGGCGCTGTGTGGGCAGGGGAGCGACCTACCCAAAGGTCAAGGGTAGATAGATTTTCCTGAGTGGCCTGGGTGAAAAAAATAACAACATAATTAAACCTTAAGTAAGTTAACAAAACAATTAATATTGAGTGAACATTCTTGACTGCAAATGTGTGAGGTCTATTTGGGCACGCAAGAACGATTTTGCAGCTATTATCTCACACATGTTTTTATTTTTAACAATTTCATAGGGTAAAATGACATGAAAGCGCCCATATGCTACTTCTGTGATTTTGAGAAATGAGGTCAGTGACCTGGTTACTGTAACCTTTGTCAGCAGCTTGCAGTCATCCAAGAATGGTGACTTTACACATACCTGGTTTAGAGGCAGCATAATGGAGCCAGTGCTTTGTATGAACACTGTGAGATTAGGCAAAACCTTGCTTCTCCTTCATTGCAACGTACATTTGGTGGCTACTACGGCAGATCCTGTGCCTCGGAATATCTCTCTTTCTATTCATTAGTTCCACTCTCATTAATGGAGGTGCATCATCAGGGACCCTCTTAACACTGTGTGCTATGACGTGAGGAAAATAAGCATGGGTCCCCTAAACAGCGCATGCGGGCTCGCGCGCACACACATTTGCAGTTTGTTCCGTTCGCCTTCACTTACTGTAAAATGAATCCATCAGGTTACTTACAAAACAATAAGGGGCATATTTATACTCTGTTTGCGCTGAATTTGCGTCGTTTTTTTCGACGCAAATACGGCGCAAAACTAACGCCATATTTATACTTTGTCGTTAGACGCGTCTAGCGCCAAAGTATGAGGAAAGAGCGTCATTTTTTTGCGTGAACGTCTTCCTTGCGTTAATGAGATGCAAGGTAGGCGTTCCCGTCTAAAAAAATGTCTGCGACGCAAATGCGTCGTATTTATACTCCCGGGCAAAAATCACGCCCGGGAGTAGGCGGGCCAAAAAACCCTGCATTTGCGCCGGATTTTAGCGCCTGGGTCAGGGCAGGCGTTAAGGGACCTGTGGGCTCAAAATGAGCCCACAGCTGCCCTCCCATGCCCCCAGGGACCCCCCCTGCCACCCTTGCCCACCCCAGGAGGACACCCAAGGATGGAGGGACCCATCCCAGGGACATTCAGGTAAGTTCAGGTAAGTATAAAAAAAAAAAATATATATATATTTTTTTGGCATTGGGGGGCCTGATTTGTGCCCCCCTACATGCCACAATGCCCAATGGCCATGCCCAGGGGACAGAAGTCCCCTGGGCATGGCCATTGGGCAAGGGGGCATGACTCCTGTCTTTACTAAGACAGGAGTCATGTAAATGGCGTCTGGGCGTCGTTAAAAATGGCGCAAATCGGGTGGAGGCGATTTTTTGCGTCAACCTGTCTTGCACCATTTTTAAGATGCCCTAACGCCATTTTTCCCTACGCCGGCGCTGCCTGGTGTACGTGGTTTTTTTCCACGCACACCAGGCAGCGCCGGTCTGCTAGCGCCGGCTAACGCCATTCAATAAATACGGCGCCCGCATGGTGCTTCAGAATGGCGTTAGCCGGCGCAAAACTTTTTGACGCTAAACTGCGTTAGCGCAGTTTAGCGTCAAAAAGTATAAATACGGGCCTAAATCCACAAGGGACATGCATAGCAAACCTTGCCCTTCCTTCCAGGAGGTATCAAAGTTTCCTTCTGTCTTACACATGGGTCTATTCAGAGAGTAAAGAGCAGGTTGGTGCTAGTAACCAAAGTGAGAGAAAGCGTCCTCCAAGTGGCATGCATCATTTAAAGCAGTGTTTGCAATATTCACAACGCTTACATGTTTAAACAAATGTGTAGTACAGTAGATGAGGAACATTGCCTCCTCATCTGTCTTCCTTGACCCAGGATTTGGACTAGGAAGATTACTTATCTGTCATTCTTTCATTTAATATACTAACCCTCGTGTGTTTGATGGCAAAAGCCTCCATTTTATGTATAAACACGCCAAAGGTATAAGTATGCAAAATGCGCAGGTATATTTTTATTGGGGAGAGGTTATAATTTGAATGAAAGCGAAAGAACACGAGTGATGAGTGTAGTTTTAATAAGATAACAAATTACCACCCAACTTTTCAGGAAGTGGAGAGCTGCGACGATTTTTTCACCAGACTCAGTGAATTAAATTCCACACAAAACAAGCAAAGTGGCGGATTCAAAATAGCATTTCTAAGCGTAGGAAGCAATACTGCGGGAGTACTATTTTACAAATTCTTCAATGTGTTTGTGAATTGGCCTTGAAACGTTCAACTTCCTGTTAGCAAAAGTGCAGAGAAGGCATAGGCCCTGATTCTGACTATGGCGGGCGGCGGAGGCCGCCTGCCAAAGTCCCGCCGACAAATGACCGCACCGCGGTCAAAAGACCGCGGCGGCCATTCTTACATTTCCGCTGGGCCGGCGGGCGCAACGAGCGCCGGCGGAGTTGCAGGGGTGCGACGGGTGCAGTGGCACCCGTCGCTTATTTCAGTGTCTGCATGGCAGACACTGAAATACTTTGTGGGGCCCTCTTACGGGGGCCCCGCGGCACCCCCTACCGCCATCCTGTTCCTGGCGGGAGACCCGCCAGGAACAGGATGGCGGTAGGGGGTGTCAGAATCCCCATGGCGGCGGAGCGCGCTCCGCCGCCATGGAGGATTCTCCCGAGCAGCGGAAAGTCGGCGGGAGACCGCCGACTTTCCTTTTCTGACCGCGGCTGAACCGCCGCGGTCAGAATGCTCGAGGGAGCACCGCCAGCCTGTTGGCGGTGCTCCCGTGGTTGGTGACCCTGGCGGTCACCGACCGCCAGGGTCAGAATGACCCCCATAGTCTATTCTATTGCCACCAATGTATATGCAAGTTCCCATTTTATTTCCATTTTTAGATTTTTGAGGCCAATTCACAAGCACATGTAAGAATATGTAAAAGGGACCTAAAAATTACTAATTTACTTATTCAAAAATGCCTATATGAATAGGTTGCAAAATGCGCACTGACCAGCGCCAGCTACTCCGCTATGGTGGAGGAGGATCATCCCCCCGCCCTCACAAGCAGCAGCAGCTGAAATCCTTTAACAACGAAATGATAATAAACTGTGTTTATTATTGTTTCATTGTTAAAGGGGTGGGGCCATGGGGGATGGCAAGTGGGAGTGCACTGTGCACTCCCCTCAGTGTGCACGTATGTTTGGCCGTCCATCTCGGGCCTGCCAAACACACATGCACACTGTGCTCTCTCCAACCCGGCACTGCGCTGCTGGGTTGGAGAGAGCAGGCACAGGCTCCCAGTCTGCCATGGGAGCACCCTGGCTGGGCGCTCCAGCCAATCCTAATGCTGCTCTGAGCAGCATCAGGATTGGCCGCAGGGCAGGCTGGGAGCCTGTGTCTGCCTGCAGTGACCAGGAAAGGGGTGCTGCACTGCGGTGGAGCAGGTAAGTTTTTTTTTATTTTTAATTAAATGTTTTTCTTCACCCCCCCGCATACTGCCCCGCCACTTTACTTTTAAGCAAGCCGCGACTGGTACTGACTCCATTTCATTACTGCAGATCCAGGGACAACCTCTGCATTCAATGCACCCCTAGGGTCATGACTTTCTTGTATTTATGCCCTCTCTATAACTGCTCTCTTATTGTTCCTCTGTGATGTCTTCCAGCTCATATTGTTTCTTAAGTCAAGCCATTAGGAAAAAAATTACAACCTGGAATAATCACACTGCACAATCACAGAATCCATGGAATGAGGGATGAGGTAAAAGTGTTGCGTTGTTTAAACAACATGAGATGTTTCCAGGTGAGACTGCTAAAGTTTTAGGCTGCCCATGAGATAGCTCTGTGAATTAAAAGTCGAGATCTCAAGCATGTGTGCAGAAGAATCGTTCAGTTATCCAGGTAGAGTAACTAGATAGACCTGTTTTGTTTTTTCATCATCTTTCCCAGCAGACTTCACTAAAATGCAGTTCTTAGACAAGGTCGATTGAACATAAAGGGATGCAAGCTTTTACCTGTTTCAATGCAGGGTTAGTTACAAGCCTTTTCAGAAATCAAAATGGCCAAGCAGTGGCCGATATCCCAGGGATACCTCCCCCTCCCTCAAAATCACCAATGTCAATGACAAAGCCTGGGGCCAGCTCTTTGGGTTAGGGGTCGTAAGCCCAGCCGTATTTATTTTACCCACACAAAAACATTGTGGACCATCAACATTTTGCACAATAACCACATTATTTACATCTTGTTTGCAAGTGAGACCAAGCCATAGCAGAGACTGTGGTACATGGGAGTCACCTAACCATAACTAGTTTGTTCCTGTGCAACCAACAAATCATAACTGTTCCAAGTGAGATCATGACTGGTTCTGTGCGCCTTCCTCTTAACCCTCCCATTCATAGGATGGGTCCCTCCTTATGTGAAGGCCCCACCTTTCCTCTCCTGTGCTCATACCATGGGGCTCTCCTGATTCAGGAGCTCTTGTGCAGGTGTCTCAGCTATCCTACCTCAGGCACCCCCTATACCCAAGTTTCTTGTCCACTAAGGGCCTGTGCTAGCTTCCACCAACTGTGCCTGCACAGGTGTTTGACAGGCAAGGGCCATGTGTCAGTGATCACCCAACCCCCCTCCCCACTGCAACCTCTTTTTGACCTGTTGCCAGCACCCCTTGGAGGGTCCAGTGACACTGATCTTAATTTGGTATAAAAGGATGATATTAAGGACCTGCACTGTCCCCACCCATCCTGACCTCACCCTTCACACGCCAGCATAGTTCCCCAACTATCCCCCATACCTGTGAACGTTGGCCTAGCCAGACCAACTAGTTCTCCAAAAACATTGGATTACCTTCTTTTGATAAGTGTACCCTATCCTGTAAGAAGAGCCACTCACCCTTGATGCATCCATGAGGTATTGAAGATAAACAACCTGTGTTCAATGACTTACTAGCCTTCCTGTTAAACCGTTTCACAGACTCATTGAGGGACCTGACCTACTTACCACCTCTCCAATTCAACTGGGGACATGTTGCAGCATGCTATTATGGTCTCTGGGAACTTCTTTGAAAGCCAACCCTTTTCAGAGATCACCAATTTGAGTACAATTTTTTTGCCCTAGCTCAGTGAAGTCATTGCATCGCAAATGCACAATTACAATCCCTCGAAGCGGAAGCTTTCGAGGCACCATTTTGTCAAATGTAGTTCTCAAGTTGGCCAAGTGCAGCTCTCCTTGACCTTAGAAGGTCATATGATGTCCAGTCTTCCTCGCCCATGCTGCATAATCACCTGCAGAATAAAAAACATTTGCACGACTCATGTACTAGGTGCCCAACACCAGTCTATCTGTAACACCTCTTGCTCCAGCGTTGACAGGAGGCAATGAAGTATCCAGCATCCACATCACTTTATCATGTCCTCTACCTGAACTGACAGGAGAATACCATGAAGGATTGGAAAGAGTTAAGACATTTATAGCATGCTCAATTTCACATAGCATTTGTTACAGTCGGACTTCCAACTGCCTATCATTTGAACTGCTTTTCCCACCAGGCCCATGCCTTCCACTGCAGTGGCTGCAACAATCCGAAATCAATGCGATCTATACTCTGCAAGATCCAACCCTGCTGACACCAGAGCCCTACTAAGCATCCTGGCAAATTGGAACCTTGTCAGTGGCATCCTATCCTCATGAACCAAAAGGGTGCCAACAGCCCCTTTAGACCGCTGTACCATAAAGGCTTCAAGATTCCCCAGAGGAGAGCAGTCATTCACTAAGTCTGCTGAAGGAAACAGTATGATTTCTTTCAGCAGTATGAGGATCATCTTACACTTGGCCGCTTGCTGATTAATGCATTCCACCACAGACATGTTGTCTAACCAGAATGCCACTGTTTGATTGCAGAAATGCTCTGGACATATTGTAAGGGTCACCAAGATGGAAAAGAGCTCCAAGAAACCAACGTTTGCCACCAAACCAGACTCAACCCAGTCTTGCGGCTACCGCTGGGCACACCAAGAAGTGCCCAAAATGGCACCAAAACCCACACTGCCTGCAGAATCTGTAAACAAGCCCAACTCCTCATTGGCCTTAGGGGAGCTTGGCCATACCACTGCCCCATGGAAATCTTTCAGAAATGCCTCCCAGATTCTTATTTCCTGCCTGACTTTGCATAGGACAACCTTGTGTGATGGTGCCTTAACTTCATGCCAATCATGGCCTGCGCAATTGACCTGTAAAATGGATCACCCATGGGTATGATACCAAGAGCAAAATTCAACTTTCCCACCACCTGTAAGTGATGTAATGTCACTTGTTTGGCTACTAGACATTCCGCTTATGACTTTGTGAATGCCTTGACTTTCTTCTGGGGAAGTCTAGACATACCTAACTTGGAGTCCAAATCTAACCAAGGAAACTAAATTGTTGTAAGTTGGCCCACAGGCCTTTGACTGTGCTAGCTGTGCTCCAAACATTCTCATCAATTCTTTGAAAAATTCCAAAACCTTCCCACTTTCCACTGTGCCGGGGGAACCTAGCAACAGAAAATCATTCAAATTATGCAGGGCCCACCAGTGAGCTGATCTCTGCTGGAATACCCATTCTGAGAAAGAGCTAAACTTCTCAAAGTAAGCACAAAAGACTGAACAACCCATGGGCATGCACTTGTCAAAAATAAAGGTGCTCTCAAATTGGAAACCCAGTAAATGAAAGTCACCAGGGTGTACTGGTAGCAGCCTGCAGGCAGATTCTATGTCTGCCTTTGCTATCAATGTCCCAGGATCCAGCTCCTGGAGCATTGTAATCACCTGATCCTGAGAGGTGTACCTGAATGAGCACAGTTCCCATCAATAGCCTTGTTACCTGACTGAACTCTAGGTGCTGATAAGCCATTAATTAAGTGGTACTTTTCTGGATCTCTCTTGGGGATCACACCTAAGGGGGAACACACAAGGTTTTCAGGGGAGATGGAATTGAATGGACCTGCTACCTTCCCAAGATTCCTCTCATTCAAGATCTTCATGGCATTGCTAGGATTAGCCCTTAATGACTGCTGGTTTTGCAATAGGTTACACTGGCACACTCTTCAGCCCAAATTCTGAAACCATTCTTAAAACCCTCATACAATGACAGCGCTGCCACTGTGTTGCTGTAAACACTGCTTGCCAGTTAACCAGGGAGGGGGCTTTGGCCAGTAGTGGGTGTTCACTCCTGTTTTTTGGGACTCCTTTCCTTTCCATTTTTAAAACACATGAACTCTGGGTATGAGGGAAGGCTGCAGAAAGAATAACAATGGCTGGATTTGCGCATCCCTGTGGCTCTGGAGTAGGACATTTTATTAAAATCCCAGCATGACCCTTCCTTTGTTTCCCCTCCAGTATTAGTGGCTGCACCCAAGCCAGCCCGGAAGGGCTAACTTGGAGCAGATTCTGCCCTTTGCAGCTTAATGAAGAACAGCCAAGTGTTCACACCTATCTGGCCCCATGCCAGCATGGGTCTAGGAGCCTTTGTCCTCCTAAATTCTTTGTCATAATCGCTCCAAGTGGTGCCTCTCAAAACATTATGAGCACATACTATCCTATTCTCATAGCATGCCAATTGTGCATCTGAATCCCTCAGCCATGATTGCCTGGAAAATCGTGTAGCCCTTGACCCAATTCAACAGTGTCTTCTCATCCCTCGTCTTGTAGGGCCAATGTCCACAATGCCTAGAAGGGCAGGACTCTTTGCACCATTTGCTATCTTCCTGCTCAGGCCTGTCTGCAAATAAGTCGCACATATCAACGTAATTACCCTCTAAATCTTCTCTTTCACCTCTGCCGGAACATGCCTGCCCAACTCATTGTGCTCAGAATTCACGTCCCCCGAACCAATGCTCAGCAATGGCACTAACATACCTGCTGGCATTGTTTCCTTGAAAAGCGGTAGGGCCCCCAACTGCCACCGGTAGTGCTTGTGCCACACTGCCCGTGTGTGAAGTTCCTGCCACTACTGACCCCTGTGCCACCGGAATGGACAATACTGACCTACCAGCCAGTCCTACAGGTGAGGCTACAACTTTCACCTGCCCTGGTATAACTTGCCTCCCTACACTATCCAGATGAGCCACTAGTTTCCTGGCCCTTTCGACATTGTCACTCTCTGCTACACCTGTCACACACATGTTTGGTTGCCCTGCACCACCTGCTAGTGCAACCCCGATCACCATGCAACTATTGTCTGAACAATACTGTTTTTTGCCTCCCCTACTATAACTGCAGGTGAGCTGCCATGACATTCAACACCACCTACACTGCCTACAGGTGCAACCTCCTGGATAACACGTGCACACTGACCCCCTTCACTGCTTATCCCATGACCCCAACCATGCTTCCTCACCGGAAGGAATGTTGCCCTGGGAACAACCACTGCCCTCCTAGGCCTCACCATCTGTGCTGCTGGCTCTACAGGCTGCACCCCCTGTGGACGTTGCAGGTGCAAGAGAGCCAGAATCTCACCCATTGCATCCATCCTGCATATTAATGCTTCTAAGACTACTCAGGTACACACATGCTTGGCATCCTTCTTAGTTCTATCCTGCATTCTTGTAGTGATCCTAGATGCTATACTACACAATGCAATTGACCACTAGCCAATAACGATTCTGGCACCAACAGAGCTAAAACGACCCCACAAGGACAATTGTTTAGTAAGCAGAAAGTTAAATACAGTATTATACAATTGCTGAGGAACACGCCTCACTCTGCAAGCCAATATTTTAAAAGATGACCTTAAAACACTTTGTTGCCCTTGGGGGGGGGACTTGACCCATTGAATTAGAAGAGCCTGTGATACCAAATGCACATGACCTTGCCTCTGCACTGAATGCCAGATGGAATGGAAAAAATCACCAAAACTCAGCCATCCGAGCACTTGCCCAGGAAGCACTTCAATAATTTCCTCAGCCCTGAGTCCACACAACCCTTATAGCCTAAAAGGCGTAAGTGACTGACCCATGCCATCTCGAAAAATGGGCCCCCTGCCCTTCAGCCCTCTCCCCCTTTTACCTGCGTAACCTGAGCCCTCCGGAGCTGCCACTGCAAGTTTATAACCTTAACCAAACACTCGGATCAGGCGAGAATCAAATCTCAGCTCATGTGGCTCCTGGAGTGCGGGGTATGCTTTATGGCCGCCTGCAAGGCTGTGGTTTCAGAATCGGTGGGGGCATCTGAGATGCGGGGTGGTGTGGAGAAGAGAGTAGAGTAGATCAGGAGCGTTGTGAATGCGCTGGCGAGCAGAAACAAAGAGATGCTTGGCACATTGCAGCTCTCTTTAAGGGGTGTGGCTTGACCCCCATAACCTAAGAAGCACATTAGTTCCTTGGGGCAATGTACCTACAAAGCCAGTCTTCACCCTCGGCTGAACCCAGGCCTAGGGCGAGCGTCGTACACCTTTGTCGAGGCCCCGGATTCCTACCATATTCTACAGCTCTCCTGCGTTGGGACAGCCTCATTGATTTAGTTAGCACAGATGATACGCTGTGTAAAAGTTACATTTAATGTATTCCCTTTACTACCTTGTTGGACCTGGCCCTTTTACAGGGTCATTCCCCAGACTTTTTGCTATTTACCTCCTTATTATTCTGACCTTTGTTGGCTGACGTTATGACTCTGAGCACTTTTTCACTGCTAACCACTGCTAAAGTGCATGTGCTCTCCCTTGTAAAATTGGTATGATTGGCTTACACCTAATTGGCATATTTAATTTACCTAGAAGTCCATTTTAAAGTGTTATCCCTATACCCAGGGCCTGTAAATTAAATGCTACTAGTAGGCCTGCAGCGCTGCTTGTGCCACCCACTAAAATAGCCTTTCAAACCTATCTCAGGCCTGCTAGCGCAGGGCCTGTGTGTGCAGTTTTCTGCCACAGAGACCTGACATCTAAATTTACTTGCCAGGCACAGAACTCCCCTTTTACTACATGTAAGTCACCCCTAAGGTACGCCCTAGCTAGCCCTATGGGCATGGTGCCATGTATGTAGAAGGCAGGACATGTGTCAGGTTGCATGGCCTTTCCTGGTAGTGACAAACAGCCTAACTTGGTGTCTCACTGCTGTGAGTGCTGCCTTCTCATAGGAGTGCATTAGAAATGCCTTGCCTTATGTGTAAGGGGTATTGTCTGATTTATGAGGGGTAGCGTAGGCATGTTTGCTATGGTTGTGATAGTGATAAGAAACGCTGCTTACTGGTGTAAGTGTATTTTTTATTACTATTACAGAAATGCAATTTCTAGAAGTATGTTTTTGCAGCTTGACTCCAATCCACGTCTGGGCAGACTGACAGTTGGGGCTTTGTGAATACTTTCCAGACAGCCTGTACACAGGGAGGGTGGAAGTGTCACAGAGGTGCATCTACATATTGTATAGTCTTCCTGGGCTAAGAGAAGGGAGCGGCGGGGCACACCTGCATTTGTAAAGGCTGTGCCCTGGCCTCGCACAATAGGGTCGTTTACCCCCCACTGATGTTTGGAGCCTGTGCTGGAGGGGAGAAGGGGCACTCCCAGAACCAGTTGTAACTGGTTGAAACCCCCTCTCCTCCTCATTGACAAAGACACTGTAAACTGAGTATAAGTATGGGGGAATTTTCCCCACAATTTGGACATTTTTTTAACATTCTTGGAACTGGACAGAAGGCTGCTAAGAGGACTCACCAGGGACCGCCATGAACTGCTGCTGTTGTGCTGACCTCAGACCCAGAGGAGGAACTGCCACTGTTTGCATCCACTTTTGTGCTGGCCTGTAGCTGGGTTTGCCAGCCCTGTGCTCCTTCTTCATTTCTGTCCCCCGGGGCAGGGTGCCGTGGCACCTGACCCATGCCACGAGGAGTGCTGCTGGTAACAGGAAAGCGCGTAGAGGAGCCCTCCCTTGGGCTCCCTTGTGCATCTTGTGCACTTGCTGGAAAAAAAAGGAATCACCGCCACAGCCCGGGATCCAACGGTTGCCTTGTGCGCATTTTAAAGCGCTTCCCATGCTGCCCATATCACTGCTGCAGCCTGGGACCCACTTGGTGCCTCTCACGCTTTGTGAAGCACGTTGTGGTTTTTAAACGATCACCGCCGTGACCCGGGGTTTCCTGGAATGCCCCTGCACTGGTAAGCGCTGCACCTCCGTGAAATATCACCGCCGCGACCTGGCTGTTAGGGATTCCAGTGCGCCAGAGTCGTGCTGTCTTCGGCGCCCACCGGGCACCCAAAGCAGGAAAAGAGGAGCGAGCACACTCCAGCCGCACCCCCGGGGCAAAGCGCGCTTAGAGGCGTGCCCCCGAGGCACCAGCATGCACCGTCCTCTGTGCCTGCTCACCATAAACGCCGAGGAAGCTGGGAGGGTGGCTTGCGCACCGTGCTGGGTGCAGCCACCCTCCAGAGCAGGAGGAGAGTGTTGGAAAATGGGTTATTGGTAAGGGCGGGTAAGTACCTACACTTAGCAATAGGCCACTAACCTCCACTTAGGTCCAGTTAGGTCTCAGTAAATTAAACCCAGCTCAACTCTTGGTTGCTTGGCAACGAGCGACAAGGCTTAACTTAGGAGACAGAGTGTAAAGCATTCAAATATCACAAAACAGTAATTGAATAAAACACAGAACACAGGAAACAGTTTAAATCCAAAAACAATTTATAAATATAGATTATAGTTTTTATTTTAAAATGACACAAAAACGAATTAAATCGGATAAGGGGAACCGGAGATATGAATTTTTAAAGAATTATTGTTTTCTAGCGCCTAGAAACAAAAAAGCGCCAATCTGGTTGCACTTCGACCGGGGCAAACTCAAAGTTTAAGGCCGACCGTGATGGAGGACGGCTCGGCTACAGCCCGCGGGAGGCCCCGGTCAAAAGTTTACCTTCGGACTTAGTTGTTTTTCTGAAGATTTTCTTCAGCCGGACGAACCTGCCAGTACAATCCGACCTCCTAGAACTCTTCTTCGGATACGCGTCGCAGGAGCCCTCAGTGGAGATTTTTACCTTCGGACTTAGTCGTTTTTTCGAGGTGAAAATCCTTCGACCGGGGCAAACCTGGATCTTGATCCGACGTCCTTGGAGCCCTCCTCGGATACGCTGGCTGGGAGGTCCCGGTCAACTTCCTACGGTCGGACTTAGGCCCTCATTACAACCCTGGCGGTCAAAGACCGCCAGGGCTGTTTCGGAGGTTGCACAGAAAGCCCCACAGTCGCACCGTCAGGACCAGCGGTTTTCCTCCACATTGGCCCCAGAGGATTTAATCCTCCAGGGCAGCGCTGGAAAGGCTGGCGGAAAGGGGAGTCGCAAGGCCCCTGGGGACCCCTGCACTGCCCATGCCTTTGGCATGGGCAGTGCAGGGGCCCCCTGGCACAGCCCCATTAAGCTTTTCACTGTTTGCACAGCAGACAGTGAAAAGCGTGATGGGTGCAACTGCACCCGTCGCACGGCCGCAACACTGCCGGCTCCATGTTGCGGCTGAAATCCCTGCTTGGCCGGCAGGTGGAATCTCGGTTTCTGCCCGCCGGTCCAGCGGGGATGTCATGATGGCCACCGCTGGAGTGCGGCTGCATTGGCGGCCGCACGCGGTTACAACTTGTCTGCCGCCCGCCAAAGTTGTAATGAGGACCTTAGTCTCTTTTTTGGAGATTTTCTTCACCGGGACGATCCTGCAAATCAGGCCGAGCCGCGGTTGAGTCAAGCCGGCTAGAGTTGCTGCGGTGGGTCGGTCCCTATATGGAGCTTTATTTCAAAAGTTCTACAAACTTCTCCAACCTTCTGGATCTTCTTCCAGATGTTCCTTTAATGTTCTTTTGGGGTCCACAGCTCACCCCAAGGTTTCAGAAGTTCTGAGATGATCCTTGGGGGTGTGGACTACAACTCCCAGAATGCACCTGGTGCAAACTCCTTTTTGGCCACTGGACAGTGGTCAGCTGGTTGATTTCTTCAGTAGTTGGTGCAGGGGACTCTGGTTAGCAATTTTTCACCTGTAGCAAACAGGGAGTCCCTCCTTGAACCAGTTGAAGCTGCCAGGCAAAGTCCTTTGTGTGGTGAAGCCCAAGTGTGCAGCTGGTGCAGTCCTTCAGAGTGCAAGTTCCAGGTGCAGGCCAGAGGTCCAGCAGGGCAGTCCTTCTTCTTCTGTAGTTCTCCCGGTAGGCATCTGGTAGGGAACTGAGGTGTGGGTGCAGGTCTGCCAGTTTTATCCTTGCTCCTGGGTGAAAAACAGGGGGGTCCTGGTTCTGTGGTTCTAAAAATTCTGGACCCATGTAATTTACTTTGCCACAGCAGTACGATTTTAGTATCAAAAGACCGATAATGACTAGTACACTAAGCATGAGCATTTTCGCTCAATTCCAGCAGCGTTTTCACCTCGAAATCGCCATTTTCGTCCTGCACTCGTGGCTCCCATTTTTAAAAGTTGCCCTCACATAGGCTTATAATACAGTCAGATTTGATTCCAAGGACACGTACACCTTGATTGACTTTTCTCTGACCTGGGCAAGCTGGAACCATTGCCTCAGGCCAAACCTGTTTGGTCAGTCCCTCTCCCAGTGGCCGAATCAGATAGCATCGAGGCACACCATGCCATAAAACCCTTATTATCGCTCACACACCCTGCCTAATCTTGCTCACACCTGCACCTGCTCTTTTCTTCTTCTTACTTTACGAGGGGGAGGTGCCCGTTTTTATTGGGGGTCCACACTTATCTGATGTGAAATTCTAGGCCTTGCCGGGTAATTTATTATGGGTTGGATGACATGAAATATGAGGTTTCATCATGACACTGTTTTTTCCTTTGTAGTGAAAACATGTGAATGACCAACCAAAATGTCAAGAATGTTTGCCTGAAGCTTATAAATCTGTATATAAGGAAACCTGATTTTGCATTGACACACAGTCTCCTGAGAACATACAAACCGTGCTGTTGTACTTCTAGGACGCTTGTTACTTGGTTGCAACCAATAAATTCGATCTTTGACTTCACCTAGAAGACTCTGAGTTTCTGTGGTCTGAATCAGGAAAGTACCCGAGGTCTTTGGGTGTACCCTGGCACCGCTGGGTTACCGGATCAGTACCGGTTCTGAAAAACCCAGTACCTCAGTTGGCGCCCAACGTGGGGCGATACCAGCGGTACCGGTCCAAGCCTGAGGTTCGTGAGGAGCTTTGTGTGAAAATTCTGGAGGAAGGCCGCCACTTCATCGACCCCTGCATGTCGACGTGGTCCGAAAGTCTTTGCTGCGAGGTTCCCCGCTTCCCGACGGCTACGAAGGACTGCTGCCCTGGCTATCGCCCTGATTTGGACCCTTGATTTTTGGTAGAGCGAAACGATAAGACGAGTCTTCTGGTGACGTCATCGATATTTCAGTTAAGTATAAGTGGAGCGTCTCCCAGTCCTTAGTTGGACACTTGGTTTGGTCCTTAGTTGGACACTTGGTTTGGTCCTTAGTTGGACACTTGGTTTGGTCCTTAAGTTGGACATTTGGTTTGGTATCCCTTCGGGATCACTTTGATTTGGAACTTGCAAGTACCAAAGCCGAAGGACTCGTGTATTCACGAGACTATCGTAAACGATAATCCTTTGAAGTTTGAAGCTAGACTAGTGAGCGAAGATGCCTGGTCTTAGCAGACTTGGAAATTTGTTTTGTCTTGGTTGTAAAAGGGACTCCCGGTTGGAGGACTCATGTCCGGTTCCTCCGATTGGAACTCCAACTTATGAACTATATGTGAAGCACGGAGTAGGCCCCATCACATATAATGAAGTATGGATCCGTTACACCAGAAAAGATGGTGTTTTAAAATGGCCCCAAAATGGTAGCTTTGACACAGAAATCTTAGATAACCTCGAAGTTAGACTTTTTAAGAAGAAAGCCCGGCCGGCAATGTTTGATTCCTTCTGCTTATGGCGTAAAGAAGCCAAGCAAAAGGAAATTAAATTAGCTAAGAAAAATAAGAGAGAAAAAGGTATTTCGATTATGCAAGCTGCTATACAGTTTAAAGATAACGAAGCAGAACATTTGAATGAGCAGTTGCATAGGCGACACAAAATGACAGTAGATAAATGCTATCCAGTTTTGTCGCCTCTTCAGCAAGATGCAGCAAAAGTCTCTGAAAAAGATCCCCTAATGTCGCATTTGCTAAGTTCGCCACCACCCTATGCGCAGAATGCAACGGCACCTCCGCAACCTCTAGTTACACAACCAGTGGTTGCATTGCCTCCTGCTCCTCCCCAGCACCCACCAGCTATTCTTCAGTTGGTTCCTATTCCTCCGGTGCAGCCTCCTCAAGGGCCACCGGCTTTGACATCTGCTCTGCCTTTACTTCCTACAACTTTGACTATAGCGACTACCACTTCTGGTATTGTTTCTGACACTGCTTCTGTCTCTGCCTTGTCTCATTCTGTTTTTCCTCCTGTTCATTTGTCAACCTCTCCCTCTATCCTTCAGAGAATGACAAACACTGTGACTAGTCTTTTATCCCCTCTCTTTGGGTCATTAGCTACGACCCCAGTTACAGAGCGTAAGCAATTGCGTAGCCAATTGCCTGATGGTATGGAGAAAGAGACACTGAATTATTTGGCGCATAAATGGGTTACTGAACCAGCGAGATATGAACTAGAGTCTGTTATGGATGTCTTCCATCAGTGGGAAGAACCGAAACAGAGATACGTTTTTGAAAAAATGTGTACTTTTCTTTCTGAGGATTTAGAGGAAAATGGTTTGGAGCCCAATCCGCCTAAGTTGTGTCGTGTACGGTTCGATTTTTCGACAGGTTTGATTGTGGGTTCAGATGTCGAGAAAGCAGTTGCGATGTTATTGTCGTTTAGGACTGAAGGTGTTTCCAGGTTATTGTTTAAATATGATTCTCCTGCTAAAAAGAAAGGGAAACAGTACCCCATGAGAGAAGTTCCCCCACAGTGGAGGGAAGGGGACCCAAATGCTAATCCACCTGTCCTGCCTCATTTCCAGCGTGTATGGGTACATGTTCCCTGGAAGAGAGCTGAAGTTTTAGCCCTTAAGCAGACATTGCCTGATCCCCGTAAGAATCCTACAGGGTATTACAAGGAATTGTCACAGACTGCGGGGTCTTGCATTATGAATTTAGCTGACATAGACATGTTGTTTGGGAATGTTGTTCCACAGCCTTTATGGGGAAAGATTCGCCATACAGACCATGCTCAAGAGTTAGGTGACACATGGGCTAATATTGCTGCTGCAGATGCCCGACAAATTGGTGGTGCTAAACCTGAGCCTTTAGTGACAGAGCTTCCTGGTAGAATTATTGATTACATGAAAACTATAATGCCTGCGATGCGTGTAAACTGGGATAAATTGTCTGCATGTAAGCAAAAGAAAGAAGAAACGGTATCAGATTTCTTCACCAGGTTTAAAGAAACGTTTGTGGATCACAGTGGTCAAGATATGAGCACGGAAGGTGGTCAACGTTTGTTCGTCGATAAATTTGTGCATAATCTGCTTCCTGAGTTGTGTAAAAAGTCAAAAGACTCAGAAAGTTCTTGGGCAGTTTCCTCTTCAGCACAGATATTGGCTACTGCACAGTACTACGAAAATAGAGATAAAGATGAGAGAGATAGAGTAGAGAAGAAAACAAAAGAATTGAAAACGAAGGTTCTGTTACAACAAGCGTACCCGCCACGTGGTGGTCAGAATAGTGGTGCACAGAACAACTATCAGAATAACTATCAGCCCCAACCGTTTCAGAGAAACTCGCAAAGAGCCGAGTATGCTCAACCACGTATCCCATTAGGTCCCAATCAGTGTTCATATTGCAAAGAAGAGGGTAATTTCAAGTATAGTTGCCCTGCTTTGCTACAGCGCGCAAATGGTACTTCTGGTTTAAGAGGTCGAGGTGTTCCACAAGCACCTAGAGGAAGAGGACGTGGATATGTTCCCCAGAGCGCGCGCCCATTCCTCCCTCAAAACTCAATGAACAGATTTGATCAACAGGTTAATGCATCCGGTAGGACGGCTCAGTACTATACTGATGATTACTATACAGAGGATGAACATTTGGACAGTAATGATTGCTAGGACAGCCACAGACAAAGAGAGGGAGTTGTTTCAGTTCCGGTAGATCAGAGTGGGCCTTATGTTAAGGTGATTGCATCAGGTGTGTCAGAACCTTTTCTGTTGGATACTGGTGCTACCAAGAGTTCTATTATGCACTCAAAACTCCCTGGCGCACCTTTGTCTGGCGAAACAAATGTATCAGTAGGGTTTTCCGGCGCCCCAGTTAGAAATCCGATTTCTAACCCTATATCTCTTTCTGTTGGACCTTGTAAATTTGAAACACCCCTTATTTTGACGACAGGTTGTGGCGAGAACTTGTTAGGATTAGATTTGTTAAAGAGATTGTATGCGACATTGTATTGCTCTCCTTCTGGAGTGCAACTCACATTGGGTAAGAAAGTGGTTTCACCAATGTATTTGTCAAGGACAGATTTCCACCAGAATTTTCGTCTCTTCCTAATACTCTTTGGGCTACTGGACCTAATGATGTAGGTCTTTTGGAAATTCAGCCATATGTGATAACATTAAAAGCCAATGTTAAAATGCCACGTATTCCCCAATACAAGATCTCTAGTGAGGGGGAAAAAGCGTTGATGGCAATTATTTGTGATCTGATTGAGAAGGATGTAATTGAAGAGACAAGAGGCAACGTTTGCAATAGTCCTGTTTTGCCTGTCTTGAAGCATACTGACCCTACTCAGCCACCTGTTTATAGGTTTGTAATTGATCTTAGAGAGGTGAACAAAATAGTTGTGCCACAGTTTCCAGTCGTCCCCGATATCACTGCATTGTTGACAATGATTCCAGCTTCAGCCACTTGGTTTTCAGTTATAGACCTGAAAAATGCTTTCTTCAGCATCCCTATTGCAGAAGAGAGCAGGGACATTTTTGGCTTCAATTTGGGAGGACGAAGCTTCAGATTTAAGAGAGCTCCTCAAGGCTATTGTGAAAGTCCATCTATCTATAGTCAGGCTTTGAAAGCACAACTTGACACTCTAATGTTACCTGATGGCGCCACTCTCATTCAATATGTCGATGATTTGCTAGTTGCCGCAGATACTAAGGAGATCTGCAAAGAAGCAACATTGTCATTATTGCGTCATTTGTCTGATTTACACCACAAAGTGTCCCTTTCAAAGTTACAGTATTGTCAAAAAGAAGTGACCTATTTAGGTCATCTCTTTTCGAAGGAGGGAAGGCAACTGACCCCAGAGAGAATCAGGGCTGTTGCAGCAATAAGTGTGCCAAGAACACAAAGAGAAGTGCGTGCTTTCTTGGGTATTACATCATATTGCAGACAATGGATACCTAATTTTTCGTTAATAGCCAAACCCTTGGTGGCATTAACTTGTAAAGATATACCAAATCCCGTCCCATGGTCTGAAGATTGTCAGAAAAGTTTTGTCGAATTACGTGATGCATTATGTTCAGCTCCTGTGTTGGGTACCCCCAACTACAGCAAGCCTTTTACATTGTATGTCCATGAGAAAGAAGGTTGTGCGTTAGAAGTTTTGACACAACAGTTTGGAGACAGGGAGCGTCCATGCGCCTATTTCTCTTCAACCTTAGACCCAGTAGCTAAGGCACTACCGAGCTGCTTAAGAGCGTCAGCGGCAGCTGCTGTTTCTATCCGACAGTCTGCTGGTTTAGTGATGAATAACTCATTAATCGTAATGGTTCCACATGCAGTGGACACGTTGTTAAACAGAACCAAGACACAGCATTTAACTAGTGCTCGATTGTCAGGTTACGAGTTGACATTGTTAGCAAGCCATGTGCATATAAAAAGATGCACTACACTTAACCCAGCTACGTTATTGCCAATTGTGACGGAGTTAGATACTGCTGAACAACATGATTGTCTCCATAGAACAGAAGAAGAAACGAAAGGGAGAATAGACCTTCTGGACACTCCCATTGCAAAGAGTGATGGTACTTTGTGGGTGGATGGTTCATGCTTTAAGCTCCCAAATGGTGACACGACTGCGGCGTATGCTGTGACAACTTTGTGTACGATTGTCGAAGCTGCACGTACCCCACATAATTCAGCCCAAGCAGCTGAGTTAATAGCCCTAACAAGAGCATGTACAGTATCAAAAGGAATGAAAGTGACTATCTATACCGATAGCCAATATGCGTTTGGTGTGGCCCATAGTTTTGGGCGTTTGTGGAAGAACGTGGGTTCCTGACCTCGCATGGAACTAAAATACAGCATGGTCAGTTGGTAAACGAGCTTCTTGATTCACTTACTTTACCGTTGCAAGTTGCGATTGTGAAGTGTAGCGCACATAAAAAGGTGACTGATGATGTTGGTCGTGGGAATGCATTTGCTGACGAGGTCGCAAAAGAAACGGCAAGGAATGTGATGAGCCGAATGTATGTCGCGGGCCCTGCAAGATGGATTGGTGATGTTGGAATGTGTGAAGACACGATAGAAAGCGTGAAATCGATTCAAGCTGAAGCCACAGAGAGAGATTTGAGTGAGTGGAGAGAAAGTACGGGTAAATTGGATGCGAATGGTTGTTGGGTCGAGTTGTCAGAACATCAAAGATGGTTGCTACCCGATTCGTATGTGCTTGCAGTAGTTACAATGGCTCACATCAGTGTGAAAGGGATTTGTAAGTTGTTGGCCCCAGTATGGCAAAATACAGGAATTCCCAAGTGCGCAGAAAATGTGGTTAGAAATTGCATGGTATGCCTGAAACACAACCCTGGTAGAGGAACCCCAACTCCAGCTGGTCATTTTGCACCTCCTACGTATCCGTTTGAGGTTTTGCAGCTAGATTTCATCCACATGGAGAGGTGCAACAACTTAAAATACGTACTCGTTGTTGTTTGTGCCTTTTCAAGATGGGTGGAAGCCTATCCCCTAAAAGACAATACTGCGCTATCCACAGCCAAAGCCCTTGTGAAAGAGTTCTTCCTTAGATTCGGAATGCCGAGAATGATCTGGAGTGACAATGGAAGTGAATTTGTGGGTCAAGTGATGAAGAATGTATGCGAAGGGCTAGGCATAAACCAAAAGTTTCATGCTGCAAATCACCCCCAATCAGCTGGATTAGTGGAGTGCTATAACGGCACTCTAAAGCTAAAATTGGCCAAGATACAAGCGAGCTCTGGTCTCAAATGGCCTGACGCTCTACCCTTAGCACTCCTATCAACCAGAATGACTGTGCATTCACGAGTGAAACTTAGCCCTTTTGAAATAATCTTTGGCCGCCCGGCCAATATATGGGGAGTGCCTAGGCCCAAGAAGTTCAGCGAGATAGAGCATCCTGTCTTGCTTGACTATCTGTATGAATTGACAGCTAAATTGCGTGTCTTACATCAACAGGTCCACGACACCCTGCCTCCGGTCTCTGAATCTCCAGGTCATACCATTGAGCCTGGATCCTGGGTTTTAATAAAGAACTTCCAGCGAACCAAAAACGAGCAGCCCAGGTGGACCGGACCGCACCTCGTTCTTCTCTCCACAAGATCAGCTGTTCGAATAGAAGGGAAGAAACACTGGATCCATGGGACCCATTGCAAAAGGGTACCCCTACCTCTGCCATATGACCGGTGGGTCCAGGAAGGTGTCGCCGACTCAGAGACTGAAACCGTGCCACGTTTTCTGCCTTTCAGCGATGCACGAATAAAAGGAACACTCACTGAGAAAGAAAGTGATGACATTTTACAATCAGCAGTATCACCGTCAGTTCGATTGGACACTACAGAACCTGAACTCCTTTTTCAGGACCACACGATACCTGGGACTAACCGTTATGATCTACGACCAAGAATAAAGGACAAATAAAATAGTTTACTTTTCTTCTCTTTAGCAAAGTTCTCCAATATGGAAAATTATTTTTGAATGACTTTTTGCTTTTTGTATTTTTTGAACCTCCATCCGGGTTCAGCTGTAGGATCGTGGCTGAAAAGACTTAGGGGGGTAGTCTGTGGACACAAGGTCTACAGGTCTGGTTTGTTCTAGGGCGGCCTGGAACATTCAGAACACTCCTAAGTGAAGTAAACCAACCGCCACGAACGGCAACGGTTAGAGGATGGAATCTTTCCAAAATGGAGAACATGTTAAAAGACTGAGTTTCAAGAAGAGAATATGTGAAATGATAACCAGGAAACGGTTTTTGCTGCTGTGCATTTTTATGTTATTTAGTATACTTATGTTTTTTATAGGATATATTTTATTCTGTTTTAATGTGATATTGGCACCCACTACCTCGTCTGCACCTCCTCCTTCCACTGTTTCCCCACATTCTTTTCAACTCCTCCCTAAACATGAATCTGCTAGGAGACTAGAGTTCATTAATAACTCCTTCATCCAGCTTTTGCACCAACACCAACTAGTGATAAATACAACTAACTGTTGGGTGTGTGGCCTTATGCCTCACACAGCAGATAAAGGTATCCCTTATCTGATCCTGCCTTTTAGCCACAATGGTTCCGTGTGGGCATTCAGAACGATATTCATCTATGCACACTACCCCCTATGTTTTGCGGAAGACAACCCTAAGAAAAATGCTTTAGTTAAAGGTATCATAGACATGATGAAGGACAATATCCTCTACGAGACTATCCCCAGAGATGAGACGATGGCATATATAGGATGGAACATGACCGGATATGAAGCCACAATGAATGAGAAACAGCAAGCTAAGATATCTTCCCTGATTTGGGTTGTACCCCATCAGGGTCACCTGTGTCTGCAAGGTACTGGCAAGAATCCCAGAGCTCAGCTAGGGGAAAGCGTCTGCACTGAGACATATGTCTTCGCATCTCAGACCTCCCCTCCGCTCTTGGCAGCTAAGGGTACCTATTTCATCTGCCATGATAGAGCCTTTACATGGTTGCCCCCTGACTTTTCGGGCACATGCTTCGTTTCGTTCCTGTTGCCCCCTACCTACACAGCAGCGGCAGATTACCACAAGACAAGGATAGTTAGAGGCGTCTTCAGTGAAGAAGACACTGCAGGACAAGAATTTGGGGACTTCGTAAAGGGTTTTCTGCCGTTCTGGGGACAAATAAGTAACAGCAGGAGTATAAGGCAATTGATAAGAGTGGTTGAATCCACCGTGGCTGAAACCGCTGGTGCCCTTGGTAACTTGACTGCTGAGCTCCAGTCGGATCGTCTTATGACCCTTCAGAACAGGGTCGCATTAGATGTCATACTTGCAGACCGGGGTGGAGTATGTACATTGATCCAATCGAGTTGCTGTGTTTTTGTCCCAGATAACGCTCCAACAGTATACCAGGCCATCTCCAAACTGCATAGAATTTCCGAATCTATTCATTTAGATAAAGGAGATTGGTCATTAATGGGATGGTTCTGGGAACTGATATCAGCATGGGGATGGAAGATTCTGATGGTCATTGGGATGATCTTGGCCATTCTTTTCCTGTTCTGTCTATGCGTGCAGTGTGCTCCTGCGATATGTGGCCTCTGTGTTACATCATGCATAAGGAAACCTGCACCAAGAGACGAGCTAAATACTAGGATGATGTTACAGCAACATCTCAACGACTTTAGAAACATAGACCTGGACTCAGATTAGCATGAGAATAGGTTTATTGCCTATGTAAGGGCAAAAGGAGGGTTTGTGGTTCTAAAAATTCTGGACCCATGTAATTTACTTTGCCACAGCAGTACGATTTTAGTATCAAAAGACCGATAATGACTAGTACACTAAGCATGAGCATTTTCGCTCAATTCCAGCAGCGTTTTCACCTCGAAATCGCCATTTTCGTCCTGCACTCGTGGCTCCCATTTTTAAAAGTTGCCCTCACATAGGCTTATAATACAGTCAGATTTGATTCCAAGGACACGTACACCTTGATTGACTTTTCTCTGACCTGGGCAAGCTGGAACCATTGCCTCAGGCCAAACCTGTTTGGTCAGTCCCTCTCCCAGTGGCCGAATCAGATAGCATCGAGGCACACCATGCCATAAAACCCTTATTATCGCTCACACACCCTGCCTAATCTTGCTCACACCTGCACCTGCTCTTTTCTTCTTCTTACTTTACGAGGGGGAGGTACCCGATTTTATTGGGGGTCCACACTTATCTGATGTGAAATTCTAGGCCTTGCCGGGTAATTTATTATGGGTTGGATGACATAAAATATGAGGTTTCATCATGACACTGTTTTTTCCTTTGTAGTGAAAACATGTGAATGACCAACCAAAATGTCAAGAATGTTTGCCTGAAGCTTAAAAAACTGTATATAAGGAAACCTGATTTTGCATTGACACACAGTCTCCTGAGAACATACAAACCGTGCTGTTGTACTTCTAGGACGCTTGTTACTTGGTTGCAACCAATAAATTCGATCTTTGACTTCACCTAGAAGACTCTGAGTTTCTGTGGTCTGAATCAGGAAAGTACCCGAGGTCTTTGGGTGTACCCTGGCACCGCTGGGTTACCGGATCAGTACCGGTTCTGAAAAACCCAGTACCTCAGTTCTCCAATCAGGTGCAGAGTCCTTCCTCCTGTGATGACCACTTCCTGGGAAGTGTGGCAAAAATCAATCCCAGGAGGCAACATTCCTCAAAAATCCATCATGGCTGAAAGTGATTTTTGGAGGTTACATCTGGCCTAAACACACCCCTCTCCTACCCTCTCCTAATCTAATCAAGGGGGCACCTAACTGTCTGGGTTTACAGGATGTGGGGGTGTTGCTGGGTTGTTCCACATTTCCTTCTCTGCCTTTGAAGACCAGTTTGGCAGCCCTCCCCCTTCCTGCCTCACCATCTGATGAGGGGAGATCTCCTCCCACAGGCACATCTCTTTGTGTGAAGCCAGGCCACTTCACACCTCATCAAGGCACCCTGGCCAGGCTGCCAGGGGCTGGCCAATCAGAGCACAGCAGCAAAAGCATTGCAGGGCTGAAGTTGGCAACTTTTCTGGCAAAGTTTAAAACTCTTTACCTGAACAAGTTATATTAAATCCAACAGCTGGAAGTTGTGGGATTTATTATAACAATTGATTTGATACCAAACTCTTGGTATCTGTTACTTAAGGGGACTTTTAAAATTAAAATACAGTCTCCCCATGCTAGCCTAAGGAGGCCATTCACTACAATGAGGGAAAAACAAATGTGGCTGTTTTACCTCACCAGGGCTTATAAAACTATTTTTATAAGGTCCCTGTTTTTAGTTACATGGCACCCAGCCTTAGGGGCACATAGGGCACACCTTAGGGGTGACTTATATGTAAAAATAAAGTAGTTTAAGACTTTGGAACTACTTTTAATTCCAAAGTCGAATTTGCATATAACTTTAATTTAAAAGCAGCCAGCAAGGCAGGCCTGCCTTTAAAATGACACTGGGCACCTCATCAGTGCACGTATGCTGGGGTCCCTAAACCTATACGCCCTACCATATATTCGGGACTTATAGGTAGGTTGACTTAGCCAATTATAATTAGCCTAATTTGCATACTGATTTTACACAAAGCACAGGCCCTGGGACTGGTTAGCAGTACCCAGGGCACCATCAGAGTCAGGAAAACACCAGCAAAAAGTGGAAAATGGGGGCAAAAAGTTTGGGGGCCTCTGCAATCAGCCCTGTTCTCTCACAGAGTGTCATCGGAGGCCCCTGCTCCACCTTACCTTCATGTTTGACAGCCGCCAGAGATCGCAGGCCCCAGGAGGGGCCTGTCAGGTGACACATAGAGGGTGCCGACCGCCCCTCTTCCCCAGGAGCTGAACATGGCCCCCATTTAGCGTACAGGAGCACCGGGGGCCCTACCTTCTTCTTCCAGGCACTAGGAGTGCCTTTTTCCCCAAAACAGGTACTCTTTTTGCGACATAGATATTTTCTAAATGTTCATCTTATGGGCATGATTTTCTGATATGTACTTTATGACTTGCCATATGTTCTCTAATGTTCCTGTTATGGATATTTATGATGTGTTTATGAAAAGTACATATATTTCTTTATTGTGATTCCTGACTACTGCTTATGTTGCAGAATCCTGAGTACTTATGTGTTCTAATGTGACAACTGCTTATTCTTGCAGAGTATTAGTAACTTGTGTAACCTTCTGACAACTGTTAAGGTAGCAGGGTATTACTGATGTGTAATGTTTGGTCTAATTATGTTTTGTGCAATACAGTTTATTTTTACATAACTCAGTGTTGTGTTTACTTTGTGGTGTACATCTTGCGTCATGTGTGTTGTGTGTGTTGTGCAAATGCTTTACACATTGCCTCCTGGTTAGGCCTGACTGCTCGTGCCAAGCTACCAAGGGGGTGAGCAGGGGTTATCTTGGACGTGTAACTCTCTTGTCCTGACTAGAGTGGGGGTCTTCTGCCTGGCTTAGGTGCATACCCTAGCCAACCAGAAACCCCATTTCTAACATTATCAGAGTTTTCTATTTTGGTGAGCAGTGTTTTTAAGTCATTATATAGCTCTTGGTTGATGTGAAATTTAAGTCCTACTTCTATGTTTGTGAAATGTCCTGGCACGTCTCGCTTGCTCCAACTATTTAAGAGCATGTGCTTTATTTACTCTAAATTACCTGCCTCCTTTTGTTTACTTGTGTTGCCTGTCAGCAAATGTAATCTCTTCAGGACTTTTATAAACACAGCCCTGCCCTGTGGGACCGTCCCCTCCCCTCCTTCCTTATGTTTGTAGGCTCCTCTCGTGGCCCACCTTCTCGTCACAGAAGGCTTGCTGCATTTCTGCTGAGGTGCTCCACTTCCTGAGGTGCATTTCGCTTGCTCCAATTATTTATGGAAGCAGACTCCATTTCTTTAAAATGACCTGCCACCTTGACAGTCTGAGGTAACGTTTTATTTTTTGATGCGTCTGCCATCTTTATTTTTTGGCAACCTTTAGGGGATGAACATGCCACCACGGCTGCTGGTACACCAAATGCCATTTTCCTTTAAGGTCTTTCAAAGCCCACTCATGCTTCACCTGGTACTCCCGGTTTTAGTAAATCCTCCCTCTGTGCGCTGCACAACATATGAATTACTTTCCGTATTTCTTCACTTACATTTACCGACTTGAGTTACAGGTGACTTACAAACCCTTGCTACTGCCCCAACAATATACTGTTCCTACCTGACTAAATTGTCTTTCTCTCTCAGAGTTCCCTATTTGTCCCTGGCGATGGTTCTTCAAATGCCTTCTTACCTAAAAACCTACCTATATAATCGTAGCCTAAACCTCGTGCCTTTTCTCCTTCAACCTATCCTGTCTATTGGACTGTTCCATTTGTGCAGGGTAACCAGGGGTTATATGCTAATTAAATGCATTTGGCTGTACCTAATAGCAAGGCTCTGTTATTTCAAAAGATTGCTGTTCGTTTACAGATTACGGGGCAGATTTAAGAAAAGTGACCCCCGCACCTAGTGCAGCGCCTCTTTCCTTGCACCCCTTAGTGCCCCCCTGCCCCCACCATGTGTGCGCTGTAATTAAAATATGGCAGACCATGGCGCAGGGTAGAAGTCAATAGCATCATTTTCTTTCACGCTGTTGATGTACTCTGCAGGAGTAGTGCCACATTTTTGGCACTACTCCTGCAGAGTACATAGGGGCCCGTTATTAATAATGGAAGCCCCCTTTTAACGCCTGGCCTGGGCAGGCATTAAAAGTGCCAAAACAAAATGGTGCATGGAAATCTCTTAGGGAACACTCCCCTTGCATACATTATGCCTGGTGCAAGCATAATGTGGCACAAGGGTTTACGAAGTGGCACAATGCATGCATTGTGTCACTTTGTAAATATAGTGTGGGGAAAATGCCACTTTAGCACCACTTTAGTGTAAAACAAATGACGCTAAGGTGGCACTAGGGACTCTTAAATCTGCACTTAAGTTTGATGTGAGTACATACAATTAGGCAAGGTTTACCAGCTACTTTTAAAGGCAAATGATGTGCAGTATCATCCATGACAGAGGTCTGATGGTGCAAGAGAGAGGGGAGATGCATCCCGGGGAGAGGTAGGCTACAAAATACAGCATAGGGTGGAATAGCAAGCAGCTTCTGCTGTCAACCCCTGAAGGGCATGGTACTATGTTCACAAGTGAGAGGATGTGTGCATGCACTAGTGTCAGGCCCTAAAATGCGCGCTCATTTCTGTGGCGAGTGAGAAATTTAGAGTTGCGTACACAGGTACATAGGAGAAACAAGAAACATCAATCTATAGAAGTCCTGCAAATAAAATGCAGCCGTCACCCTGGCGCTTTCAGAAGAAATAGCGTAGATTGTTCAACACCCCATAATCATGTTTTCAACTGAAACTGGAGCTGGGCCAGCACGGGAGTAAATATTAATTTGCAGGCGTTGTGGACAAACCCTACAGACAACTATCAAAACAGATTTCCAGCGTGCAATCCGAGCGTGTTATCCTCTTCCTCCTAATTTTTATCTTACATCTATGCTACAAAATAATAATCGTTATTACTCTCGTTACTCAAAATAGTGAAACAACACTGGATCTAATAATAATAATGAAAAGAGTAATAGCCATACAAACAATCGCTGCTCCAGTAATATTTACATGACTCCAAACCATATGAATACAAATACTGCTGAAAATATTAATATCAACAATCGGTGCTGTCATCTGTATTATTATTATTACCATTATTATTAGTCAGAAATGATTACATTATAGCATGATGATCAGTGACATCTTAAGGATTTTGGGGGCCCTGGGTCAAATACATTTTGGGGGCCCCTGTTCGAAACCAGTTTGAACTTATAAACCAACTTCAGCTCTTTTATGCCTTCTTTGGCCAGGTCAGAGTGCACAGGCACAGGTTTACATGGAATATTCAGGGACAGTGAAGTGTGTTTTTACTACTGTAGCAGCAGCAGTTTACAAATTTTACTGCAAATAATCTCTGTGACACCCTCCCATTTCTCATAAGTGAGGTCCTGTTTTGAGCTAAAAGAAACTTTTTGTATGACTGTTGCATGAATTATAAACACACATTTCTCTGCAAAAATATCTGTACTAGACTCACACATCTACCATATTAAACGTATTTAAAGGAAAGCGGTGTATAAAGCAGTCTATTTTAGAATTATTCAAAGTCATCAAGGCAAGACACCCTGCAGAACAGAGCTGGCTCTATCAGGGGTGGGGGCTAAAAGGCTGGGGCCTTGGCCACAGCCCACTTTGCCCACACCTTGAAACATCTCTGATGATGATGAAAAAATAGAAAATGTGGAAATGAGCATAGTTCAAGAGATGCCTATCTGTTGGTGGGGGCATGTATTTGCCCTCTGTGATCTTAAAGCCGGTGTTATTTCACCCACCTAACACACAGTGTCCAGTCCCGTGCTTGTCATACCTGGGCTGACAAAGTACACTCTGTACCTTTAGCAGGCTCTGGTAGCCCCGGTCTCTGTGACTGCATAGGGGTGTAGCTAGTAACCTTTTGAACCAGTAGCTATCGAGGTGTGGCGTTTGCAAATAGCGCTAACAATATAGTACATGAGGAGAGCTGCCTGGGACATCACAGTGAGGCCTGCATCTGTTCTTAAACTGTAGTCAGGGCGAGCGATGATGTCCTCACATGCCAAGTGTTACTCCACACATAGTTTTCAGAACAGAATTCCGCACTCATCCTCCTAAGCTCGAAAACTAGAGAAAACAGTACAGTGTTTCCAAAAACAAGTCCACTACAGTTCTAATGGATGCTTTCTTTCTGCCCTTGGCATGTGAGAGGGTAGAGAGGTGGGTTTGCTGACATTTTCTGTGGAACACTGAGATGTATTGCAGACCTGCCAACTCACACTGTGACATGGTGTGTCACCCGCTTTCAGCTCCCTTCACAAGGTCACCTGGTGAGGAGCCAAAATCAAATGGTGTCAGGAAAGACAGCTGTAAAGCACTACCCAGAGTAGCCTTCCAGCTCATTAGGTCAAGCATAGCAAAGCACAAGTGCTGCTCTTCTCAACATGTTGTAATCTATTCTGTGGACTTTAACCACGCCCATCACTTTCATTCACTCCTGGGCTGGCCTTTCAAAAATCCCTTGATGTGGTTGGTAAATGCTTTTGCTTGTCCCTCATTGAGGCTGTCTTGTTACCGCCTTGGAGACTGACCCTGTTACATGGATTATTGCACGATCAGCCATGTACCTTAGTGTAACCCATTACTTTTTATTTTGCCTTGCGGTTGCGCTCATGGTGGTATGCTGTTTCTTCATCGTCGGGCATCTTGCTGTTTCTTTGCAATGTCTGTGGGTTTTAAAGAAAATGTTTTTGTGGTTTTATGTGGTGCAAACTGAACACAAAGGCATTGGGGTGGTTTATTTTGAATTTTTTTGCAGTTTTATATAGCGCAAACTCGATACAAAGGTATTACTTCACTTTACATGAGCACCGGTCACATTACACAGGAACACATTCATTTTTGGTCGCAAGGGGAGATTAAGTGATTTGCCCAGAATCACAGGTTGTTGAGCCGGCGTCATGATTCAAACCGTGTTCCTCAGCTCCAAAGACGGCAGCTCTGGCCCTTACGCCTTGTCCTCTCCCCAACGGTCTTTGTCTGGTGCGTGTTGGGGTAGTAAGAGAAAAACGTGTTTTTTATATAGCGCTTTCTAATACAGGTTCTGCCATTAAATAGCTCTGCAAAGTAGGTGCCATTTTGAACAAAATCGTTATAATTAATTTGCATCAACCTTGCAGAGATGAAGAGGTGAAAAAGCTATGTCACTATAGTAATCTGTGACATTCTCAATCTGTCAAGATTTCTGCAGTGTGTGCATTAACTAAATGACAATAGTTCAGCTTAACACTAGGCAATAGCACACACTCTTGATAACCTCGGGGGGTCACCAACCAAGCACATAGGTTAGTTCTAGGCAAGAAGATGGCAGAAGGTGTTGTCTCCAGAATGGTGGAAAAGGAGTCGTGACTCCAGACCCAAGCACTTCACGGCCTCAAGCTTGATAGCAAAAAACATCTAGGCTTTGGATGTAAATTGGGCCCCTTCAAATAGAGTTCAGCTAACACAAACTTGATACAAAGATATTATAGCGCTTTACATGAGCACCGGTTACATTACACAAGAACACATTCATTTTTGGTAGCAAGGGGAAATTTAGGCCCTCATTATGATATTGGCGGTTAATCCAACTTACCGCCACGCTGACTGCCACCAACATACTGCCGCGGACATCCGCTGACCGTATTATGACACACACACAGCAATCCGTCACTATCCAGCCACAGACACAAGTCCGCCACACCAAAGGTCAGTGATAAACTGGCGGTATCAAAACCCGCACCGTTACGCCAACAGAACTATGCCCATCACATTATGTCCCACAAATCACCACGGCAGACATTCAACGGCGGTAAACCATTGGCAGTACATACCGCTGTGATTAAAATACACACACACACAAACAAAACAGCACCACATTCGACAATTCAAACTACACACACCTGACACTCATACACACACCACACCAACACACCCACACAACTATAAAACACACACCAACTGTACTCACAACCCTTTATGATTACAAACCATTGGCATGAGACAGACACCACGACCCCAGACAAGACCAGAGCCACACACCACCTACACCTATACAACACCCATGGACCTCACATCACACACCCCAACACATCAATCTGCACACCCTCACCCACAGTACTCACATAACACCCATGGCACCACAGAGACACCCCAGATGCTCAGAGATGGAGCTAAAGGTCATGTTGGAGGAAATCATCATTGTAGAGCCACAGCTATTTGGAGCACAGGTGCAGCAGATATCCATTGCTAGGAAAATGGAGCTATGGCGGAGGATCGTGGACAGGGTCAAAGCTGTGGGACAGCACCCCAGAACAAGGGATGACATCAGGAAGAGGTGGAACGACCTACGGGGGAAGGTATGTTCCATTGCAGCAAGACACCAACTCGATGTACACTGGCGGTGGAGCCCCACCTCCTCCCCCACAACTAACAGCATGGGAGGAGCAAGTCTTGGCAACCATGCATCCTGAGGGCCTGGCAGGAGTAGCAGGAGGACTGGACTCTGGTAAGTCAACTCTCTATTACTATCACGCCCCTACCTGCATGCCATCACATACCCTCACTCTCACTCTCATCACTCCACCACCTCCCACACACCCCACCACCACATATCACCCTTCCCAATGCCAAGCCCTGCATGCGCCACCAATGTATGAACACCACTCACAGCCCTGCATGGACAGCTATGACTATGCACCGTGCACACTAGAGAGAATCAGCTAGCCCACCATCTACCAACTCACACAAGTGAAAGCTGCCAGGGCGAATACAACCAAAGAGGCCAACCCACCGATGCACAATATGTCACACATAGAAACAATAACAATACATTCACATCCCCCCAGGAACCCCAGCCAATGTCAGCAGAGAAGAGGTGCCAGCAATAGCCAGTCCTCCCACAGAAGAGGCCCACAGTGATGACAGCGACTCTGGTTGCCTGGATATGGATGACCAACCTGGCCCATCTGGGACCTCTGGGCAGCCTGTTACCCACCCACAGTCACACACCACCACAGAGCCTCACCCCTCAGGAAACACCACCACAACACCCACCCAGCGTACCCATTCCTCTGTCCCCAGGGCACATCAATCAACAGTGTGTCCACTTCTACAGGGACCCTAGGGCACACCTCACCCACAAGACAATCAGGGACCTGGGGTCAGTGGCAGTGGGCACACGGTTCAGGATACAGAGGCACAGGACAAGAGGGAAACTGGGAGGAGTGCTGTGCGCTGGGGGAGGACAGGTCAAGGGAACCCACTCTCCAGGAGGCACTCACTGAGATCCTGGGAGCATACCAACATTCCCAGGATAGGCTGGGCCAGATCCTGGCCAATGTGCAGGATAACAGGCAGCTGCAGGAGGGACAGTATCAGGGCTCATGGAGGACTTGCAGGCCATTAACACCACCCTGGTCTCCATAGCAGGGGTGCTGGCAGACAGGGCCAACATTCAGAGGGAGGCAGCCTTGCAACAGCGGGCCCCTGCCATTAGCCAGACATCAGAACTGCCTTCCACCTCTGCTGCCGCTAGTGGATAGGAGGCCCCGCCACAGGACTAACAGGCCACCAGCACCCCTCCCCCTGCAGAAGGTGAACCACCCCGCAAACGTTCCCTGCGATCCAGGTAGAAGCCAGAGACTATTGCCAAGGCCCTCGCCAAGAAATGAGACTCTCCTGATTGCCACCCTTGTGTCCCACTCTGTCACCCTGTCCACCTTGAACTGCCATTGGACAATGCACCTGTGCACCAACTAGGCTGGAACTATACCCTGGAATTTCCGCCATCATCACCCCAGCCCAATGCACTTGCCCCGCTACTCCTTAGCACTTAAATAAACACCCTTTGAAAAAATGTATGGAGTATGTCAAATGATTTAAGTATGTATTTGTTTAACCAGGTTCAAACATTGCATTCAAAATGTACAGTAATGTTCACACTGGAAAACCTGTAGTTGGCTGCAGTGATCACACCACGAGTGATAGTGGGGCACCAACAGCTGCTAAATGAGTTATCAAATGGTACAGTGAGTGGGCATAGAAGGAGAAAAAACAGCATGGCAGTGACAAAGATAAACAAGAAAATGTCACTGAAAGATGAAGTAACACTGTCCTACCTGTGTGTCATTGGAAGTATTGTCTGATAACTGCAGTTCTGTTGTCCTCATCTTCATCCTCTGCCTCGTCATCCTCACGGTCCACAGGGTCCACTGCTGCCACACGGCCATCTCCATCCTCCTCCTCCTGCAGAAAAGGCACATGGCATCTCAAGGCAAGCATGCCACGATGATCTGGCAGACCTTCTTGGGTGAGTAGCACAGGGATCCACCTGTTAGATGGAGGCACTGAAACCTGGCCTTCAGGAGGCCAAAGGTATGTTCTATTATCCTTCTTGTACGCCCATGTGCCTCATTGTAACTCTCTTCTGCTCTTGTCCTGGCATTCCTCACAGGGGTCAGAAGCCATGATAGCTTGGGGTAACCTGAATCACCTGCAAATATGGAGGGACAACATTTAGCCACACACCATCCCATATGGCCTACACCATATCCATACTCCAACATCCACTGCATTGGAACCAGGGCTCACCTATTAGCTACACCCTGTGCCTCTGTAGTTGGGACGTCACATTTGGGATGCTGCTATTCCTCAGGATAAAGGCATCATGCACAGACCCAGAATACTTAGCATTGACATGGGAGATGTACTGGTCCGCCAGGCACACCATCTCGACATTCATGGAATGAAAACTCTTCCGATTTCTGAATGCCTGTTCATTTTGCCAGGGGGGTACAAATGCAATATGTGTTCCATCAATTTCCCCAATTATGTTGGGGATATGTCCCATTGCATAGAAGTCAGCCTTGACTGTGGCCAAATCCTCCACCTGGGGAAAACAATGTAGCTGCACATGTGTTTCATCAGGGCAGACAACACTCTGGTCAGCACTATTGAGAACATTAGCTGTGACATTCCTGCTGCCAAGCCCAGTGTCAGTTGGAAAGAACCAGTTGCCAGGAAATGGAGCACTGATAGAACTTGCACAAGAGGGGGGATCCCAGTGGGGTGACAGATAGCAGATATCAGGTCAGGCTCCAGTTGGGCACACAGCTCTGTGATTGTGGCCCTGTCAAGTCTATAGGTGAGGATAATGTGCCTGTCCTCCATTGTTGTCAAGTCCACCAGGGTTCTGTACACGGGGGTATGTCACCATCTCCTATTCATCTGCAGCGGTTGCAGTCTAACGGACAAAAGAGTGAGGAGCCAGTCACAAACTGAACATAGTAGCTACAACAGTACTATACATGATGTTAATTTGAACTGGTTAAGTGGCATTTGTCCTGAATGTCCAATTGTGAACTGTGACGCAGTTATAATCCAGGGCCTGCCCCCCCCCGAAATGGCGTCCGCCTGTCCTGTGTGGAGGGACAGGTGGAAGTGAGGTAATTCTGCTGACGTTGTGCGCCCTTGCGGGAAGCTGTTGGGAACCACTGTGCAACTCCTCATTGGATAATATTGGCCCCTATGGGGGTACACTGGCCAATGGTGATGTACACCGGTGGTGACGGTATGCACCGCTGTGGACGTCACCGCCATTTTCTTTCTGTTCTCTCCCATTGCTACCTGACCTTCAACAGGACAGGACCTACACTGCATGTGCTGCTGTGACCTGTGTCTGGGACCTACCATGGCGCGTGTGACTGGGGAAAGAGCCCTTGCCTTCACCTCGGAGGAGTTGGGGAGACTGGTGGATGGGGTCCTACACCAGTATGGACTGCTGTATGGGCCTCCCTACCAACAGCTGAGTACACTGTGAGCACGATGCATGGGGCATGAATGCACTGGAGTGGTGTGTGTGAAGGCCTCGTGTAGGGGGGGTTAGTGGATGTCCCGTGGGCAGCGGGCAGCTTGTGTGCTGGGCCCTGTGAGTGCAAATGACGATGTGAAGGGGTATGGTAGGCCATAAGTGTAACAAGCAGGACGATCTGACTAATACCTTTCCCTGTGTGTATTTCTCTGCAGGTCACCGCCCATCAAAATAAGGGTATATCGTGTGCCATCACCAAGGACGTGCGGACCCTGGGGTTCTATGGCAGGCAGAGCACCCACTGTCCCAAACGGTAGGAGGACCTGAGACGCAGGGCATGGAAGACAGTGGAGGCCCAGCTGGGGATGGCCTCCCAATGAGGAAGGAGTGCCCGTCGAACCCTGACCCCCCTGATGGCCCGCATACTGGTGGTGGCCTATCCAGAGCTGGATGGGCGCTTGAGGGCATCACAGCAGCCACAAGAGGGTGAGTACAGTGCCCATCATTACAACTTACTCCTGGTGGGGTGGTACCCAGGTGGTGGATGTGTGTCTGTGGGTGCCCCTAGGCCAGGCCTGACATTACAGAGTAGGTCCCATGTTGGGCAGGGTTCAGATGTGATATTCCTCCTACCTAGCTTGTAGGCATCCTCTACTGGGCAGGGCTTTGTGGGTCCCAGGTATGCTGCAATTGGCGGTATGTGTCCCTCACCAGGCCCTGGTGGCTAGCATTGGTAGTGGTAGTGAATTGCATAGTGCATAGGCCTATTCTCTTTGTGTGAGGGTGGTATGTACGCCAACAGTGGTGTTGGTGCAGGCATTGACCACATGTATCCTTTGTCTCTTCCTCCCCTTTTTGTTTTGTCATCCTGTCCTTATGTGCATTAGCATCATCTGGCGGAGGAGCAGAGGCACCGGCAATGGAGGAAGCTGCATCCCACAGGACCCAGGAGGCAGAGTCCACTGATGGTGAGGGCACCAGTGGGATGGGGCGCGAGGGGTCACCTCAGCAGAGACTGGAGGGGACAGTTTGGACACAGATCCCTCCTCTGATGGGAGCTCCCTGGTGATGGCAGACACCTCTATGACCACCCCAGTTATAGGTACAGCCGCCACCCCCGTACCAGCACCACCCTCCCAGCAGCCCCTAATCGAGTTGCCTGTGCCTGCTCACCCAGGAGGGTGGGCATCTCCTTCGCCCCAGGCACCTCAGGCCCTCCCCAGTGAGCCGCCCGGCCCTGAGTGAGGAGGTTATTGACCTCCTGTGATCCAACTCTGTTGGGCAGGTAACTATTGTGAGTGCCATCCAGGTGCTGTCAGCCCAAATGCAACAGACTAATGCATTTCTGGAGGCCATTCACACTGGCTTGGCAGCCCAACAAAGATCAATCCAGGCTCTGGCCTCCTCTCTGATGGCAGCCATGTCCCTGTTTCTACCCTCCAACTTCCTCTTCCCAGTCCCATTTCCCACAACCCCAACCTATCCCAAGCACACAGGCAGACAAGCATGCACACAGGACAACACACACGAGTGGCACAGGCAAACACAAGCACCACACTTCATCCCACAGGCACTCAAACAAACACCATCCAGTTGCAGACATACCAACATCCACTTCCTTCACTGTGTCCCCCTCCTCCTCCACCTCCCTCCCAGTTGCGTCTACAATCACACCTGCATGCACTACACCATCATTCAGTACCAGCATCACCACCACACTTAGCAGAACACACACCTCACTTGCAGACACCACTACAACAGCCATGCACACATCAACTGTGTCCTCTCCCACTGTGTATGTCACCCCCCTCCCAAGGTACACAAACGCAAGCACTCAGACACCCATCAGCCATCCACCTCACAACAGCATTCAGCCCATGCACCTGCACCCAAACACAGCAGACAGACACCACCTACAACCGCTCCCTCTTCCACCACTCCAAAACCTTCTCCCTCTTCCCATCCCAATGTCCCTAAGCAGCTTTTCTTCTCCACCATTGACCTCTTCCCTACCCCTCCCCCTCCGTCCTTCACATCTAGCCAGGGTGGCAAAAACCAAGGCAAGCACCTCAGCCACCCAGTCTACGGGCCCAGTGGTGTCCACATCCACTTGTGGTGGTAAAGGATCCAGTGAACCAGGCAGCCTCAAGGAAGGGATGCTATCCTCAAGTGCTGCCCGGCAGTGCAAGGAGCCTGCCCCAAGTGCTGCAAAGAGGGGCAAGGTGCCATCCCCAGCTGCTGCCAGGAAGGGCAAGGAGCCTGCCCCAAGTGCTGCAAAGAAGAGCAAGGAGCAATCCCCAGCTTCTGCCAGGAAGGGCAAGGGGCCTGCACCAGCAGGCAGGAAGAACAAGGGGCCTGGTACTGGGACTCAGTCGGAGCCCCCGCCACCAACCATGGTTGTGCAGCTGTCTGAGGCTGCAGTGGATGGGCAGGAGCTTCCCCCCACAACCACCACCAGCAGCAGCATCACCACCACCAGCAGTGGGCAGTCGTCCGAGGCTGCAGGGGATGGGCAGAGGCGTCGCCCCACCACTACCACCAGCAGCACCACCACCACCACCAGTGGACAGCTGCCCGAGGTTGCAGGGGATGGGCAGGAGCCTCCCCCCACCAGCAGCAGCAGCACCACCACCTCTATTGGGCAGCCGTCTGAGGCTGTTAGGGTTTGTACACAGCAAAGAGCATGTCCCCTCTCACTGCACTAGTGGGTTCTGTAATAGCTCCCTTTTAAACTTTCTATTGAAAGCCTTTCTTGTTATCTCATCTTCCCCCCCCTAGGCTTCTGTGTATGTTGTTTAATGTGCTGTTTTGTTTACACATTGGGCCTTGCTTTTACCAAGGCTTCTTTAAAACACTCCTCCCTAGGCCATGTGTTAATCCAACTCATTTGCATGATAACTGAAACTCTGCACACCTTTCAAGAACATGTGCAGCATGTGAGGACCACACCCAGCCCTTCAAACCACACCCAGCTCTGCACACCTTCCAAAAACATGTGCAGCATGTGAGGACCACACCCAGCCCTTCAAACCACACCCAGCTCTTCGAACCACACCCAGCCCTGTCTATAAAAGGCATCCCCCGAGCCTCACCCAGTGCTTGTGCTCGTCTACCTCCCGCTTACCTGAGAACAGATCCCTCGGCGCTGGCACTCCTGCTCTTTACAGACTTTCTTTGACTTCAATGGGCGCAGCTGCTGGCTCTTCCTTCTTCCGGTTTCCGGTTCCTCCTTGCCTCAGCCTCTCTCCTACGAGTAACCTGCAAAAGAGAAAGAAGACAAGGTTAGAACGATCAGTATCTCTTGCCAGCAACAAGTAAGTGCAAAACTTTTTATTACCTGAGGGAGCTTTGACGGCAATTTCTGGATTCCTGTATAGACAGTTTGAGGCGAAGTGCCTTCCACGAGCATTGTGATTCAGGCTCTTTGTTGCAGGAGTATTTTGCGGAACTTTGTGAAGCGGACATTGTTTTTTTTCATGGAACTTTTGGGAATCGAACAGTGGAAACCATTGACAGCAAGGCAAACAGTAAATCAAGGACTTGCACAAATTACATGCTGTATTTTGATGTAAAAGTACAGTATTTGTTTTATAAAAGATTCTGGAAATATGGGAAAAGTGAGTCTGCTATTGGGAATTTAGGCTTTAGTTATATTATGATGAATGTTTGATATTGGTAATTCTGATAACGGTATTTGTTTAATGTTTTAGAAGCTTTACAGTAATAGAAAACACATCCCAGAGCAGTAACACATTCCAAACCTGGAAACTAGAGACCAGGATCCAAGAGGTACTTTTAAAAGAGAATTTCTAATAAATAAAGGGATAGTCAGGAACCCATTTAGGAATAGGTTGCACTTATCTGTTCTTTGTTTATGTTTCATTAGGCACCAGTTTCTACAGAAGTCAGAAAGGGCCGCAGATTTGTGCAGCACTTCAACAGTGGAAACGCAAGAACGGTGTTGTCTCTTTTTTTTATTTTATCCACTTCCCCACTTCCCTTGAGCTTCTGTTCTTAGTGCACTGTTTTAAAAACTAGTGTGCTGGAACAAGCAGTTTCAGGGTGGGGTCGGATTGTCTTCAACCTCCATCAGAACTGAACAAGAACTCAGGTGAGCTGGGCTTTGACAGAAGCACAAGCCTTAAAAAATGTCAGTTCTGGTGGACGATGAATACCGGGGAAGAAATAGAGGGCATTGACGTCACGGATATGGCGCAGGCCCTAAATGAGGACTTGGCTCATAATGAATCAGTGTCTGGCATCTTGCAACATATGCAAGAGGAAATAGAGAGATTAAAGATGGAGAATACCTCTTTAAAACAGGATTTAAGCAGGTATAAATTTAGGGGATCTCAGTGGAACACAGCTTCTACGCCTTTGTTTAAAACCTCCTCAGAGACAGGGGCGCCATCAAAACATACAACTTTGCCTTCCCCAGTTGAGGTTACTGTTAATGTTCCTAATGTTGTGCCCTTAGCAGCACCTGAACGTTTTCATGGAGATAGTAACAAATTCCATGTTTTTATCAATCAATGTCAATTACACTTCATTTGTAAGCCACAACAGTTCCCTACTGATGATACGAAAGTGGCATTCGTCTTGTCTTATTTGGGTGGCACAGCAGCCAATTGGTCAATTCCTTTCGTGGATAGAGATGATCCCATCCTCCATAATTGGAATCAATTTAAACGTACCATGACCAGCCTTTTTGCAAAACACACTTTCATGCAGGCAAGTGATAATGAGCTTTTAAATCTTAAACAAGGTAACAAGGATTTATTGACCTATCTCACTAGTTTTAATCGTTTACTCACCGAGACACAGTGGCCAGAAGAAAAGCGTGTCTCCCTTTTTTATAAAGGTTTGAGAGACGAGTTAAAAGACGCGCTGGCTCATATAGTTGATTTGCCAAAAGACTATTCGGACTTTGTAGATTTAGTTGTGAAATTAGAACATAGACTAGGAGAAAGAAAGGGAGATAAATACAAACTGGAATCACGGTTAACTTTTATTAGACACGAGAAGAAAGACACAGATAATAAACTCCCTGAACCAGAGCCTATGCAAATAGGGACACTCAGAGGTCCACTCACATCAGAGGAAAAAGAAAGAAGGAGAAAATTTCAATTATGTTTATATTGTGGCAGGGCAGGTCACTTTGCCAGAGAATGTCCAGTAAAGCCTAAAACTCCACGAAAGGGTGCTGTTTCCTCCACCTCCTCAACTGAATCGGGAAACGATTAAGCTCAACAAGGGGAGAGGTTACTTGTTCGAGAAAACATCTTAATCAAACCTCTAATGCTGCAGCCTTCAGGGTACCGCACATACCTAGACATTTCATAATTCAGGTCGTTTTAATTGTTACTACCCAAGTGAGGCATTCTCTCCCTGTCCTACTGGACTCAGGCGCGACAGGAAATTTTGTGGATAATAAGTTAGCTGAAATCTTAGGACTTCCTATGTGCCTAAAGCCTTGTCCAGAAGCAGTATGTGCAGTGGATGGGTCAGAATTGACCTCTGGATTAATCACAAAACAAACAAGTCCACTTGTTATGGTCTGTCAGAACGGGCACACAGAGGTGATTAGCTTTGATCTGATAGATACTCCTAATTTTGGTTTGATTCTCGGGGTACCCTGGTTAACAACTCATAACCCAAAAATTGATTGGGTGAATAGAACTGTTACTTTGGATTCCTCTTTCTGTAGAACCAATTGCTATCAAGAAGCAGGTACAGAACAGAGCACAGTATTACACTGTGCTAGTGTTACACAAGATGAACCAAGTCTCCCTCCTGTATATTCTGACTTTAAAGACGTCTTTGATCCAGTAAAGGCTAGTGTGCTGCCCCCACATCGGTCTTATGACTGCCGTATAGATCTTATCCCAGGGGCCCCTTTACCTAATAACAGAGTATATGCTTTGACTGACGAAGAAACCAAATACTTAAGAACCTACCTAGATGACCTACTACAGTCTGGGTTCATCCGTCATTCCACATCTCCGGTGTCATCTCCACTCTTTTTTATCCCGAAGCCGGATAAATCCCTGCGCGCGTGTATCGATTATAGAGGACTAAATAAGGCTACAATAAAGAATAAATATCCTCTTCCTCTAATACCTGTGTTGTTGGATCAATTAAGACATTCTACTGTATACACTAAACTAGATCTGCGGGGAGCTTACCACCTGGTCCGAGTAAAAGAGGGGGATGAGTGGAAGACAGCTTTCAAGACAAAGTTTGGTTTATTTGAGTACACAGTAATGCCCTTTGGGTTATGTAATGCCCCTGCAGCATTTCAGTTTTTTATAAATGAGGTCCTACACGAATTCCTGGACGTTTGTGTCATAGTATACATAGACGACATCCTCATTTACTCTAAGAACTCAGAAGAACATACCCAACATGTTCGTGCAGTATTATCAAAGTTAAAAGAAAATCATCTTTTTGCTAAGTTAGAAAAGTGTACTTTTAATGTCAACAAGGTGGACTTTTTAGGATACTGCCTGTCACCTCAAGGAATAACTATGGATGTAAAGAAAATCAGTGCTATTGCTGATTGGCCAGAACCATCCTCTGTAAAAGATATTCAGAAATTTCTGGGTTTCGCCAATTTTTATAGGAGGTTTATTGCACATTTTGCAGACATTGCGGCCCCAATAACTACCTTGTTGCGGAAAGGGCAACGATTTCTTTGGACTGATGAGGCGGCACACGCCTTTCAACTCCTAAAACAAAAGTTCACTTCAGCCCCAATTCTGAAACATCCTGATCCTGACTTGCCCTTTTTTGTTGAAGCGGATGCTTCACAAGTAGCTTTAGGAGGAGTTCTCTCTCAACGAGATGCAGTAGATGGCCAGTTACATCCTATAGCCTTCTATTCCAAAAAGTTATTGCCAGCTGAACAAAATTACACTGTGTCTGAAAGGGAACTACTAGCTATCAAAGTAGCCTTTTCAGAATGGAGGCACCATTTAATGGGAGCCAAGTGCCCAGTTACAATCTTTTCTGACCATAAGAACCTACAGTTTTTTGGATCACTTAAAGCACTAACACCACGTCAGATGCGCTGGTTAAATTTTTTTAGCACATTTGACTTTGTTATAACCTATAGACCAGGTGCACAACAAATTCAATCTGATGTGTTATCTAGATACGGACATACCTCAGACATGAAACAAGATAAAATAGGAGAACCCATTATTCCTCCCCAAAAGTTGTTGGCACCAGTACAACAGAAGGATTTCATCACAGATCTATATAATGCACACATGCAAACAGCACCTCAGGATTGGTTAAAGGATTCCCATAACACAATACAACGAGGTTTATTGTATCACGACAACATGCTGTTAGTGCCCACCTCTGAATTACAAACACAGGTGATAATTTGGCATCACGCCTCACCGTTGGCAGGTCATCCTGGTTGGGTAAAAACCCTGGAAAATGTGCAAAAACACTTTTGGTGGGACACTATAAGAAAGGACATTAAGCAATTTGTCACTACCTGTCCAATTTGTGCAAGACATAAATCTTCTCATAAGGCTCCTGACGGCTTGTTAATACCAATGCCAACACCCAAACAAGCTTGGCACACTGTGAGCGTAGACTTTATTGTAGGGTTACCACCTGTAAAATCCTTCACAACAGTGTTGGTTATAGTGGATTTTTTATCTAAAATGGCACATTTTGTACCATTACGGAAATTACCCACGGCGGCAGAATTTGCCGATATTTTTATAAGGGAAATTGTGCGTTTACATGGTTTGCCAAGCAAAGTGGTGTCAGACCGAGGGAGCCAGTTCAACTCCAGATTTTGGAAAAAATTATGTGAAAAACTGAAAATAGATGTGGCCTTATCCACTGCTTTCCACCCAGAGACAGATGGACAGACTGAACGACTGAACCAAACCTTACTTCAAACGCTACGTTGTTTATTGGCTGATTATTCTAGTGAATGGTTGGAAGCTCTTCCTGTAGCAGAGTTTGTTTATAATAATAC
This sequence comes from Pleurodeles waltl, assembly GCF_031143425.1. Classification (NCBI taxonomy): domain Eukaryota; kingdom Metazoa; phylum Chordata; class Amphibia; order Caudata; family Salamandridae; genus Pleurodeles; species Pleurodeles waltl. Next base: position 273,240,578 of record NC_090444.1, on the reverse strand, counting down.
TGAGCATTCAGCTCTACTTTGCTCACCATTCTATTTCTTGCAGGGGTATCATCCAAGAGCTATACCCATTTTGTTAGAAGATTCCCTGTTGCCTACAGTAACGGATAGACTAACGAGGTTAGGTGACATACAAGACAAAGCCAGGAAACATTTATTAAAGTACAAGGAAAGCATGAAAAGACAAGCAGACAAACACAGGTCTGAGGCCCCAATGTATAAAATTGGTGACAAGGTATGGCTCTCCACAAAGAACCTAAACATAGAGGGATCCCGAAAGCTGCAACCACGTTTCATTGGACCCTTTAGTATAACTGCCATAGTAAACCCGGTAACAGTAAAATTAGATTTACCAAAAGAATATCCAGTACATACTACATTCCATGTGTCCTTGCTTAAGCCGTACAACTCAAAAACCCGACCTGAACCACCACCTCCACCCATACCAATTAAGGGAAATCTGGAATATGAAGTGAAAAGCAAAAAAGACTCAAAAAGAATTAGTGGACGTCTGTTTTATTTAGTAGAATGGAAAGGATATGATGAATCTGAGAATTCATGGGAACCAGCATCATATGTACATGCCCCACAGCTGATTAGACGGTTTTATTTAAAAAATCCAGGAAAACCCCGTCCTGTAGGAGGGCCTTTGAGGGGGGCAACTGTTAGGGTTTGTACACAGCAAAGAGCATGTCCCCTCTCACTGCACTAGTGGGTTCTGTAATAGCTCCCTTTTAAACTTACTATTGAAAGCCTTTCTTGTTATCTCATCTTCCCCCCCCCCTAGGCTTCTGTGTATGTTGTTTAATGTGCTGTTTTGTTTACACATTGGGCCTTGCTTTTACCAAGGCTTCTTTAAAACACTCCTCCCTAGGCCATGTGTTAATCCAACTCATTTGCATGATAACTGAAACTCTGCACACCTTTCAAGAACATGTGCAGCATGTGAGGACCACACCCAGCCCTTCAAACCACACCCAGCTCTGCACACCTTCCAAAAACATGTGCAGCATGTGAGGACCACACCCAGCCCTTCAAACCACACCCAGCTCTTCGAACCACACCCAGCCCTGTCTATAAAAGGCATCCCCCGAGCCTCACCCAGTGCTTGTGCTCGTCTACCTCCCGCTTACCTGAGAACAGATCCCTCGGCGCTGGCACTCCTGCTCTTTACAGACTTTCTTTGACTTCAATGGGCGCAGCTGCTGGCTCTTCCTTCTTCCGGTTTCCGGTTCCTCCTTGCCTCAGCCTCTCTCCTACGAGTAACCTGCAAAAGAGAAAGAAGACAAGGTTAGACTGATCAGTATCTCTTGCCAGCAACAAGTAAGTGCAAAACTTTTTATTACCTGAGGGAGCTTTGACGGCAATTTCTGGATTCCTGTATAGACAGTTTGAGGCGAAGTGCCTTCCACGAGCATTGTGATTCAGGCTCTTTGTTGCAGGAGTATTTTGCGGAACTTTGTGAAGCGGACATTGTTTTTTTTCATGGAACTTTTGGGAATCGAACAGTGGAAACCATTGACAGCAAGGCAAACAGTAAATCAAGGACTTGCACAAATTACATGCTGTATTTTGATGTAAAAGTACAGTATTTGTTTTATAAAAGATTCTGGAAATATGGGAAAAGTGAGTCTGCTATTGGGAATTTAGGCTTTAGTTATATTATGATGAATGTTTGATATTGGTAATTCTGATAACGGTATTTGTTTAATGTTTTAGAAGCTTTACAGTAATAGAAAACACATCCCAGAGCAGTAACACATTCCAAACCTGGAAACTAGAGACCAGGATCCAAGAGGTACTTTTAGAAGAGAATTTCTAATAAATAAAGGGATAGTCAGGAACCCATTTAGGAATAGGTTGCACTTATCTGTTCTTTGTTTATGTTTCATTAGGCACCAGTTTCTACAGAAGTCAGAAAGGGCCGCAGATTTGTGCAGCACTTCAACAGTGGAAACGCAAGAACGGTGTTGTCTCTTTTTTTTATTTTATCCACTTCCCCACTTCCCTTGAGCTTCTGTTCTTAGTGCACTGTTTTAAAAACTAGTGTGCTGGAACAAGCAGTTTCAGGGTGGGGTCGGATTGTCTTCAACCTCCATCAGAACTGAACAAGAACTCAGGTGAGCTGGGCTTTGACAGAGGCTGCAGGGGATGGGCTGGAGTTTCCCCCCATAACAGCCACGAGCAGCAGCACCACTACCGCCACTGAGCAGCCGTCACCGCCGGTGGATGGTGTGCAGACCTGCCTCCATGGGCTGTTGTGCAGCCTGCCCCCCTGCAAATCTTGTGGGTATGACACCCACCGAGAGACTGTGACCTTGCACTCCCCAGGATCTGAAGCACATGGCACAATGCCATCTCCAGAACCAGTGGGTATGACACCCACTCACCCCATCCTCAGCAGGATCAGAACCACAGGGCACAATGCCACCTCCAGAACCAGTGGGTATGGCACTCACTCACCCCATCCTCAGCAGGATCCGAAGTACAGGGCACAATGCCCCCTCTAGAACCAGTGGGTATGATACCCACTCACCCCATCCTCAGCAGGATCAGAAGCACAGGGCACGATGCCTCCTCCTGAACCAGTGGGTATGACACCCACTCACCCCATCCTCCTCAGGATCAGAAGCACAGGGCATGTTGCCCCCTCCAGAGCAGGTGGGTAAGTCACTCACTTGAGAGACTGTGGCCTTGCACTCCCCAGGGCCAAGGACAGGGCATGTTGCCCCCTCCAGAGCCACTGGGCAAGTCACCCACTTGAGAGACTATGGTCTTGCACTCCACAGGACAGAGCTATGGGCATGTTGCCCCCTCCACAGCTACTGGCCAAGTCACCCACTTGAGAGACTATGGTCTTGCACTCCCCAGGACAGAGCAATGGGCATGATGCCCCCTCCAGTACCAATGGATTTGTTCCATCTGCTGGCTGAGGTGCCCCCCGTTCCCCATCCCCCTTCCTATTTTCCAACTGATGCCCCTGCAGTGTTCTCTCCGTGGTGGTGCAGGAGACAGGTGGGGCCTTGGACTTTGTCATGTGGCTCTGTGGCCCAGACACATTGAGGACTGGGCACTGTCCCTTGAACTGTACATATGTATATACTTTTTGATTGAATGTTCATATTTTTACTGTATTTATATTACAGTCACTTTCATCTATTCGTGTTGTTCTTGCATTACTCCTGAGGGGTACGGGGTAAATATGTTTTCTTACTGCATCTGATTGTGTGTATGGTGTTGGGGGTGTGTGTGTGTGTGTGTGTCACTCTCTTTTTCCTCTCCCCTTCCCCTGTGTGCTAGGCAACTGTACTCACCGGGGTCATCTTCGATGTCATTGGTGTTCGTGGTGGAGCAGGACGTAAAATATCATGGGAAAGATTTGCAGCTCGGGCTCCATGACGTCGTGCTTGTTCCCTGTGTCTCCAAAGGGGAGTCCTTTCCCTTTTGAGGTCTGTTTCCACCAGGCTTTTGATGTCATTGGTACTGCCACGTAAAAGGTGGTGGTTTAAGGGGTCGTAATATGGTGGGCAGAACATTGACTTCTCCCTGGCTGTAGGCGGCTACCGTTGTGGTGCCTGTTCTTTTTGCCCTGGTGGTCGGTGTGGTAAAGTGGCTGTCTATCTGAGATCTTTCCGCCATGGTCATAATTTGGCAGTAGTTACCGGCAGCCTGTTGGCAGTATTACCACCACTTTATCACCGACCGCCAGGTTGTAATGAGGGCTGAAGTGATTTGCCCAGAAGCACAGGATCTTGAGTCGGCACTGAGGCTCGAACTGTGTTCCACAGCTCCAAAGTCAGCAGCTCTGGCCCTTACACCACATCCTCTCACCTAGAGTTCTTTGTCTGGTGTGTGCTGGGGGAGGCTAGGAATAACTCGTTTTTATTTTTATTTAGAGCTTGGTAATACAGGTTCTGCCATTTCATAGTGCAGCAAAGCAGGTGCCTTTCTTAACAAAATCGCTATCATTCACTGTGTAATTCCTTTAAAAGGTGAACACACAAAAATTTGTGACTGCCCCCTTTTCTTTGCTCCTCTTTCGACCCCCCTCATTCTTTGGGTTAAATGCCACAAAGGTGCCTCTTTGTGGCTTGTCTGTGTGCTATATAAGTTTAGATAAACACACTAGAAAGGGTTGCATCTTTAGGGTAACACACCCAATCTGTAGGAATGAGGCAACCACCATCCTAAGGTGGCCTTGTTGTGTCCTCTCTCCTGAAGTGACAGGCCTGGGAGGGTTGCTGTGGTACCTGACATGCATCCACTACGCTCCAAACCAAAACACATAGGTAAAAGATGTTGGCCCTCATTACAAGATTGGCGGCAAATGCCACATACAGCCACGTCGACGGCCGCCAACATAGTCGCTGTGGCTACCGACCGTCCATGAAATAATGACTGTAGCCAGAATTCCGCCAGAAGGCTGGCAGAATTCCAGCTACGGTCACGGCGGCGGACGGCGGTAAGGTGGCGCTGCTGCTAAACACCTCCTACCGTATCATGTCCCATGATACGGCCTGGCGGTGTTTTTCTGGCGGACGCTGCTGCTGGCAGCAGGGCCGCGTCCCGTCTTCTGCCAGAGGACCCCCTGCAAGCAGGTAAGTCGAGTTCTCTGACAGGAGAGGGGGGTTGAGGGGTGTTGTGTGCCTGTGTGGGGGGGTGTGTGACTGTGTGTGAATGCGTGCATGCATACGTAATGCATTTGTGCATGAGTGGGTGTGTGTGTATGTGCGTGTTGTGTCATGTGAGTGCATGTGTGCCTGGATGTATGTTCGTGAGCGTTGCTGTGAGTGTGTATGAATGTATGCATGAGTGGGTGATTGTGTGTATGCATGTGTGTATGGGTGTGTATGTGCGTGTATATGTGTGTATGAGGGGATCGGAAGTGGGAGGTGGAGGGTGGGGGAAGAGTCTGCGTAGGGGGAGGGGGGCAGGGGAGACCCCTATCAGTGTCAGGGAAGGAATTCCCTAGCACTGATAGTGCCTACCACCGTGGTTTCCATGGCGGTACAGAAACCACGGAAACCATGGCAGTGGGCGGGGTCAAAATTCCATGGGCGGTCATCACCGCCATGGCGGTCGGTGTGTTAACTTGGCGGTTTGGCTTTGGCCAAACCACCAATGTCATAATAGTGGAGGTATATACCGTCAGCCTGTTGGTGGTACTACCTCCACTATTACACCGACCGCCGGGGTCATAATGACCCCCATTGACATTTACAGTGTCAATACCTCTAACTCTCACAAATGCTAGACCTATTGCAATGCAAATGCTTGTTTTTTGGAAGCTGTAAGCAGTTGATGCCCAGAAAGGGGTGTGAAATCACCTCAGGGCATCAGTGACAGCCCCAGTGGCGCTTTGTGTTTTTTGGGTGGGGAGAGGGTATGACGGGTTCTGTGGAGGGCACAGCACTTCTCAGGTAGCTATAGGTATGAGGCCCCACCACCTCCAAAGCGCCGCCCCTGCTCAGAATGTGAATATTTTTTGCAGGTTGGCAAGTCTGCGTAGGTCCTACTTATAGTGCATCGCTGCTATGGTGACCACCCATCCGTAATTTTCATGGACTGCCCGTAATTTCGCCCTGCCGTCCGTTGTCTGTGATGAAAGGCTTAATGGACGGCATTTGTCCGTAATTTTAGCCTTTCACCAAAAGGGCAACATGCAATTGGGACCGATAAGTTTTCCCAGGTGGATGGAAAGGCAGTTTGTCTTCTCTGCTCTGAGGGAAGGAGGGGCAGACAGATCTGAAAAGGCCCTCATACCAGGGTGTCTCCTTCCCTAAAGAAATGCAACTGTGCGCAACTGGTAAATCTGCACATGTAAAGGGGCTTGGAAACCTGCATTTACTTTAATCTAAGGAGTCACTTAAAGCTTCCTGATGACAAAGATATTTTCTTTTAGAGAGATACTGTAAGGGTGTTCCAAGGTGAACTGTGGAGTGTGTGGTTTTATTGGACTGTTATAAACAATGTTAGTACTAAGTATAAACTGTATATTATTCAAATCTGTATTTCTGCATTTTGGAGCAGCCTATGTTATGATGTGTGTAATGCATGTTTAAAATAAGGACCTACACATTCACAGTTAATCCAGGGACCTCAGTCCCTCATAGTACTAACAAACATCGCCAAAGCCAAAAGGCTCGTCTACACAAGAGTTATTGGCTTTGCCAATGTGTTTTAGCCATGTTATACACCAGAGTGGCTGCTGTCCAGAATGGCTAAAAGTTAGTGGCATAGTGGTGTAAAGTACAGTAGAGTGGCATAGGAGCAGTGGCATAGAGCACAGTGGTGCAGAGTAGAGTACAGTGGGGTACAGTGCAGTTGTTTAGAGTGATTTGGCATAGAGTGCAGTGGTTTAGACTGGAGTGGCATGGAGTGGCATGGGACAGAGTAGAGTGGCATAGAGTGCAGTGGAGTAGAGGGGCATACACTAGAGTGGCAGAGAGTGCAGTAGTCTAGAGTGGTGCAGTGGCATAGAGTGCAGAGTAGACTCGTGTAGCATAGAGTGCAGTGGCGTAGAGTTGTGCAGAGTGGAGTAATGCAGAGTGGTGCAGTGCAGACTAGAGTATATTGCTGTAGAGTACAGTGGCATAGAGTGGAGTGTTACAGAGTAGAGCTGCATAGAGTGTAGTGGCATAGAGTGCAGTGGCGTAGAATGCAGTAGTAGAGTAGAGTGATGTAGAGTACAGAGATGGAGAGCGCAATGTTACAGAGTCTTGTGTCAGTGCAGTAGTGTTGAGTGGCATAGGGTGGTGCAGCAAGCAGTGGCGTAGAGTACAGTGTTGCAGAGAAAAGGGTAGTGGCGTACAGTGCAGTTGTTTAGAGTGCAGTGGCATAGAGTGGCATGGGGCAGAGTAGAGTGGCATTGAGTGCAGTGGAATACAGTGACATACAATAGAGTGGCAGAGAGTGCAGTAGGTTAGAGTGGTGCAATGGCATAGAGTGCAGAGTAGACTCGAGTGGCATAGAGTTCAGTGGCATACAGTGGTGCAGAGTGGAGTAGTGAAGAGTGGTACAGTGCAGAGCATAGTGTTGTAAAGTGCAGTGGCACAGAGTGGAGTTATGCAGAGTAGAGTGGTATAGAGTGCAGTGGAATAGAGTGTATTGGTGCAGAATGCAGTAGTACAGAGTAGAGTGGTGTAGAGTATAGTGGCGGCCAGTAAGTGTTGCAGAGTAGAGTGTCAGAATGCTGTGGCATATAGTGCAGTTTTTTAAAGTGCATTGGCATAGAGTGCATTGAAGTAGAGTGCAATGTGGCAGAGAGGCATAGAGTGCAGTGGCATATAATAGATTGTTGCAGAGTAGAGTGTCAGAATGCTGTGGCATATAGTGCAGTTATTTAAAGTGCATTGGCATAGAGTGCATTGAAGTAGAGTGCAATGTGGCAGAGAGGCATAGAGTGCAGTGGCATATAATAGATTGTTTCAGAGTAGAGTGCAGTGGCATAGAGTAGAGAGGTGTAGGGTAGAGTGCAGTGGCATAGAATGCAGTGGCACAGAGTGCAGTGGCATAAAGTAGATTGTTTTACAGTAGAGTGAAGCGGCGTAGAGGTATAGGGTAGAGTGGAGGTGCCCAGAGTGGCACAGAGTGTGATGGCATAGAGTAAAGTGGTGTAGAGTGCCATGGCATAGAGTAGAATAGAGTGACAGACAGTGTATTGATGTAGGGTGTTGGGGCATAGAGTTGAGTGATACAGAGTAAAGTACACTAGTATAGAGTGTATTAGCATAAAGTGCAGTGGCATACAGTGTAGTATTGCAGAGTGGCATAGAGTGGAGTTGTGCAGAGTAGATTGGTGTTGCCTAGACTGGAGTGGTATAGCGTGCAGAGGCGCAGAGCGCAGTGGTGTACAGAGGCGTAAAGTGCATTGGCATAGAGTAGAGTGGTAGAGAGTAGAGCAGAGAGGTGTAGTGTGAAGTAGCATAGAGTGCAGTGGCATAGAGTGGAGTGGTTCAGAGTGGAATAGAGTGCAGTGTTCCAGAGTGCACTGGCATGGAGTGGTGTAAAGTGGAGTGATGCAGAGTAGGGTGCAGTCGTGTGGATTGGTGTAGAGCAGAGTGGAGTATGCATGGTGTGGTAACACACTGCCATTATAGACAACACGTTTTTGTTTGAAATGACCTTTACATTGCACACATATACAGTTTTTCAAAACAACTATATAGTGCACAGATGATGATGTGGGGAAATTGCATTACCTAATGCAATGATTTGTTTCAATCATATAAAGGTATTTGTTTCCAGCACAGGTCAGAATTAACAAAAATGGGCTTCATTTGTACTCCTGATTCTGATATATTCTGAAGTTTATTTAAATGTTGTCATGTGATAGAAAAAACTCTTTCCTAACCCCAGTATCCAGCAAAATTGTCACATAAATTCTCTCCCTTTGAAGTCAGAGAAAGAAGAGTAACACTAGGTTCCCATCAAAGACAGAGCCTGACATTCACTTTGTTCTTTGAATGCACAGCAAATGTGCTGAGATAAGAACAAGATTTACAGGCCTGTTTACAGAAAGGGAGCACTCAGAAGGATACTGTAAATAAGGTTTGGGCAAGGGAAGGGACGAACTCAAGCTGCTTAGCCTAAAACAAAAAAAGCCAGCAAATTGAAAGCAACAAAATGTGAGTTACAAACCACAAAGCCAGTGGCAAGCAACAAGTGGAATGCACTCCCAAGGAAGCTCTATGAATGTACTTAAAGTGACAGCCATGGGATACTTTTGTGGAAAAAGTCTGGTATTTTAGTCCAGTCTATATATTGCAGAGGTTTGGCCACATCACTCACCCAGGTAGTATGACAAGAAGACCTGGAGTGGTCTCAATGTTGCAGGAAAGGTCTGTACACCCATTCTATCAGTTTGCTACCAGTCCCTATGTTGTATAGCTTCTGGCACAGCTCATGTAGGGTTAGTACTAGGTGGCAGACATGAAATACGACATTTAATGATTGTTTAAGGTGGTTGTAAGTAAGGACTTGACCGGGGTGACGATGGTAGTCTACCACAACGGTTTGGAAATTTAGTAGCTTGCTGTCTGGAAACAAATCTCCCAATTTTAAGACATCTGCAAAATGCCACTGATGGAGTTGCTCTAAGCACAGCCATCCTGTGCGAGTGGTAAGGCTTAGCAAAGGTAGTGCAGGAGCACAGGGTTTCTTTGTGTCAGTGAGTTGACATGTTCTAGCAAGGCAAGAGAAAGCTGTGCATGATAACCCCAGATTGTGATCCATAGAATGGTCAGTAGGAAACAATGAGCAGTGCAGTAAGCCCTCCTTAAAAGTCTTTACAGATAAACCCCATCTCATGCAAGGGGGTGGGCAGAAAGCCAGCGCACCACCCATTGGACCTGTGCAGCTGAGTACTAGTGTTTTAAATCCAGAAGGCCTAATCCACCCTCAGTCATGGGTATCTTCAGAGTGGAAAGAGCTACCCGACGGCGCCCCAGCGATCAAATCAGATGTGTGGCATGTCTGAAGAAGGAAAGAAGGACGAGCAGGGGAAGGTTTGCTAAATAATACTATCACCGAGGTAGCACACCATCTTCACTAGTGCCACATGGCCTACTACAGAAAGCAGAAGAGAAGACCAAAAAGGAAACTGGGCTCAGAGGGACTGTGACGCTCTGCTGAGATTTTCATCCTGCAAATCAGTGGGAGAATGGTAGATAATAATCACTAGGTATTGAAAGGTGACTGGTTCCCAGTTCAATCTGAGGTATAATTCCATATAAAGGGAAAAACAGTGCCATATGTTAAAGAAACACTAAGTACATTTTAAAATGTTTACGTTTTGTTTGTAGAATTTACATCCCAAATATTTTGAAGATTCTATGTGTACTTGACACTTAGAGATAACCGAGATCACTAGTTTGGCTTTTGCTCAATTTTAAAACCATTTTAAAACATGGTGGGTGGGTGCTGCTTGTTCAACCACTTGACAGTGCCTCTTCTGTTTCTCTCCTGTCTGCAGAGAAAACTTCCCAGGGACCCAATACATTCCGATAGTCTTGGTGGACCCATCTTGTCTGATGTAAGGACTTGTTCCACCTTGTACTTCTCTTCTTTATTTATCCCGTTCTTAGCAACAACCTCCTGTTTGATCTCGGTTTCATCCTCCTCTTTTATTATCTTTGATTGGTAGTCCAGGCTCCCAGTTCTGAGATAAATATAGAGTCCCAGACATACACTCTAGTGTTGTGAGACTACAGACAAGTTGTAGTACATCACATCCTGAACTTAGGTGTGAGACTGTCGCCCACACCATCTGTCCTGCCTCATTGTTGTATTCTGTATTTCTTTCCCGGTCTCTTTAAAGAATGTAGATTTGGAATGTAAATACGTGGGATAGTTGGAATAAAGAATGTGGGGGGTGGAACGAGGATTATTCTAATGTTGGACGCGGTACGAGCTGGATGTATTTTTGACTTGGAATAAAATACATTTCTACCTGTTCCTGGACTTTCGATGTAACAGAAATTGGCGATGAGGGTTTAGAACCAGTTCCAGTTATTTCCTGTGCCACTTCTGCTGAGGAGTCTTCATTTTGTGTAACACGGCGAGCGATCACCTTTCACAGAAAGACATCTGGATAGGAAGACGTTTAATTAGTATACAATGCTAATTTGGAAAACGTGCCTGCTTCTATATTAGGGCAAGTAAACATTTGCCGTAATTTTTTATATTTGTATTTTTTTTGGTCTACAACGCTACAGGAACCGTAACTGTTGGAGTTGCCTAGCAACCGAAGATGCTACAGTGCACGAGCTCGCCGTGTGCAATTCTTATTGTTTAACAACCAATGACGTTTTGAAAAACGCACGCTGTGTCGAGAACGCTCGTGTGTGTAATTTTGGAAAACGCTCACTGTCCATTAACCAAACTTGTTATGATTACTTGGCAACTGAAGATACATATTATTGTAGACATTTGGAAGAGCTGTTCTTTTTAATGGACTGTTTCTATTAACTTAAGAAGAGTTAGACATACAAAAACCTACTATTTATTTATAGACTATTTACCAGCGCCAAAATGCAATTTGAGCCCCCTGCAAAATTTTTACAAATTAAAGGAGACCCTCCCATTCCTTGGTCTAGGTGGAAGGAAGAATGTTTAACTTACCTCAAAGCAATTGATGAGGATGGAATGTCTCAAGAGAGAAAGAAGAACATTCTATTACATTGTTTGGGCTCAGAAGGGCAGCTTATTTTTAGGACACTTCCACAAGTAATGGTTCAGGATGAAGAAATTGACGTATTCAATGATGCATTGTGCAAACTTGAGAAGAGATTTAAGCCAACCACAAGCATTGCATTGAACAGATGTCAATTTTATACTAGAAATCAACAGCAAGGCGAAGCATTTGACAAATTTTTGATCAGTTTACACAGTCTTTCTATGCACTGTAATTTTGGACCCATCACGGATGAGATGATCAGGGATCAGATCATTGTTCATGTGAGAAGCAAAAGGATTCAGGAACAATTATGGGTGATGGGGGACCTGAAATTACAGGAAGTAATAAATACGGCCAAAGCACTGGAGAAATAGGAAAAATGGATGAAGACAGTACAAGACGCTGAAAAGAACAACTCATCTAATTGGGATACCGTTGGTGCTGTTGGGAATAGTAGTAGTTATAGTAGATCCACGTTGAAGGGTAATACAGGAAACAAAAGGGAGGATAGGAGTAAAAAAACAGATAGAATGTCATGCTATAGTTGTGGGAGTTTGAGTCATATTGCAAATTCTACACATTGCCCTGCGATTGGTAAAGAATGCAACAAATGTGGAAAGTCTGGCCACTTTGCCAGAGTGTGTAAGGACTTTAGAAGTGTTGATGTTAATGATAGGAAGAAAATCTCGTATATAAAGGATGAGAGGGAAAAGGGGGTGGTTCTTTCTGTTAAAAATTATATCCTTGACAAAACAAAAAAAATTGTGAAACAGCCTAAATGTACTATAGTGGTTGAAGGTCGTGAACTGGAACTCGTGGCGGATTCTGGTTCTCCTTGGACGATCGTTACATATGATTATTTTTTGGAAAAGTTTAAGTCACTGTGGGAAGTATCTAGCTTAACTTCTTCAGACATAGGGGGTCATTCTGACCTCGGCGGTAAAAGGCTCTTACCGCCAGTCAGAAGACCGCCATTCTACCGCCGCGGCCGCGGTAAACCGCCACGGTCATTCTGACCCACAACTGCCAAGCCGCCAAAAACCTGACATCCACGGAAGGCCGCCTCATCAGCGGGCAGCGATAAACTGGAGATGACCAAACCTCCACCGCCACGCCAACACAAACACGCCCATGCCATTACGACCCACGAATCCATGCGGCGGTCATTCAACCGCGGTATTCCATTGGCGGTACACACCGCCGCGGTCAAAATACACACCCAGCTCCAAAACACAGCCACATTGGACAATTTGAAATACACACACCTGATACACATACAAACACCACCCCCACACATCCAAGCAACTATAAAACACACACCCACACCACCCACAAACCCCCACTAGTTGGAAATCGGAGAGAAGGCGATAGAGAAAGAGAGAGAGAGAGCACAGCAATCTAAAACCCCAACACACACAGGAACCCAACATCATCAACCACACCACATCTACGCACACATCACCACACACCACCACTCACATCACCACAAACACCACCCCACACCTCATCCACACCACCCCATGGCACCCCAAAGACACCCCAGGTTTTCGGACCAAGAACTCAGGGTCATGGTGGAGGAAATTATAAGGGTAGAGCCCCAGCTCTTCGGCACACAGGTGCAACACACCACAATAGCCAGGAAGGCGGAGCTATGGCAGAGGATCGTCGACAGGGTCAACGCTGTGGGACAGCATCCCAGAAACCGGGAAGACATCCGAAAGCACTGGAACGACCTACGGGGGAAGGTACGGTCGATGGTCTCAAGACACAACATCGCTGTGCAGAAGACTGGCGGCGGACCACCACCCACTCCTCCCGAATTCACAGCATGGGAGCAAGAGGTCTTAAACATCCTGCATCCTGCGGGCCTCGCTGGAGTAGGCGGAGGAATGGACTCTGGTAAGTCTAGTCTCAACTACTCCCCCCCCAACCACCAGCATGCCAACCCCCACCCTCACCCCCAACCCCCCAGCACACATCCTCCCTGCCAATGTCTCACCAGCACAACCCACCCAACCCAAAACCAAACCCTGAATGCCAACACAAACCATGGACACCCATCACCTATGCATGACCACTGCACATACCCATCCCCCCCACAAACCACCCTCACAACTCCTGCCAAAAGGGAATGCCAGCACTGGGGGACAAGGGCACCCACAAATCGCACGCCATGGAACACACAGAAGCAATAACCACACTCTTTCACCCCTGCAGGGCCCGAACGCCAACACACCGGCCAGGAGGGTCCAGATATGTCCATCCCACCCCCAGAACAGGCCCCCAGTGAGGACAGCAGCTCTGTCGACCTAGAACCTGATGACCAGCCAGGATCATTGGGGACCTCTGGACAGTCGGTTCCCCACACACACAGACACAGGCCACAGCAGACCTAACCCCCTCTGGGAATATCAGCACAGCTCCCACCCAGCGGGCCCATGCCTCTGTCTCCAGGACAGGTCAATCAGCGGTGTGTCCGCCACTACAGGGCACCCAGGCTGACCCAACACCCCAACAACAACAGGGACCTGGGGGCAGTGGTAGTGGGCACACCGTCCAGGGGACAGAGGCCCGGGGAAACAGGGCAACTGGGAGGGCTGCAGTGCGACAGGGGGGGGAGGACAGGCCCAGGGAACCGACTCTCCAAGAGGCCCTCACCACCATCATGGGAGCATACCACCGCTCCCAGGAGACGATGGCGAGGGTACTGGCCAGGTTCCAGGAGATCCAGGCACAGCAGGAGGAACGGTACATGGGGTACAGAGAGGAGCTCAGGAACATCGTCCTGGCCCTGAACCTAATAGTCACCACATTGCGGGACCATGTGGCACCCCAAAGGGCCCCTGTCACCAGCCCGGACCAGGAACAGCCTACCACCTCCACCGGCGCAAGTGGACAGGAGGCCCCCACACAACGACGGGCCACCAGAACCCCACCTCCTGCTGAAGATCAACCACCCCGCAAGAGGAACCTGAGATCACAAAGGAAGACAGAGTAGGATGCCAAGACCCCCGCCAGCCTAAGATCCCCCCGGATGTCATTCCACTGTCCCACATCGTCACCCTGTCCAACCTTGAACTGCCCCTGCTCCATCCTTCCACAGGCATATGGACAATGCACCTGTGCGACCGAGAACTGGACTCTGCCATGGACATCACTCCACCCCCACCCATCACCGTTTTACTATCATGGACCTATATGTAGCACTTTAAATAAATCACTAATTGCACTTAACACACTCAGGAGTCTGCTTGTATTCTTAACAAATGTATTACACATAACGGTTAAAAAATGTTCAGTTACATTGTGATGACAACATAGCAATGTCAATGTGCTTTACTCCATGGGCGAACAAACCAGAAGTCACGCAGTGGGTCATACAGCTCTGAAAAGGCAAGGGAAAGTCACAATTCAGTTGAAAGGAACTGGGGGGAAACACAGAAAGTAGAGATGCAGGAGGCCAGAAGTAAATGTAAAATGGCGTGGGGGATTCTTAACTGGGTGCTACTGAAAATACTGTTGTATGACTGTGTCCCTGTTGTCCGTGTCGTCCCCGTCGTCTTCCTCCTCTTCACTCTCCACAAGCTCCACAGCTGCTACAACACCACCATCTGGACCATCCTCCTGCAGAAAAGGCACCTGGCGTCGCAATGCAAGATTGTGAAGCATACAGCAGGCCACGATGATCTGGCACACCTTCTTGGGTGAGTACATTAGGGATCCCCCTGTCATATGCAGGCACCTAAACCTGGCCTTCAGGAGGCCGAAGGTCCTTTCTATGATCCTCCTAGATCGCCCATGGGCCTCATTGTACCGTTCCTCTGCCCTGGTCCGGGGATTCCTCACTGGGGTCAGTAGCCACGGCAGGTTGGGGTAACCAGAGTCACCTATTAGCCACACACGGTGTCTCTGTAGCTGTTTCATCACATAAGGGATGCTGCTATTTCGCATAACATACGCGTCATGCACTGACCCAGGGAACTTGGCATTTACATGGGAGATGTACTGGTCAGCCAAACAGACCACCTGGACATTCATCGAATGGTAACTTTTCCTGTTTCTGTACACCTGCTCATCGTCTTTTGGGGGTACTAAGGCCACATGGGTCCCATCAATGGCACCAATGATGTTGGGGATATGTCCAAGGGCATAGAAGTCAGCCTTCACAGTGGCCAAATCACCCTCCTCAGGGAAAATAATGTAGCTCCGCATGTATTTCGTCAGGGCAGACAACACTCTGGACAAAATCTTAGAAAACATAGGCTGAGACATCCCTGATGACATGGCCACTGTTGTCTGAAAAGACCCACTTGCCAAAAAATGGATGACTGACAGAACCTGCACCAGAGGGGGAATTCCTGTGGGTTGGCGGATGGGGGACATCAGTGCTGGCTCCAGCTGGGCACACAGTTCATGTATAGTGGCTCGGTCAAGTCGGTATCAAAGTATTATATGACGTTCCTCCATTGTCGACAGGTCCACCAGCGGTCGGTACACGGGAGGATTCATCCTTCGCCTCGCAAGTCCCAGCGGACGGTGCCTAGGAAGGACAACATGGAGCACAGAGTCAAGCAACCCACAGGTACGTAACTACAGCTTGCACAGTACACGATTCTCAATGCATTGAATGGCTTGTATTAGTGGCAATGCAAGGCCTAGGCCTGTGTGACGCAGTAGAAATCAGGCCATGTGGGCCCTTGAAATGGCGGCTGCCTGACCTGAGAAGTGTGACAGTGGGATGTGAGGTCAATGCGCTGGCGTGGCACACCGTGGCGGTAGGCGGTCGAAGACCGCGGCGCCAAGCCGAATTGGTTAACATCGAACCCTATGAGTTTCACGAGCCAATGACAAGGTGCGCCGGCGGTCGCGGAACGCACCGCGGCGGTACGCACCGCCGCGGGCGTGACCGCCATTTTCTATCTGGTTAATCATTCGAGACCTGATCATCCACAGGAGAGGACCTATACTGCAAGTGCTGCTGTGACCTCGGTCTGGGAGATACAATGGCTGCTGCGACTGGGGAAAGGGCCCCTGCCTTCACTACAGAAGAGTTGGAGAAACTTGTGGATGGGGTCCTGCCCCAGTATGCGCGACTCTACGGTCCTCCAGACCAACAGGTAAGTACACTGTGTGCACGTTGAATGGGCTATGCCTGGGTTGTGTATGGTGGATGTAAGATGGTGGGGTGGGGAGACAATGACGAGTGCAAGGCACGACAGATGAGAGCATGTGCCACATGGCAAGGTTGGGGAGGGGGGGCCAATCGCATCTATCATGCGGAAAATTTATGATATTTCAATTTCCACCCTGTACATGTCAAATAGGTCAGCGCCCATCAGAAAGTCGACATTTGGCGTGCCATCGCCAAGGAAGTCTGGAACCTGGGGGTCCACAACAGACGGGGCACCCACTGCCGCAAGAGGTGGGAGGACATCCGCCGCGGGACCAGGAAGACCGCCGAGTCACTGCTGGGGATGGCCTCCCAACCTAGGAGGGGTGCCAGTCGTACCCTGACCCCCCTGATGTCCCGGATCCTGGCGGTGGCCTACCCCGATTTGAATGGGCACGTGAGGACATCACAGAAGACACAAGGGGGTGAGTACCAGCACATTCAGCTATCTTTACGTGCAGTGGAGGTGCCTGGGTGGGGGAAGAGGGCTGTGGGTGACATTAGGCCAGGGCGCTTTCTGTAGTGTAGTCCTCTCCTTTAGCCATGTCCCTGTGCCCCGCCCCCCACCTCTGTAGGGTGACAAGTACAGCTATCCATGGTCCTGCATCACCCATGTGCGCGTTTGTTGTCCCTAGACCTGTTGGCCTAGTCACAAGTACTGAGTAGTGTACCCCGATTGCGCGGCTTAGTGCATGAGGCTCCTGTGTCTGTCCTCTCCGCCAACGGTGTTGACAATGCATGCACTCAACCTGTTTTTATGTCTCCCCCCACCCTTTTTCTTTATCTTCTTGTGCATGTGTGCATTAGCATCATCAGGTGCAGGAGAATTGGCACCGGAGCACGAGGGAGCTGCAACTCACAAGGGCCCGGTGGGCCATGGCACAGACACCGAGGCCACCAGTGATACGGAGGGCGAGGGGAGCTTCACAACGGGGAGCCGTGGTGACACCAGCGACACCGACACGTCCTCGGATGGGAGCTCCCTAGCGGTGGCGGCAACATCCGTGCCCCCCGCCTCTACAGGTACAGCCGCCACCCAGCGCACCAGCTCCGCCCTCCCAGCAGCCCCTCAGCCTTCGCTCCGTGCCCGCTCGCCCAAGAAGGCGGGCGTCTCCTTCGCCCCAGGCACCTCAGGCCCTGCCCCTGTTACCCCTGCTGCCCTCAGTGAGGAGGTCATTGACCTCCTACAGACCATCATTGTTGGGCAGTCTACCCTTTTGAATGCCATCCATGGGGTAGAGAGGGAGGTGCATCGTAGCAATGCATACCTGGAGGGCATTCATTCGGGTCAGGCTGCCCATCAACGATCGTTCAATGCTCTGGCCTCAGCACTGACGGCAGCCATTGTCCCTGTTTCCAGCCTCCCTCTTCTAACTGCCTCCAGCCTGTCTCTCTCTCCTCTTCCTCTGCCTATCTCACCCACACCATCAGACCTGCCTGCACACACCTCAACACCCAAGGGCAGCTCATCCAGACATAAGCACCACAGATCACACAAACATTCACCCAAGCAACACCCAGATGCAGACATGCCAACAGCCACTACCACCTCTGTGTCCCCCACCTCCTCGTCTCCCTCCTCCCTCCCTGTGACGTCTCTACTCACACCTGCATGCACACCACCAACAGCCAGTACTTCCATCACCAGCACACCCTCCAGTACAGTCCGCACACGTGCAGTCACCACCCCCACTGCCATTTACACGTCCCCTGTGTCCTCTCCCACTGTGTCTGTCACCCCCTCTTCCAAGACACACAAACGCAGGCAGCCACCCACCCAACAGCCAACCACCTCACGACAGCCTCCAGCCCATGCACCTTCACCCAAGGACAGCACACCTGACTCTCCTACAACCACCTCCTCTTCCTCCACTCCCATAACCACTACACCTACCCTTTACCCTGGTCCTAAAAAACTTTACCTCTCCACTCTTGACCTCTTTCCCTCACCTGACCCCCCCCTCCATCTGCTAAGAGTCCCAAGAGCGCCTCAGCCACCACCAGCCCGGCTTCAAGGGTCACCGTAGTGCATGGATTTTGGAGTCCCCCCTTTGCCAGCAGTGATACATCGGTCAGCAGCAAGGGGACAGCCAGCCCCCCCCCTGGAAAGAGGACCCGTAAAGTAAGGGGCCGCCGCGGGACGACTGACACGGCTGCCCCCAAGGACCAAAGTTCTGCCACTTCACCTGCCACAACATCCAGGGGAGGCAAGGCCCAGAGAGCCACATCGAAGGAGGGCAAGGGCAGCAGGGCGGAGAAGTCAGCCAGCAGGAGCGCGGACCAGGAGGGCCCCACAAGCCCCATCCCGGGTGTGAGGGAGGACACCCAAGGGCCCAGGACACCGTCACCGAAGGGTCCAGCAACTGCACGGTCGGAGGGCGACTGAGCAGGGAGTCGTGGCCAGGTCTGACTCCCTTGACTTACAGAACAAGCACCGCTGAACAGGGCCCCGCCGTGCAGAAAGGCACCGCTGAACAGGGCCCCGCCGTGCAGAAAGGCACCGCTGAACAGGGCCCCGCCGTGCAGAAAGGCACCGCTGAACAGGGCCCCGCCGTGCAGAAAGGCACCGCTGAACAGGGCCCCGCCGGGAGGAGCACCGCTGAACAGGGCACCGCCGGGAGGAGCACCGCTGAACAGGGGCCCTTCATCTCAAGCACCGCTCCGCTGGGCCCCGCCGTCTCAAGCACCGCTCCGCTGGGCCCCGCCGTCTCAAGCACCGCTCTGCTGGGCCCCGCCATCTCAAGCACCGCTCCGCTGGGCCCTTCATCTCAAGCACCGCTCCGCTGGGCCCCGCCGTCTCAAGCACCGCTCCGCTGGGCCCTTCATCTCAAGCACCGCTCCGCTGGGCCCCGCCGTCTCAAGCACCGCTCCGCTGGGCCCCGCCGTCTCAAGCACCGCTGGCCCAATGACAGTGCCGGTTCTGTGTCGTGCTACTGTTCACGCTGCACTCGGGCCACCCTGCCTCCTCCATTGCCTGTGGAGACTGTTATCCACTTGATGGACTGTGGCTTTGCACTCACCAGGATATGACAGTGGGCAAGCCACCCACTGTAGAGACTTGAGAGACTGTGGCTTTGCACTCCCCAGGATATGACAGTGGGCAAGCCACCCACTTGTGAGACTTGAGAGACTGTGGCTTTGCACTCCCCAGGATATGACAGTGGGCAAGCCACCCACTGTAGAGACTTGAGAGACTGAGGCTTGGCACTCCCCAGGATTGAACAGTGGGCATGGTGGCCCCTTCTTTGATCTGGCGTCGTGGACTCATGTGGCTGTGGTGCCCCCCCTTCCCTTCCCCCTGAGGTGCCTGTAGTTTTATCATCTGATGCCCCTGCAGTGTTCTCTCCAACGGACACAGGTCTCCTGTGTGGGCTTTGCCCATGTGTTGATACACTTTGGCCCACGGACAGTAGGAATTTCAGTGACTGTGCTGGACTTATTGCCTCTATTTATCAGTTACGCAATGTTTACACTTGGATTTTTTTGATTCATTTTCCTATTTTACCATGACTTCAATGAACCTATTTTATACATAAATTTAGTTTCTCACTTTAATTATATCTTTTCGTTATTCCGGGGGGTTTGGGTGGGGTCACTTTGACTTGGCGCTCTGCATTGGTGTGTAGATGGTTGGGGGGTGGGTGTAATGCGTATGTGTGTGCCCGTAACCCCTCCTCCTCCCCCCCTCCCCTGTGTCGTAGGTGCGGTACTCACCGTTGTCATCTGCGCCGGAGTTCGTACTCGTGGTAGATGAGCAGGTAGACGAGAGCAGGTAGGATGTTCAATTCGGGCTCCATGCTGTCCTCCGTCCTCGTGGAGTGTACAGAGGTGAGCGTTTTCCCGTTCGTAGTCTGTTTCCGCCGTGTTTTTATCGGCGGTGCTCCCGCCCCGGAAAAGGTGGCGGGTTGGTGAGTTGTGATAGGGTGGGCGGTACATTGTCTGCCGCCTGCCTGTTGGCGGTGACCGCCGCGCTGTTTGTGTGTCCCGCCGTGGCGGTCGGAGTGTTAAAGTGGTGGGCTGTGTTGGCGGTTCCCGCCAGGGTCAGAATTCCATTTTTTGGACCGCCAGCCTGTTGGCGGGTTGGCCGCCGCTTTATCACCGACCACCAGGGTCAGAATGACCCCCATAGTGGCTGAAGGGTTTGATGGTGCAGCAATCAATATTCTTGGATATGTAAAGACTTCTGTGTGGTTTAAAGAATGTACTGCTGTGATCAAGGTATATGTTGCAGAGAAAGGGGTTAATGTCCTGGGATGGAGGGATCAAGCGGATTTGGGCATAATTTTGAACCCCAGGGCGATTGAACCAGTTATGTTGGTGAATGTTGGGGAAAAGTCCAGTTGGATTACATCAAAATTTCCTAATGTATTTTCTGAAAAACTAGGGAAATTAAAAAACTACAGCCATAGGATTAAGCTTAAACAGTGTGCTAAACCTGTTACGCAGAAATTGAGAAATGTTCCTATTGGTATACGCGAGGAGTTGAGAAATAACTTAGATGAATTGGTGAAAGAAGGTGTTATTGAGGAGGTGGAGTCATCTGAATGGGTTTCTCCCATTGTTTTAGCTCGTAAACCAGACAAATCGTTGAGATTGTGTGTTGACCTGAGAGCCCTGAATGCCAATATTATAGTTAATTGTCACCCCTTACCTAATATTAATGAAGTTGTTAGTATGCTTGAAGGAGCAAAAATATTCTCTACGTTGGATCTGAGGTCGGCTTGCCACCAGATAGAACTCACAGAAGACTCTCGTCATCTCACGGCATTCATCACTCCACAAGGACTGTACCAATTTAAACGTATACCGTTCGGATTAGCATCAGCGGCATCTGTGTTCCAGAGGGCAATATTTATGATGTTCAAAGATATGGACAAGTTTGTTAAGGGTTTCCAAGATGATGTTTTGATATATTCAAAAAATGAACAAGAACACAGACACCATCTTGAAAGGGTGTGCGAGATATTCAATAGCAATGGACTAACTCTGAAATTTAAGAAATTTCATTTTTTTTGCAGAATATGTCGAGTATTTGGGGCACACCATCTCAGGCAACGGGGTAGTTCCTAAAAGTTCTCTGGTTAAAGCAATAGTGGATGCACCTAAACCTGATAATCACGAGAAACTTTTGTCCTTTGCTGGGTTATGTGAATACTACAGCAAGTTCATTGAGAATTTTTCAACTAAAATGGAACCTTTAAGGGAGTTAACTCGTAAAAATGTAGAGTTTGTGTGGTTGGATAAGCAGGAATGTGCATTTGAGTCTATAAAAAAAGAAATTGGTGTGCACCTACCCTCAGACCTTTCAATGTCAAAGCTCGCTGTATGGTGACAGTAGATGCCAGTATGTATGGTATTGGGGGTGTCTTGTCACAAAGAATTGGAAAGGATGAATGGAATGTGACTTTTGCTTCTCGCACATTGAATGATGCAGAGAGAAGGTATGCAGTCATCGAGAAGGAGTTGCTCGCATGCGTTTGGGCTATTGAGCACTTTCGCAACTACTTATGGGGTTCACGGTTTGTTCTTTGCACTGATCACAAGCCATTGGTGGGCATTTTATCCACTGGTGGTGGTTGGAATGCAACTGCTCGGATTGCAAGGTTAGTGTCGAGATTGCAGGAGTATTCTTTTGAAGTTGAGTATGTGCCTGGTAAAAGCAATTCTGTACCAGATTGTTTGTCACGTTTACCTCAAGAAACGCCAGACACGCCTGATAGAGGTGAATCCAGGGATTTAGATATTGTTTCCGTGGTGTCTGAATTTGTAGCCAATGAGTTTAAATCTGTGGAGGAGAAGGAATGGTTTGAGAAAGATCAAGAGGACTCTGTGTTACAACCAGTAAAATCTTTTGTCAAATTGGGTTGGCCAAGGAAGGAAGGAATACTAGAAAAAGAGGCTCCCTTCTTTAAGATAAGAGAGGAGTTGGAAATTGAGAATGACCTCTTGTTTAAGTAGGGAAAATGTATTCCACCCGTGGGCATGCAATCGACGATTTTAAGTTTAGCCCATCTTGGTCACTCAGGACTGTCGTCCATGAAAAAATTGATACGTACCTCTTTTTGGTGGCCTGGCATGGATAAGATGGCAGAGAGGACGGTTAGAGAGTGTAGTGTATGTATTAATGCTGAAAAGATGCTGAAGACTGCACCTTTGCGTCCTGTACCATGGCCAGATTCCCCATGGCAAAAGCTAGGGTTAGAAATTTCTGGTCCATTCTCTTTTCTACCTCATGAAGCAAAGTTTGCTTTGGTGCTGGTTGATTACCATTCCAAGTGGCCTGAAGTAAAGTTAGTACCTCACGTGACCTCGGGTGTGGTTATTGAATTTCTTAAGGAGATATTCGCGAAGGAAGGTTATCCTGAGACTCTAGTAACTGATAACGGGTTTCAGTTAGTTTCGAAAGAAATGCAAAGGTTGCTTAAGTACTGCAATATCAAGCATGTGACCACCTCTATATATGAACCGCAAGAGAATGGTCAAGTGGAGAGGTTTAATCGCGTACTTAAGGATTGTTTAGGTTGGACACGGAGTTTTGGGGGAGTTTGGAAGGAAAAGGTAAGGGAGAAACTGTGGTATTACCGTATTACTCCACATAGTACCACAGGCGTTAGCCCATTTAGATTATTAAGGGGTAGAGATCCTGTGTCTAAGATTTGTCCTTGGTGGTTCAAAAAGATAAGTGGCAATAGTGATAGTGTGTTTGATATTGAGAAAGTTAAAAATTACATGTTGAATAAACAGGAAAAGAGCAAGGAATCATATGATAGGAAGTGGAAGGTGAGAGAACCTACATTTCTTGTGGGTGATTGGGTCAGGGGAAGGAGGCCAGGATTTATAAGAAAAGACTTGCCTAAGTTTGGTAGAGCCATGAAGGTTGTTAAGGTCTTCAATAAGAAGGTGGTTACACAGGATGGCAAAGTTTGGAATGTTAACAGACTGGCAAAGTGTCCCCCTGAGCATGATGATGAATCGGATCCTACGGGTTCGTGGTCCATAACGAGTGAGAGGTCTGTTGAACCCATTTGTGCGGATGCGTTTGAGGGTGGTGCCAGCTATGTGGTTGATGAAGACGGAGGTGTTGTTGTAACTGATGGTGCTGTCTGTAATAGAGATTGGGAGAACAATACAAGCAATGGAAGGAGTGATATGGATGATGGGATTGGGGATGATTCCATTGCATCAATAGTGAAGTTCGATGGGCGCATCAAACAGAGATCTTCACGGTTAGTTGATTATGTATAGGTATCTATGCTATTTTCTCTTTATTCTTGGTACATATCTTTATCATTATTGATTTCACTTCTGACTTTTATTTTATGTGTTTATTTTGGTAAGGGGGAAAATGTGTTGTATTCTGTATTTCTTTCCCGGTCTCTTTAAAGAATGTAGATTTGGAATGTAAATATGTGGGATAGTTGGAATAAAGAATGTGGGGGGTGGAACGAGGATTATTCTAATGTTGGACGCGGTACGAGCTGGATGTATTTTTGACTTGGAATAAAATATAAACATTTCTAACTGTTCCTGGACTTTCGATGTAACACTCATCAATTTTTTTTTTAGGTTGAAAGTACATGGGTGGTTGGGGTGAGTCAGATATTTTTGTTCAATTTGTTTAAACTAGCATTAGGTTAATTACATTAATGTTTCCCAAACTGTTTGCCAGGGGTTTTTAAATGTTCAGAAACATAATCAAAATGTTGTTGTTACTTTCTCTTTAAGAAAGATTGAATAGATTCGGGTAGGGGTGATGGCCTTGATACAGTGCTGAAGGACATTAATTTACTGCTGATCAAGACACCTGTAATGTGACACCTGAATGTAGCACACCTGGAGGCAATCACAAAAAGACCACAGTAAATAAATAGCGCTACGTTAAAAAAAAAAGTAAATAAAAGCACAGTTATATGTAATGGGGTATGGACTCTCTTGGGTGTGTCTGTAAAACTGACGTTTGTTCTTGAATTTTTTTTCCTGAATGTTGACCCTTTGTCCTGAATTTTTTACAGTCCTGTCCAGAACTTGCCTCAATGCCAGGTGGTCACCCTAATCGGCGCATGCAAAAACCTCCAAAAGGAGAAAAAACGGACTATTAATAAAGGGAACAGTATTATGTCACAATTTACTGTGACAGAAAAACACATCACGCGTGTCAGAACAGATGAAAGGTTCTGATGTTGCATCTCACTCTATTCGGTTGGAATTTACATGCCACCCTGCACGTTGGTTTGCTGCGTGTTCACACGTGTTTAAAAGTGCTCGTATTTTCTTGCACTGTTACTTTTTGTTAGGTGCTGTATCGAGAAAGTTAAATATGTTCTTGGAAGGTTATAGGTGCCAAGTGTATCCTTAAGGCTCGCTTGCTACAGTAAAGAGAGCATCCACGTGCCACGTAGCCCTTACGGAAACATGGTTTAGTAAAAAAAAAAAATGATCGTTATTATTAGTAATTTAGATTTTTCACTTACCTGGTTAAAATTCAATTTTTCATGTTTTTAGATTGCAGGATATAACAGTTTATTGAGTTGTCGAACACTTTCTTCATGGCAAAATTAGCGTGGATAACCTCTCAGCCGAAGTCCACTAACATGAAATTAACGCAGCAATGATTACCGATTTAATTTAGTGTGTCGCTATTGGTGCAGTACTGCCAGATAGAGTCAAGGTGTGCAGGTGAATATAAGAGAAACCAAAAAGTTGTTGAACAGCGCCACCTCGTGCCTCTGTATGGTATGATGAGTAGCATGATAAACATTTTGCAACAGGGACGTCGTTCAAGACAGAAGTTGCAGACTAAAGAGCACTTTTAAAAAGCGTGGGGTTTGGTGCACGTTGAAACTCGTAAGGGCAAAGTATTTTCTTAATACTACTTTTATGAGAGTTCGAACACAAGGACTTTGTGTTTTTTTTTCTCCATGAAATGTATCTAATACAGCAATAAAGTGCTAGAATAACAATGTTGTTTTGTGAGAGATGTTTTCATTTCAGAGGGCACTTTGTGTACTCTAAACGATTCTCTTTGATTCCGTGCCTTTCATAGAGGTCGAAAGAATGACTCAGGTACCTATCGCACAGGTAGAGAACGAGATAGCGGGGGTTGGAGGGGCGAGATATACAAAAACACAGATTGGAAAGGCAAACTAGCCTATTGCAGAGATCCCACATAGAGAGAACAAGAGTACTACAGTTTTGACGCAACCAAAGATTGATTATGTCTAAAAGAAGAAAAGGCACCGTAAAGGAAGTTTAGATTGTAAGAGAGTGAGAATGCCAGCATGACAGACCGACAGCAGTTCTGTTGTATTTGTGACATTAAATCCTAACAACGGAGTTCGTCAGAAAAAAAACATAACTGATTTTCACCCTGAAAATGGAGGGGGGCCCTTTCTCCACGTTAGGTAAGGGCTGGCTGTGCTCAGTGCTTTAAATGAGCCGGTAATGTCCGGTAGTGAGTACAGGCACTTTTTTATTTTGCGAGGTAGAGTGCCTGCACTTCTCAAGAAAAATGTAATACTTTTAACTGGAGAGTACTGGCACTTCTCAGAAACAAGCAGGTACTCTGACACAGAGTACCTGCACTTCCATCTTTCCATTTCAAGCACTGGTTGTGCTTCTGGACACACTTTCCTTCCATTTTGTACAACTTATTCCGAATCATTAATGTTGCAGTTCCTTCTTGTCCAAAACAGCTCCCCCCTGGAAATGTTTCACTAGAGCTCTGTTAGGTGGTGGTTCTTCATATGTAGATCAATGTTTCTAGCAGTTCCTTTAGAGAAGAGGCTGGTTGTCAGACTATTATTTACAACTTACAATCTTATATTAGCTTTTCTATTTCAGTCTTACTCCCACTGTATGAACATGGTATACTTAAAACATTTCATTGTAGGGAATCAGTACATTATTTCACTTCATCAATATTTGCATTCCATCTCTGAAATAGATCATCAATATAGCTCATGCACAATAACATGTGTTCAGTTATTGCCTCATGGACAGGGCCCGTACCATCTGCTCCACCCTCTATCACAAAAACAAAATGGCATAGCTGGAAGTGAGGCAGGTTCCCATTTCAATGCCTAACATTGCCTAAAATAAAAATAAGTGTCTTCAATTACAAAAATAATTTAATGCAGACCAAACTGATCAACTGTAACAATACAGCTGTATGGTCCTGTTGTCTGATAGGTTGCCCTCTGAAATAGCCGATTGCAGACTTTCACCCCCTTCTCCACTTATATACACATATACAGGAAATCAACATCCAAGGTGATTATTACGTAAGTAAGTTCCCATTCAATATCACCAATCTTGGCTCAGAAGTGAGTACTTTCTGTACAATGTAATGAAAGGGATGAAACAAAAGGGACAAAGAAATAATATAATGAAATATCTGTCTTCTCAATTATCCATCCACTTGATTATACAATGGATCTCTCTGGGGTGTTTCTGGGATGTTTATATATATTTGGCAACAAATAGAAACAGGGAACTCTATTAATTAAAAAAAAAACATTAATCAAAACCCAGTAGAACCCACACTTTTCTTTCCCACAACAGATTGTGGTACCGTCTAATTGTTTCTCTATGTACCTACTGCCTCATTTAAGATCTCATAATACCCTAAGTAAAAATGTGGTTGATATTCCTCAGCCCTTTATTACATAGGAGTTAATATAACCCTATTTACCCTTTTATCCTAAGTTTTAGAAAATACCTTATAAACATCCTTGAACATTTTAATGGCTTCCATTTGATTAGGAGGCACATTTCTATGATTAGTGGGGGTCCCTAATGGAACAAATTCCCATCAGGTCCTACATAACCATGTCATGAAAAGTATCAATACTAACATGGGGTTGAATGGGATAGATCCTCGATTTGTCCTTGATGTTACTACCACCGGGTAAATAAATGTCAGATCAAAACTGTCGTAAAGTACATCACAATACTCACGATCTCACTCTTGATGTAACAGATGCAACTGCAAATGTTATAAATAATGTTACAGACAACATTACATATCACATTACCCTTAGTAGTATGAAAGTAGCAAATCTAAAATGTAGTCTTATGTAGTGGTTTGAGTAAGCATTGTTATTTCATTGCATTGTTCTTTTAGGTATAGATACTAGTCTGGGTCAATTTAAGCGACGCCAGTGTAATTTCAGGAGCTTCCAGTTATGCTTGTTATGTGAAATGTCCAAATTTAGGATACTACACTACATCACTTAATGACACTGACACTTGCAGCACAACTAAAGCACGAGAGTGCACAGACAACCAGAATATGAAATGTTGTTGTTCGAGGAAATTGTGTTTTTTGCTCTATTGTTTAGTGCAAAATGCATCCTTGCAGCAAAAAATTGACATAAGGATGCCTTTCCTGCTAAAATATATTGATACATGATTGACTTGATTTTGCCTCATTACGCATAATTTTGTGTAATTTTCCATTTGCATAATGCTACAAGAGCAATTTACATAAATTTCATACACTCCTAATTACCAGTTGTTGGTATAAATGTGAGGTTATAAGCATTGTATTTGATTAGCGACATGGTTTGAAGGGCGCTTGTGCAAGCTATGGATTGCCACATAAATCATAGCCTGCACATTTTAGTGTTTAGCTCTTTTTTAAGTGGACTTCCAAGTTTTTTAAACATAGGTTAAGGCGCTATAACCACATATAACCATAACTTCACTTTAACCTTTGTGGTTTTTCATTTATGATTTTTTGGTGTTTTTTATTTTTATTTTATACCATATGCAAGAGATCCCTGTGGCCAACCACTGATATATATCTGTCTATCTATCTTTCTGTCTGTCTATCCAACCTCCCGATAATTGCATTGTACTGATGAAACTGAAGAATTTTATATCATCCAATTCCAATTTTATACAATCCAGTTCTCATCATTCCAGTTCACTTAGACTGGAACACAAATCGAGTGGGTCTCTTAATTCTGTAATTAATCTCCCATAGGATACTATGAACTTTGCAACACACCATTAAGGTACTGGTGCAGGAGAAACAAAGGCACTAGTCTAACAATCCTATTGACCCTACAACTAATATTGGAAAACAATGCTGCACATTGCCTTTGGCTGCACCCAAGAGAAATTGGCCAACCGCAGAGGGTTGGACACATGCTCTCTAGCATGTCCACAAATCCACTCATCAGGGGGAAATTCTTGTCTGGATACTACTTCCACAGAATTTAAAAGACTACGATTTTGTGTTCTCCACATAATGTATCTAGCAATACAATCACAGGAGGAAAGTGGAAGAATAACAATGCCTTTTTTGTGAGAGTGGGTTTTCCTTTTTACTAGGCAGTTTGTGCAGCTCTAAAAGGTTATCTTTGCTTCCTCATCTTTAACAGTTGACATAATGCACCACAATCCTGTTTTCTAGACAATTTTCTATGTTGGCCTTCTAGGACGAGATTTGCCCTGGATTAAAACTGTGTTGGGAAGGAAGGGAGGGGAGTTGTAGTGACAATCTTCTCAAGGAGAATTTCGTGTTCTGCTGGGAGTTCGAAAACGAATTACTTTCACCATATGTAGAAGGAAGTCTTAATCATTTCTGACATGAGACAATACTTTACATGTAAATTTGTTCACAAGTGTAAGTCATTCAGGTTGCCCACCTGACTTAGAAAAATTATCTGCTCCACTGCCTGTAGTTTACACAATATTCTCTCTGAGATGTACAGATAAACAGCTATACAATGCTGAAGTCTAGAAAGGCCTATGGCCTGCCCTAATAACATCCTGTGTCCCGGTTCCAGCAGTGTGGTTGCACAGTTTTAAAGGGCTTAAAGCTCCCTTCAGTTGATACAAGGAATCTACGTCAAAGTCTCATTTTTAACATTTAGGCCCCTATTTATACTTTTTTAGTGCCGCATTTGCGCCGCTTTTTGACGCAAAAGCGGCGCAAAGTTACAAAATACAATTGTATTTTGGAAGTTTGCGCCGCTTTTGCATCAAAAAGTGGCGCAAACGCGGCGCTAAAAAAGTATAAATATGGGGCTGTATTTTGTACGTTTGCGCCGCTTTTGCGTCAAAAAATCATGCAAATGCGGCGCTTAAGAAGAATAAATATGGGCCTTAATACTTTGGGAAGTAAAGATGCTTCTCAGTCACGCAGTAGCTTCAAGGGTTACAGCTGGGGCTTTACCTTCGGTTTAAAAAATATGGGCACGATTTAGAAAAAATAGGGCCCATATTTGTACTTTTTTTGCGCCGAATTTGCGTCGTTTT
This sequence comes from Pleurodeles waltl, assembly GCF_031143425.1. NCBI lineage: Eukaryota > Metazoa > Chordata > Amphibia > Caudata > Salamandridae > Pleurodeles > Pleurodeles waltl. The sequence goes on along the minus strand of NC_090444.1, from coordinate 273,210,969 downwards.
GTGACGCAAAATCGGCGCAAACTTACAAAATACAATCGTACTTTGTAAGTTGGCGCCGATTTTGCGTCAAAAAACGACGCAAATGCGGTGGTAAAAAAGTATAAACATGGGCCTAGGTGTCACTTACTGTTCCTGTGCTCATTGCGTACTCCTTCCTAGAAATCACTGGTAAACTAGGACTGACCTTTTTCCCAATACCTAACTGTGCAAAATCTGGAATTATGCATTGTCAAAGGACGGCCAGGCGTTGAAGTGCACATTATTCCAGTTTTTTTCCTCCGTGGGGAAATAGTTTCCCTTTCCTTCCACCCCATGAAGTTTTGGGGAGGGCGGTTTGTAGCCCTTCCCGCCCTACAATTGAAGTCACTCCAGCCCTTTACCGGAGTAAAACTCTCACCTTACCAAGGGTGAAAAAGCGTCAGATAGGACCTTGTGAAGAACACAAACTCAGGAGTTTGTAGGCGTTCACAAACTTACAAGGCAACCAAAACCTGGATCCCCCTAGTTCCCGATCCTTGTGTGGAGTTTACTGCTGCATAATTTACACACTTGCGGTGGGGAATCAAACAATAGTAAAACCATTTACTTCTGGCGGATATCCTTTTGTAGATAGCTGTAAGATATAAAGTGGAGCCATTACGACCATAAACATAGGTTTTGCAGCTATAAATGGCTTGTGATTTGAACCACTGGGACTCGAGCGCCTCGTATGTAGAATAGGCTCACTTTAGAACATGAGATGGCTCCAAACTTTGGCCCAGTGAAGATAGGGGCATCCTGAAAAGAGCTCAGGCACATTGGCGTATCTGCTTCCCCAACAGTGACTGTTGTCGATTAAAATCTCTGCATTTATTTGCATGCAGATGACTAAAAAGCAAGGCGACGTTGTTTAGTTAAAAGCTGGCAACACAGGCTAGCTGAATGAACTCTCTCTTAACGGGTGAGCATCAATCCGAGAGGTAGGTATGTAAGAATTTTCTTAGTGTCGTTTATTCACTCACTCAGTTACGAACTGAGGAGTTGGCCTGAGCAGTATCCCCGCGGTTGGTTTACCATGCTCGGGCAGTGCTAGCAGATTCCACACTCTGGATTAATGGGTCAACAACTCCGGGACCTGGTAATCCCAAGTAGGAAACACCAGGGTGGGTTTCAGTTGGTGCCGATAAGCACTCAGTGTAACCATTAGCAGGGGCTTTGGAGAGAAGCGCAGCCAGGCCCCCAGTACACCACGTGAGGGGCATCAGCAATCTCCCCACAACATTTGTTGGCCTTGATGAGTGCTCTACCTGCCCAAACTCCCTCTTTGTCAAATATCATTGGAAATTATTTGGCCCACAAGGGGACTGGCATGAGGAAATGCTGTGACCCTCCCCTGCTGGGGTGGCGACACACCTGCTTAGATTTCCTTAGCCCCACTGGCAATCTGTGTTGCACCCCATTTGGAGAAAATGAGAACCGATGGGTGTCTCTCACATGATGAGTTGTGAGCCATACACGCCTGTCAGAAAAACTTAGTCACCGGGATTTATTGTGGACAGGTGAACCCTCAGGTGTCCCTCATGAAAAAGTAGAGATGCATAGGTGCTGGCACTTTATAATAAAGGGTTATTTATTATGTGAAATCAGCACATAAACATTGTGCATCTGAATGATGTAAATTGTTGTTATCCCAGCAGATATTATGGAGAATAAGATAACCATTAGAAAAACCCAAGCCCAAATAATTACACCACACAGGGCTACAGCCTGTGACCAATTAGTCTAGTCCCTACATAACAACTATTTTGATATGTATTACCAGAGCCAGGGTTATTATGTTGGCTGAAAGATTAGTATGTCCCCTAACTCACGACAAGCCACGTACGAATCCCTAGACGCTTAGAAAAATGTTTTGCCTGCATTTGAATAATGGTGCTCTGGCATCTGCTCTCAAACAATCAGCCCTTGTGTCGTTGACCCTCCCAAAATCTCTAGTCTCTTTATACCAATCTCCCCGGTGATTCTCTATAACAAGGAGGGAGAGCGACTGTGAAGTATTTATATATCTGCCCTGTAGTGAGAGAGCCAGGCAAATGTATCCAATCTTGCTTTCTTCTTCCCATCATATTTCTTCTATGTAAGGCTGAATGGCCTTGGAGAACTAATCACTATGGGGGTGATTCTAACCCTGGCGGTCGGTGATAAAGCGCCGGCCAACCCGCCAACAGGCCGGCGGTCCAAAAAAAGGAATTCTGCCCCTGGCGGGAACCGCCAACACAGCCCGCCACATTAACACTCCGACTGCCACGGCGGTACAAACAAACAGCGCGGCGGTCACCGCCAACAGACAGGCGGCAGACAATGTACCGCCCACACTATTATGACCGGCCAATCCGCCACCTTTTCCGGGGCGGGAGCACCGCCGATAAAAACACGGCGGAAACAGACTACGAACGGGAAAACGCACACCTCTACGCACTCCACGAGGAAGGAGGACAGCATGGAACCCGAATTAAACATCCTACCTGCTCTCGTCTACCTGCTCATCTACCACGAGTACGAACGCCGGCGCAGACGACAACGGTGAGTACTGCACCTACGACACAGGGGAGGGGGGAGGACGAAAGGTTACGTGCACACACATACGCGATACACCCACCCCCCCAAACCATGTACACACCAATGCAGAGCAACAAGTCACAGTGACACCACCCAAACCCCCGTGAAAAAAGCAAGGACATAATTAAATTGTAACTCGAAATTTATGGGAAATAAAAACCACTGATCACGGTCAAATAGCAATAACAATTAAAAAAAATCAATTCAATATTCAGTGCATACGATAAACCGAGGCAATAAGTCCTGCACATCTAACGAAATTCCAAGTGTCCGTGGGCCAAAGTGTATCAACACAAGGGCAAAGCCCACACAGGAGACCTGAGTCCTTTGGAGAGAACACTGCAGGGGCATCTGATGAAAAAACTACAGGCACCTCAGGGGGAAGGGAAGGGGGGGGCACCACAGCCACATGAGTCCACGACGCCAGATCCACGAAGGGGCCACCATGCCCACTGTGCCATCCTGGGGAGTGCAAAGCCACAGTCTCTCAAGTCTCTACAGTGGGTGGCTTGCCCACTCTGCCATCCTGGGGAGTGCAAAGCCACAGTCTCACAAGTCTCTACAGTGGGTGGCTTGCCCACTGTGCCATCCTGGGGAGTGCAAATCCACAGTCTCTCAAGTCTCTACAGTGGGTGGCTTGCCCACTGTGCCATCCTGGGGAGTGCAAAGCCACAGTCTCTCAAGTCTCTACAGTGGGTGGCTTGCCCACTCTGCCATCCTGGGGAGTGCAAAGCCACAGTCCATCAGGTGGATAACAGTCTCCAACGGTCAAGGAGGAGGCATGGTGGGCACAGTGAACCGTGAACAGTAGCTCGAGACAGATCCGGCACTGTCATTGTGCCAGTAGTGCATGAGACGGCGGGGCCCAGCGGAGCGGTGCTTGACAGGAAGGGCCCAGTGGAGTGGTGCTTGAGACGGCGGGGCCCAGCGGAGCGGTGCTTGACAGGAAGGGCCCAGCGGAGCGGTGCTTGAGACGGCGGGGCCCAGCGGAGCGGTGCATGAGACAGCGGGGCCCAGCGGAGCGGTGCTTGACAGGAAGGGCCCAGCGGAGCGGTGCTTGAGACGGCGGGGCCCAGCGGAGCGGTGCTTGAGACGGCGGGGCCCAGCGGAGCGGTGCTTGAGACGGCGGGGCCCAGCGGAGCGGTGCTTGACAGGAAGGGCCCAGCGGAGCAGTGCATGAGACGGCGGGGCCCAGCGGAGTGGTGCTTGACAGGAAGGGCCCAGCGGAGCGGTGCTTGAGACGGCGGGGCCCAGCAGAGCGGTGCTTGACAGGAAGGGCCCAGCGGAGCGGTGCTTGAGACGGCGGGGCCCAGCGGAGCAGTGCATGAGATGGCGGGGCCCAGCGGAGCGGTGCTTGACAGGAAGGGCCCAGCGGAGCGGTGCTTGAGACGGCGGGGCCCAGCGGAGCGGTGCTTGAGACGGCGGGGCCCAGCGGAGCGGTGCTTGAGACGGCGGGGCCCAGCGGAGCGGTGCTTGAGACGGCGGGGCCCAGCGGAGCGGTGCTTGACAGGAAGGGCCCAGCGGAGCGGTGCTTGACAGGAAGGGCCCAGCGGAGCGGTGCTTGAGACGGCGGGGCCCAGCGGAGCGGTGCTTGACAGGAAGGGCCCAGCGGAGCGGTGCTTGAGACGGCGGGGCCCAGCGGAGCGGTGCTTGACAGGAAGGGCCCAGCGGAGCGGTGCTCTTCTGCACGGCGGGGCCCTGTTCAGCGGTGCTCTTCTGCACGGCGGGGCCCTGTTCAGCGGTGCTCCTCTGCACGGCGGGCCCCTGTTCAGCGGTGCTCTTCTGCACGGCGGGGCCCTGTTCAGCGGTGCTCCTCTGCACGGCGGGGCCCTGTTCAGCGGTGCTCTTCTGCACGGCGGGGCCTGTTCAGCGGTGCTCTTCTGCACGGCGGGGCCCTGTTCAGCGGTGCTCTTCTGCACGGCGGGGCCCTGTTCAGCGGTGCTCTTCTGCACGGCGGGGCCCTCTTCAGCGGTGCTCTTCTGCACGGCGGGGCCCTCTTCAGCGGTGCTCCTCTGCACGGCGGGCCCCTGTTCAGCGGTGCTCTTCTGCACGGCGGGGCCCTCTTCAGCGGTGCTCCTCTGCACGGCGGGGCCCTGTTCAGCGGTGCTCTTCTGCACGGCGGGGCCCTGTTCAGCGGTGCTCCTCTGCACGGCGGGGCCCTGTTCAGCGGTGCTCTTCTGCACGGCGGGGCCCTGTTCAGCGGTGCTCTTCTGCACGGCGGGGCCCTGTTCAGCGGTGCTCTTCTGCACGGCGGGGCCCTCTTCAGCGGTGCTCTTCTGCACGGCGGGGCCCTCTTCAGCGGTGCTCGTCCAGTAGGTCAAGGGAGCCAGACCTGGCCTGGACTCCCTGCTCAGTCGCCCTCCGACCGTGCTGTTGCTGGACCCTTCGGTGAAGGAGTCCTGGGCCCTTTGGTGTTCTTCCTAACACCCGGGATGGGGCTTGTGGGCCCCTCCTGCTCCGCGCTCCTGCTGGCTGACTTCTCCGCCCTGCTGCCCTTTCGCTCCTTAGATGGGGCTCTCGGGCCCTTGCCTCCCCTAGATGTTGTGGCTGGTGAAGTGGGCGTACTTTGCTCCTTGGGGGCAGCCGTGTCAGTCCTCTCACGGCGGCCCTTTAGCTTCCTGGTCCTCTTGCCTGGTGGGGGGCTGGCTGTCCCTGGATGGCATTCAAAAGGGTAGTCTGCCCAACAATGATGGTCTGAAGGAGGTCAATGACCTCCTCACTGAGGGCAGCAGGGGTAACAGGGGCAGGGGCTGAGGTGCCTGGGGCGAAGGAGACGCCCGCCTTCCTGGGCGAGCGGGCACGGAGCGTAGGCTGAGGGGCTGCTGGGAGGGCGGGGCTGGTGCGCTGGGTGGCGGCTGTACCTGTAGAGGCGGGGGGCCCGGATGTTGCCGCCACCGCTAGGGAGCTCCCATCCGAGGACGTGTCGCTGTCGCTGGTGTCACCACCGGTCCCCATTGTGGTGCTCCCCTCGCCCTCCGGATCACTGGTGCCCTCGGTGTCTGTTCCTGGTCCCACCGGGGCCTTGTGACTTGCAGCTCCCTCGTGCTCCGATGCCAATTCTCCTCCGCCTGATGATGCTAATGCACACATGCACAAGAAGATGAAGAAGAAGGGTGGGGGGAGAAAAACGAAGACCAGGTTGAGTGCATGCAATGTCAACACCGTTGGCGGAGAGGACAGACACAGGAGCCTCATGCACTAAGCCGCGCATTCGGGGTACACTACTCAGTACTTCTGACTAGGACAACAGGTCTAGAGACAACAAACGCGCACATGTGTGATGCTGGACCATCGATAGCTGTACTTGTCACCCTACAGAGGTGGGGGCCGGGAGCACAGGGCCATGCCTAAAGGAGAGGACTACACTACAGAAACCGCCCTGGCCTAATGTCACCCACAACCCTCCTCCCCCACCCAGACGCCTCCACTGCGCAGAGAGATAGCAGAATGTGCTGATACTCACCCCCTTGTGTCTGCTGTGATGTCCTCAAGCGCCCATCCAAATCAGGGTAGGCCACAACCAGGATCCGGGACATCAGGGGGGTCAGGGTACGACTGGCACCCCTTCTAGGTTGGGAGGCCATCCCCAGCAGTGACTCTGCGGTCTTCCTAGTCCCGCGGCGGATGTCCTCCCACCTCGTGCGGCAGTGGGTGCCCCGTCTTGTGTGGACCCCCAGGGCCCGGACTTCCTTGGCGATGGCACGCCAAATGTCCACTTTCTGATGGGCGCTGACCTATTTGACATGTACAGGGTGGGAAGGAAAAAATCATCAATTTTCTGCATGTTAGATGCGATTGGCCCCTCCTCCCCAACCTTGCCATATGGCACATGCTCTCATCTGTCGTGCGTTGCACTCCTCATTCGCCCCCCACCCCACCAACTTACATCCACCCCACTCCACACAGGCATAGCCCATTCAATGTGCACCCAGTGTACTTACCTGTTGGTCTGGAGGACCGTAGAGTAACGCATACTGGGGGAGGACCCCATCCACAAGTTTCTCCAACTCCTCAGACGTGAAGGCAGGGGCCCTTTCCCCAGTCGCAGCAGCCATTGTCACTTCCAGACCGAGGTCACAGCAGCACTTGCAGTATAGGTCCTCTCCTGTGGATGATCAGGTCTCGAGTGATTAAGCAGATAGAAAATGGCGGTCACGCCCGCGGCGGTGCGTACCGCGGCGGTGCGTACCGCGACCGCCGGCGCACCTCGTCATTGGCTCCTGAAACCCATAGGCTTCAATGTTAGCCAATGCGGCTTCGTATAGTGGTCTTCGACCGCCTACCGCCACGGTGTGCCACGCCAGCGCATTGACCTCACATCCCATTGTCCCACTTCACAGGTCAGGCAGCCGCCATTTCAAGGGCCCACATGGCATAATTTGTACTGCGTCACACAGGCCTAGGCCTTGCATTGCCACACATACACGCCTTTCAATACATAGATAATCGTGTGCTATGCATGCTTTGGTGAACGTACCTGTGATTTGCTTGACTCTGTGCTCCATGTTGTCCTTCCTAGGCACCGTCCACTGGGACTTGCGAGGAGACGGATGAATCCTCGCGTGTACCAACCGCTGGTGGACCTGTCGACAATGGAAGAACGCCATATCATACTACGATACCGACTTGACCGAGCCACTATACATGAACTGTGTGCCCAGCTGGAGCCAGCCCTGATGTCCCCCATCCGCCAACCCACAGGAATTCCCCCTCTAGTGCAGGTTCTGTCAGTCCTCCATTTTTTGGCAAGTGGCTCATTCCAGACAACAGTGGCCATGTCATCTGGAATGTCTCAGCCTATGTTTTCTAAAATCTTGTCTAGAGTGTTATCTGCCCTGACGAAACACATGCGGAGCTACATTGTACTCCCTGAGGAGGTTGAATTGGCCACTGTGAAGGGTGATTTTTATGCCATTGGACATATCCCCAACATAATTGGTGCCATTGATGGGACCCATGTGGCTTTAGTACCCCCAAAAGACGATGAGCAGGTGTACAGAAACAGGAAAAGTTACCATTCTATGAATGGCCAGGTGGTCTGTTTGGCTGACCAGTACATCTCCCATTTGAATGCCAAGTTCCCTGGGTCAGTGCATGACGCGTATGTGATGCGAAATAGCAGCATCCCTTATGTGATGGAACAGCTACAGAGACACCGTGTGTGGTTAATTGGTGACTCTGGTTACCCCAACCTGCCTTGGCTATTGACCCCAGTGAGGAATCCCCGGACCAGGGCAGAGGAACGGTACAATGAGGCCCATGGGCGAACTAGGAGGATCATAGAAAGAACCTTTGGCCTCCTGAAGGCCAGGTTTAGGTGCCTGCATATGACAGGGGGATCCCTGATGTACTCACCAAAGAAGGTGTGCCAGATCATCGTGGCCTGCTGTATGCTTCACAATCTGGCATTGCGACGTCAGGTGCCTTTCCTGCAGGAGGATGGTCCAGATGGTGGTGTTGAAGCAGCTGTGGAGCCTGCGGAGAGTGAAGAGGAGGAAGACGAAGAGGATGACCCAGACAACAGGGACAGAGTTATCCAACAGTATTTTCAGTAGCACACAGGTAAGAATCACCCACGCCATTTAACATTTACTGAAAGCCCCCTGCATCTTTACTTTGTGTATTTGCCCCCAGTTCCTTTAAACTGATGTTTGAATTTCCCTTCCCTTTTCAGTGCTGTATGACCCACTGCATGACTTCTGCTTGGTTAGCCCATGGACTAATGCTTATTGACACTGGTATGTTGTCATCACAAAAATAACAGAACATTATTGATCAGTAATGTGTTATACATTTGTAAATAATACAGGCTGACTCCTGAATGATTTCAGTGCAATGAGTGATTTATTTGTAGTGCTAGATATTGGTACATGATATTAAAACGGTGATGGGTGAGGGTGGAGTGATGTCCATGGCAGAGTCCAGTTCTCGGTCGCACAGGTGCATTGTCCATATGCCTGTGGAAGGATGGAGCAGGGGCAGTTCAAGGTTGGACAGGGTGACACTGTGGGACAGTGGAATGACATCCGGGGGGATATTAGGCTGGCGGGGGTCTTGGCATCCTACTCTGTCTTCCTTTGAGATCTCAGGTTCCTCTTGCGGGGTGGTTGTTCTTCAGCAGGAGGTGGGGTTCTGTTGGCCCGTCGTTCTGTGGGGGCCTCCTGACCACTAGCGCCGGCGGAGGTGGTAGGCTGTTCCTGGCTAGTGTCAGGGGCCCTTTGCGGTGCCACATGGTCCCGCAATGTGGTTTCTATCCGGTTGAGGGCCTGGACTATGGTCCCCATAGCGGTAGCGATGTTCCTGAGTTCATTGCTGAACCCCATGTACCGTTCCTCCTGCTGTGCCTGGATCTCGGTGAACCTGGCCAGTACCGTCGCCATCGTCTCCTGGGAGTGATGGTATGCTCCCATGATGGTGGTGAGGGCCTCTTGGAGAGTCGGTTCCCTGGGCCTGTCCTCCCCCCCCTGTCGCACAGCAGCCCTCCCAGTTGCCCTGTTTCCCCGGGCCTCTGTCCCCTGGACGGTGTGCCCACTACCACTGCCCCCAGGTCCCTGTTGTTGTTGGGGTGTTGGGTCAGCCTGGGTGCCCTGTAGTGGCGGACACACCGCTGATTGACGCGTCCGCGAGACAGAGGCATGGGCCCGCTGGGTGGGAGCTGTGCTGGTGTTCCCAGAGGGGTTTGGGTCTGCTGTGGCCTGTGTCTGTGTGTGGGGAACCGACTGTCCAGAGGTCCCCGATGGTCCGGGCTGGTCATCAGGTTCTAGGTCGACAGAGCTGCTGTCCTCGCTGGGGGCCTGTTCTGGGGGTGGGATGGACAAATCTGGACCCTCCGTGGCGGTGTGTTGGCGTTCGGGCCCTGCAGGGGTAAAGGAGTATGGTTATTGTTTCTGTGTGTGCCATGGCGTGCATTTTGAGTGCCCTAGTCCCCCAGTGCTGGCATTCCCTTGTGGGAGGTGTTGTGAGGGTGGTGGGGGGGGGGGTGTATGGGTATGTGCAATGGTCATGCTTTGGTGGTGCCTGTCTATGGTTTGTGTTGGCATTCAGGGGTTGGTGTTGTTTAGGGTGGGTCGTGCTGGTGAGACATTGGCAGGGAGGTTGTGTGCTGGGGGGTTTAGATTGGGGGTGGGGGGGGGGGGTTGGCATGCTGGTGGTTGGGGGGGGTGAAGTAGTTGAGATTCGACTTACCAAAGTCCATTCCTCCGTGTACTCCAGCGAGGCCATCAGGATGCAGGATGTTTACCACCTCTTGCTCCCATGCTGTGAATTGGGGTGGAGTGGGTGGGGGTCCGCCGCCAGTCTTCTGCACAGCGATGTTGTGCCTGGAGATCATCGAGCGCACCTTCCCCCGTAGGTCGTTCCATCGCTTTCTGATATCTTCCCGATTTCTGGGATGCTGTCCCACAGCGTTGACCCTGTCCACGATCCTTTGCCATAGCTCAGCCTTCCTTGCTATGGTGGTGTGCTGCACCTGTGTGCCGAAGAGCTGGGGCTCAACCCTCATAATTTCCTCCACCATGACCCGGAGTTCTTGGTCCGAAAACCTTGGGTGTCTTTGGGGTGCCATGGGGTGGTGTGGATGAGGTGTGGGGTGGTGTTTGTGGTGATGTGCGTGGTGATATGTGGTGATGTGTGCGTAGATGTGGTGTGGCTGATGAAGTTGGGTTCCTGTGTGTGTTGGGGTTTTCTATTGCTGTGCTCGCTCTCTCTATCTCTGTCTCTATCGCCTTCGCTCCGATTTCCAACTAGTGGGGGTTTGTGGGTGATGTGGGTGTGTGTTTTATAGTTGATTGGATGTGTGGGAGTGTTGTTTGTATGTGTATCAGGTGTGTGTATTTCAAATTGTCCAATGTGGCTGTGTTTTGGAGCTGTGTGTGTATTTTGAGCGCGGCGGTGTGTACCGCCAATGGAATACCGCGGTTGAAAGACCGCCGCGTGGATTCGTGGGTCAGAATGGCATGGGCGTGTTTGTGTTGGTGTGACGGTGGAGGTTTGGTCATCTCCAGTTTTCCGCGGCCCGCTGATGAGGCGGCCTTCCTTGGATGTCGGATTGTTGGCGGTTTCACAGTTGGTGGTCAGAATGACCGTGGCGGTTTACCGCGGCCGCGGCGGTATAATGGCGGACTTCTGACCGGCGGTAAGGGCCTTTTACCGCCGAGGTCAGAATGACCCCCTATATGTTGCTGTATAAGAGCATAATGGAAGACTCCACTTCTCTAAGTGTCTGTTATTTTTGTCAGTGCAACTAATGTCAACCTGCTGCTAAAATATATGGTGTGAGAAATAGGGCTATTGGTTGCCGATAGGTGACAGCCCTACTCAGGCAACAACCACAATCCTTGTCAGGTTGAACAACAAAAGTCACTGTATTAACCTGTGTGCAACCCTCTGGTTTCTTGGTGCAAAAGCAGTGAGGGCCAAGTTAGAGGCAAACAAGTAAAGCATTTATGCAGCACTCAAACCGTAATAAAGTGAAAACATAATACACAAAAATCCCAAATCAATGTAGAAATATAGAGTACATTTTAATGAATAAAATGATACTAGATCACCAAAGATTCCAATCAGTAGAACTGGAGATATAAAAAGGTGTAAGTAACAATTTCGTCAAGAACCAGAAAGCACTAATTGTAGGTATTTGATCGCACTGGAGAGGAACAAAATCATATTCAGGCCGGCCACGAAGGAGCACAGGCAGGGCATAGGACCAAGTGAGGGCCACTGAGGATTACACCTTATGTCCTTGGTGTGAGGTCTGTGTGGTGTTGCTTTTGGAGGCTTCAGGTTGTCCGGGGTCGGCTCTGGTAAAGGTGTGTGGCAAAGCTTTGCAGGGTTTTGTTTTACTAGGCGTTGCACAACATTAGTTACAATGAAGCTTTCTGCTGTGTAGTGAGGCTCTGCATGCCTTTGTGTTGCTTCATGGTCGATTTGATTAAACCTTCTGTTAAGCAAGGAGGAATGCCCTCTGATGCAAGTCAAGGGTCCAGGACCTGGGGAGGCACCTCTTGGGTGTCAGGGACTCACTCCAGCAGAGGCCTGCAGGGCTCAGGAACGTCCAGTTGCAGTTCCAGGTAGGTCCAGTACAGTAGGTCAGCTGGGCCATTGCAGGGAAGCCTGTTGAGCTTGTTGTGCCTTTGTATCTCATACTAGAAGGTCAGACAACTGAGTCTCTCAGATAAGCCTAGGATGAAGGGAGCAGGTTCAGTTTTCCTCCTCACAGAGCAGAGGAGGCCTCAAGCAGCAGGGCAGAACTCTGGGAACAAGGAAGAAGTCAAGCAGCAGGGCCGTCCAGTGGGGAACAAGACGCGCCTCAAGCAGCAGGACAGTTCTCTGACAGCAGCAGGGTAGTCCTCTGAGGATCAAGACAGGCCTCAAGCAGCAGGGCAGTCCTCTGGAGTACAAGGCAGCCCTTCTTCTGATGGTCCAATATTTATACCTGGTGCCAGCTTGTGAAGGGGTGAATCTTCTAGGCTACACTCACATCGAATTTTAGAAGGTTCTTCCTTTCCCATGTCAAGAGTCTGGGGTGACAAAACACTAGTGTCAGGTTCCTTTTTGTGTGTGTGTGTGTGCTGGAGGCAGCTCTGAAATGTAAGTAGGGTAGGGAACAGATCCAACCCCAGAAAACCAAGCAGGATGGTCCACCCTGCCCTCACCAGTCCTCTTTGTCTTAAGGTCTGGCAGGAATACCCAAACCATAACAGCAGAACCATTCACAATTATGTGACCCAGGATACTGGCAAAAGCACAACCATGGATAGAGCAGAAAAATGCCAACTTTCTAAAGTGGCATATCCAGAATTGTGACTTGACTTAAAATCTAACTTTAGTATTAAAGAAGATTTACAATTATAATTTGTTGTGTCTAAAACTGTGTTAAATGTAATAAGGTAACCCAGTGTTACCTTATGGGAGATGTAGGCCTTATAGTTGTGAAAAATATGAATTTAGGAGCTTTTCTCTACCGGGTCATGTAAAACTTAAAAACACATCCTGTGTTTTAAAAGCAATGCACTCTGCCCTGTGGGCTTTTTAGGGCCTACATTAGGGGTGACTTACATGTATTAAAATGAAGGTTTATGCCAGCTTGAATTGGCTGTTTAAAACTGCACTACAGGCTGCAATGGCAGGCCTGAAACCTGATTTGAAGTGCTACTTTAGTGGGTGACAAAATCAGTGCTGCAGACCCACTAGTAGCATTTATTTCACAGGCCCTGGCTACATGCAGTACCATTTTACTAGGGACGTATAAGTACATTTAGGCCCATATTTATACTTTTATAGCGGCGCATCTGCGTCATTTTGTGATGCAAAAGCGGCGCAAACTTACAAAATCCAATGTTTTTTTGTAAGTTTGTGCCAATTTTTCGTTAAAAAGAGGCACAAATGCAGTGATAAAAAAGTATAAATATATGCCTTAATGTGCCAATCAGGTGTAGACCATGTTTTAAGGGGAGAGCGCACACACTTTAGCACCGACCAACAGTGGTAAATTGCACAGAATCCTAAGGACAAAAAAATGAAATTCAGAAAACAGGAGGGGTTAAGGCAACATGTTTGGGGTGACACTACAGAGAGGGCCAAGTATGGCATCCTACAAACTCTATTAGCTATCATCATCATTACAATTATTAGTTCTCTAGGCCCTATGCCTTGCTCATGCACCCTTTTAGACTTTAGAGCATCTCAAGATACCCCTGCCACATATGCAAGAAAAGGACATGGTATTCCTGTGTCCATGTCTTATTTCCCTTTCTGGGTGGAATAAATTGTGAAGCCTATTATTTGATGTGGGGACACCACCCAAGATGTGAGAGTACAATCCCCTAGTATCCTTGCACCAAATAAGAGACAATTCATACTGGCAACATGTTTTTAATCACTCACTCATTCACTCACTCACTCACTCACTCAATAAGACATTTGCTTTTTTCATTCACTTTCCAAAAACGTGTTTTTTCCTGCTAGCTTTCATACAAAACTCTAATTTCTCACTTACTTTACATAAACATATGTGTGCATCGTTCTTGATCATATATTGTTCATAAGCACTTTTTCATAGTTTCTCTCTTTTTCTGCATAAGCGCATGTACTATTTTTGCATTCGCTTCACAAAATCAACTCAGATCTTTTTTAACTATTTGATGCAACAGCCTAGGTTCTTTCTTATTTACATTACACCGTCCCTGTGGTAAATTCAACTTTTCTAAGTTGTCACCCCAGATGTTATGCCTTTTTCTGGACCCTATTTTTACTGGACTATGTGCACTTTACCATTGCTAAGCTGGAGTAAAGTGCCTCTGCTCCTCCCTTAAACATGTCAAATGTACGTTAAACCTAACTGGGGCAATTAACTTTCCTATAAGCCCATAGTGCATGGTGTGGAAATACGTCCCTGGCATAGAAAGGCAAATGCTACCTGTGAAGTGTAACAACTATTGTGCCATCCAGTGCAATGACAATGAACACATGGCTTCAGGCCTACCCTATGTCCTGACAACAGCAACTTGAACCTTGATGCACAGACCTGCCAAAATCAACCTTTTCATCCATTTGACAAGTACAAAGATCTGCTTTTGAATTTTAAATAAATCCTTCCAAATACACCTTGCTGCCCACAAAGTAGGGTGCATAATATTTAAGAGTCGAACATATGTGACATTAGAAATGGCATATTTCCCCAGTGACAAGGCCTAAAAAGTCATTGTCCCAGGCTGAGCTGTAACTGACACATAGGATTAAAGTAGTGGCTATACACTTTAATTTATAACTTTTTACTGGCACAAGCATATAAGTTCAATTCAAAGACTTTGTTTTATAGTTAAATAAATTTAAAATTCATGGTAAAAATTCAAATGCTTATTAAAAAATATCTCTATAAGGGGTGTGGAATTTAATAAAATATCTTTTTACCCAGGGAACAGGTTGGTTCATAAATCTACGTGTCCTGTTTCTACTTAACCCTTTCGTGCCATGTAGTGCTGCAACAAATAACGTCAGCATTCTCATTTTATAAGAGCTCTGATAATAGCCCCTCTAATTATGCCAGTGCTGCTAATTTAGTGAGGCTTGTATACTAGCAATTTCCTTATTTTCCCAGCTTTCCGCAGATCAACATACTGGGACTGGGGTTAACAGTAAGCAATATTTCCAGGTTGAGAATGCTCTTTTGAGTCTTTGCAAACCTATTAACTTGCATGTTTAATGGTTTTCACCAGCTCTATTCCAATCTTTTTTCCATACTGAGAAAGGTTGGAAATTTACTCCTGACAAGGGCAGAAGTAAAACTTCTTCTAGGGATGGTAAAAAAAGTGGTTGGAGGAAAAGTGAACTTGCAAACGCTCAACAGATTTTCACATGAGCAAATCTGCACATGCATATTTGCTCGTGCTAAAATACAGTTCACAAATATTTTCTAGGAATACGATTCCCTGATCTATTTCTGTAAAATACTGCATTCATGAAATACGTAGATCTGCACTAATGTAATGACATATACTATGGGTGCACCTTTGTGACTTTCTTTAAGAATTGGGCCCCTAATTAGTAATGATGTTAACCAAGACCTTTTTTTAAATTAAAATTCTATCTCGCTCTCTTCATCTCTCTGTTGGCTGGCTTCGCTGCGAGTGATAGCAACCTGCTTTTTCACAAGAAGCATATCGCCACACAAAGTAGTATTGTTCAGTGCCAGGAACTACTGTGGCACTGTGTGCATTTTGAGACCCAAAAATAGTTTTGCTTTTTACTAAAGTTTTCTAAAATTTTGAGAGCCTGGCAGGTCTCACAACAATAAAGTTGTAGAAAAACCATGTGAAAGCCATGTCAAAACAAGACAAACATTGCAAAAACCAAAAGTCTGACTGTTGGAAATGGGGTCTTTAGTTGGCAGTTGGTTCGCACCATGTCCAAGTAGGGACCTTCACTCTTGTCAGGATAAGGGAGATACTCACTCCGATAACCCCTGCTCACCCCCTTGGTAGTTTGGCACGAGCAGTCAGGCTTATTTCAGAAGCAATGTGTAAAACATTTGCACATAACACACAGTAATAAGTGAAAACACTACAAAAGGTCACCACACCAGTTGCAGAAAAAAAGCCAATATTTATCTAAATAAAACAAGACCCAAATGATAAAAATCCAACATTTTGTGTTAAAGATATGAATTTTTCAAGATTTACTTCAAAATACAGATCCTTTGTTCTGTTGTGATCAACAAAACCAACAGTTCAGGCCGGCCGCGGTGTCGCTGGCCAGCTACGGTGTCAGGGAGACCAGCAAACAGTATCTTTGGAATTGCAGGGCGTCGTGATCGTCGCAATGAGCTTTGGAGAGTGGCGTTGCGGTGTCAGTTCCAGAGTTGGTGCAAGGGTTATCGGGCCCTTGAAGTCACACGTGTTGCAGATCGAACTCCGGGCTAATGAAGTCAGGAGCACTGGCGTGGATAGCGTCAGGGCTGCGGTGTGAAGCGGGACAATGCGATGTGTTGTACCCACACGTCACAGTGTAGGCAGCGGCTCGGTGACAGCGTCCAGCGGCATCAGTGAGATGAGGGCTGCGATGTAAAGCAGGGCGATGCAACATGGAGTGTCACCAGGTCACAGTGCAGGCAGCGTCGTCGTCGTTGCTGATGCGCTGTCGTCGGTAGGCCCAAGCCGGCGGTGAGGGACGGAACGGTGTTTTGTGACCCTCACAAGCGGTGTCCACAGGCCCCGGTACAGGCAGGGATGCTTGGTGATGACACTGGGGCCGATGGTGCTGGCGTCGGGGGACTCGGGCTGCAGTGTGGGATGGGACAATGCTTCGCGTACCTCATGAGCTGTGTCCACTGGACACGGTGCAGGCAGCGGCGCTGGTGTCAGCAGGAGTGGAATTGTCATGGATGACCAGACTGTGATTCGAGCAAGCAATGCCGAGTTCGGGCCTACAGGTTGCGGTGCGAATAGTGGCTCGTTGAAGTCATCCAATGATGGTATCAGTGAGACCAGGGTTGTGGTGTGAAGCGGGGCAGTGCGGGTCCGTGCAGCATTGCCAGATCACGGTGCAGGACAGCGGCATCTTTGACGGCATCGCAGTGGTTTCTCCTCTTGAACAGCACCAAACACAGCCATTCCTAGATGCCAGCCAGGCATCATATTTAAGGAACAATGCTAGCAGGGGCTAAGGCCCGGTTAGCATTAAAATATATGATGCTAACCGGGCAGGAGAGGCATAGGGGAGACTGGAGGTTGTGCGTCAAAGAATGTCGATAGACAGGTTAGCGTAAAAAAAATGGACTATAACCTGACTAGTGTCATTTTGTGATGCACAACCCCCAAGGACATGACTCCCGTCGTAGCAAAGACAGGAGTCATACCCCCCAGCCCAATTGCCATGCCCAGGGGACTTGTGTCCCCTGGGCATGGCTGTTGGGCACAGTGCCATGTAGGGGGGCCCAAGTTAGGCACCCCATGACACTTTAAAGAAAAATTGAGAACTTACCAGGACTTACCTGGGATGGGTCCCACCATCCTTAGGTGTCCTCCAGGTGTGGGGAGGAGTGGGTGGGGGTGTCCCTGGGTGCAGGGAAGGGCACCTATGGACTGATTCCATGGTCTCTGACCATGGAAATGAGCCCACAGGTCCCCCAACGCCTGCCCATACCCAGGTGTTAAATAATGGCACTAAGCAGGCTTAGCTCCATTATTTAAGGCCCTCCTTCTCCTGTGCGTGATTTTTAAGGATAAATAAGGCACTAAGGCTTCAGAGTCATTTTTTGCCTGGGAACACCTAATTTGCATCTCATTGACGTAAGGTAGTTTTCCGCATGCAAAAAATTACACTAACTCCATAAATTTGGCACTAGACGGGTCTAGCGCCAAAGTATAAATAAGGAGTTAGGTCTGCAACGGATTGGCGTCAATAAAAATGATGCAAATCCGGCGCAAACAGAGTATAAATATGCCCCACAGTTCCCAGTGCTGCAGATAGAGGAAACAGACGTCTTTGGTGTCCCTGAGACTTCCAACAGGAGGCAAGCTCTACTCCAAACCCTTGGAGAACGTTCTCAAGCAGGACACACAGCAAAGTTCACCCTTTGCACTCTTGTCAGGCAGAAGCAGCAACTGCAGGCCAGTCCAACAAAGCAACACAGCAAAGGGACAGTCCTCCTCCTTCAGCTATTCAGCTCTTCTCCTGGGCAGAGGTTCCTCTTGATTCCAGATAGATTCTAAAATTCTGGGGTTTTGGGTCCACTACTTATACCCAGTTCTGCCTTTGAAGTAGGCAAGCTTCAAAGGAAAGTTTCTGTTAATGACAAGTGTAAGGAAATGCCTCCTTGGCATGGTTACCCCCTGACGTTTTGCCTTTGCTGATGCCACGTTATGATTTGAAAGTGTGCTGAGGCCTGCTAACCAGGCCCCAGCACCAGTGTTTTTTCCCTAACCTGTACCTTTGTTTCCACAATTGGCACACCCTGGCATCCATGTAAGCCCCTTGTAACTGGTACCCCTGGTACCAAGGGCCCTGATGCCAGGGAAGGTCTCTAAGGGCTGCAGCATGTCTTATGCCACCCTGGGGACCCCTCACTCAGCACAGACACACTGCTTGCCAGCTTGTGTGTGCTGGTGTGGAGAAAATGACTAAGTCGACATGGCACTCCCCTCAGGGTGCCATGCCAACCTCACACTGCCTATGGCATAGATAAGTCACCCCTCTAGCAGGCCTTACAGCCCTAAGGCAGGGTGCACTATACCATAGGTGAGGGCATAGGTACATGAGCACTATGCCCCTACAGTGTCTAAGCAAAACCTTAGACATTGTAAGTGCAGGGTAGCCATAAGAGTATATGGTCTGGGAGTCTGTCATACACGAACTCCACAGCACCATATTAGCTCCACTGAAAATTGGGAAGTTTGGTATCAAACTTCTCAGCACAATAAATGCACACTGATGCCAGTGTACATTTTATTGTGAAATACACCCCAGAGGGCATCTTAGAGATGCCCCCTGAAAACATACCGACTTCCAGTGTGGGCTGACTAGTTTTACCAGCCTGCCACACACCAGACATGTTGCTGGCCACATGGGGAGAGTGCCTTTGTCACTCTGTGGCTAGCAACAAAGCCTGTACTGGGTGGAGGTGCTTCTCACCTCCCCCTGCAGGAACTGTAACACCTGGCGGTGAGCCTCAAAGGCTCACCCCCTTAGTTACAGCACCCCAGGGCACTCCAGCTAGTGGAGATGCCCGCCCCCTCCGGCCACGGCCCCACTTTTGGCGGCATGGCCGGAGGAGATAATGAGAAAAACAAGGAGGAGTCACTGGCCAGTCAGGACAGCCCCTAAGGTGTCCTGAGCTGAAGTGACTCTGACTTTTAGAAATCCACAATCTTGCAGATGGAGGATTCCCCCAATAGGATTAGGGATGTGCCCCCCTCCCCTCAGGGAGGAGGCACAAAGAGGGTGTAGCTACCCTCAGGGCTAGTAGCCATTGGCTACTAACCCCCAGACCTAAACACACCCTTAAATTGAGTATTGAGGGGCTCCCAGAACCTAGCAAGATAGATTCCTGCAACCTGAAGACGAAGAAGGACTGCTGACCTGAAGCCCTGCAGAGAAGACGGAGACACCAACTGCTTTGGCCCCAGCCCTACCTGCCTGTCTCCCCACTTCAAGAAAAACTGCAACAGCGACGCGTTCCACAGGGTCCAGCGACCTCTGAAGCCTCAGACGACTACCCTGCATTTAAAAGGACCCAGAACTCCCGAGGACAGCGGCTCTGCTCCAAAGAAGAAACATCTTTGCAACAAAGAAGCAACTTTTAAAGACAACACGTTTCCCGCCGGAAGCGTGAGACTTTACACTCTGCACCCGACGCCCCCGGCTCGACCTGCGGAGTAACAACACTACAGGGAGGACTCCCCGGCGACTGCGACCCTGTGAGTAGCCAGAGTTGACACCCCTGAGCCGCCCCCAGCGACGCCTGCAGAGGGAATCCAGAGGCTCCCCCTGACAGCGACTGCCTGCTTCTAAGAACCCGACGTCTGGTAAAGACACTGCACCCGCAGCCCCCAGGACCTGAAGGATCCGACCTCCAGTGCAGGAGCGACCCCCAGGTGGCCCTCTCCCTTGCCAAGGTGGTGGCTACCTCAAGGAGCCCCCCCTTGCCTGCCTGCTTCGCTGAAGAGACCCCTGGGTCTCCCATTGAAACCAATTGCAAACCCGACACCTGTTTGCACTCTGCACCCGGCCGCCCCCGTGCCGCTGAGGGTGTACTTTTTGTGCTGACTTGTGTCCCCCCCGGTGCCCTACAAAACACCCCTGGTCTGCCCTCCGAAGACACGGGTACCTACCTGCTGGCAGACTGGAACTGGGGCACCCCCTTCTCCATTGAAGCCTATGCGTTTTGGGCACCACTTTGACCTCTACACCTGACTGGCCCTGAGCTGCTGGTGTGGTAACTTTGGGGTTGCCCTGAACCCCTAACGGTGGGCTACCTTGGACCCAACTTTGAACCCTGTAGGTGGTTTATTTACCTGCAAAACTAACAAACACTTACCTCCCCCAGGAACTGTTGAAAATTGCACTGTCTAGTTTTAAAATAGCTTATTGCCAATTTTGTGAAAACTGTACATGCTATTTTGCTGATTTAAAGTTCCTAAGTTACCTAAGTGAAATACCTTTCATTTGAAGTATTACTTGTAAATCTTGAACCTGTGGTTCTTAAATAAACTAAGAAAAGATATTTTTCTATACAAAAACCTATTGGCCTGGAATTGTCTTTGAGTGTGTGTTCCTCATTTATTGCCTGTGTGTGTACAACAAATGCTTAACACTACCCTCTGATAAGCCTACTGCTCGACCACACTACCACAAAATAGAGCATTAGAATTATCTCTTTTTGCCACGATCTTACCTCTAAGGGGAACCCTTGGACTCTGTGCATGATATTTCTTACTTTGAAATAGTACATACAGAACCAACTTCCTACATTGGTGGATCAGCGGTGGGGTACAAGACTTTGCATTTGCTGGACTACTCAGCCAATACCTGATCACACGACTACATTCCCAAAATTGTCATTAGAAACTGATTTTTGAAATTTTAGCAATTTTTCTAAATTTTTAAAAGTCCTGCTAGGGCCTTGTGTTAGTCCCTGTTAGCATTTCTTTTAGAGTTTGCAAGTTTTGTAAAAGTTTGAAATAAGTTCTAGAGATAGTTTTAGATTCTTAAAAAGTATTCCAACTTTTAGAAACATAGGTGGTCATTACAACATTGGCGGTAAAAGCCGCTTACCGCCGTGCAGAAGACCGCCAATACTCCGCCGCGGCAGCGGAATTCCGCCACAGCTATTATGACACACATCTCGGAATCCGCCGAAATTCAGACACCCACACAAGTCCGCCACACCAAAGGTCAGTGTAAAATTGGCGAAAACAAAACCTCCACCTCCATGCCAACAGAAACATGCCCATGCTATCACGACCCACGAATCCACGCGGCGGTCTTTCAAACGCGGTATTCCATTGGCGGTATACACCGCCGCGCTCAAAATACACACACATCTCCAAAACACCGCACATTGGACAATTCCAAATACACACACCTGATACACATACAAACACCACTCCCACACACCCAACACAATATAAAACACACACCGACATCACCCACAAACCCCTACGACCACAAGTCACGACCGAAGGCCAGAGAGACAGAGAGCACAGCAACTGAGAACCCCACCACACAGAGGCACACAACACCATCACCCATACAACATTACACGCACAATACACCACACACCACTACACATTACCACACACATCAACACTGACACCACCCCACACATCACCCAAATCACCCCATGTCACGCCAAAGACACCCCCGGTTTTCCGAGGAGGAGCTCCGGGTCATGGTGGAGGAAATCCTACGGGTAGAGCCACAGCTATTTGGCTCACAGGTGCAGCACACATCCATAGCCAGGAAGATGGAGCTATGGCGCAGAATAGTCGACAGGGTCAACGCAGTGGGACAGCATCCAAGAAATAGGGAGGAAGAGGTGGAACGACCTACGGGGGAAGGTGCGTTCAGTGGTCTCCAGGCACAACATCGCGGTTCAGCGCACTGGCGGCAGACCCCCACCTCCTCCCCCACAACTAACAACATGGGAGGAGCAAGTCTTGACCATCATGCATCCAGAGGGCCTCGGAGGAGTCGGTGGAGGAATGGACACTGGTAAGTCAAATCTTAACTATCAGATCCCCCACCCTACCTGCATGCTATCACACACCCCCACCCTCACCCCCTCCCCTATCACTCCAAATCCTCACATATGTACTAATAACACAAACCACATATCCCAACACCAAGCCCTGCATGACACAACTAAGCATGGTCACCCCTCACCAAAGCATGCTCACTGCACATACCCAGAACAACCCCCTAACCATCATCACACAAACCCACACACAGGAATGCTTGCACTGGGGTACACAAACACCCACCCATTGCACACCATTACACACACACATGCAATAATCATGCTCTTATATCCCTGCAGGACCACTAAGGAACGTCACCACACATGAGGGTCCAGACATCTCCACTCCACCCACAGAAGAGGCCCACAGTGACGACAGCAGCTCTGCCCTACTGGATCCTGATGACCAGCCCGGACCATCGTGGGCCTCGGGACAGTCGGTTCCCCTTGTACAGGCACAGCCCAACAACGACCTTCCCCCCTCTGGTAACACCAGCACAGCACCCACCCAGCGGGCCCATACCTCCATACCCAGGACATGTCAATCAGCGGTGTGTCCACCACTACAGGGAACCCAGGAGAACCCACCACCCCAACAACAACAGGGACCTGGGGGCAGGGGCAGTGGCAGTGGGCACACGGTCCAGGGGACGGAGGCACAGGAACACAGGGGAACTGGGAGGGCTGCTGTGCAACAGGGGGCGGACAGGCCCAGGGAACCCACTCTCCACGAGGCCCTCTCCTCCATCATGGGAGCATACCACCACTCCCAGGAGACAATGGCGACGGTCCTGGCCAAGTTTCAGGAGACCCAGCGCCTGCAGGAGGAGCAGTATTTGAGGTTCAGGGAGGAGCTCAGGACCATCAGCTCCGCCCTGGGCACCATCGTAGGGGTGCTGAAGGACATACAAAAAACCATGAGGGACACCGTGGCACTCCAAGGGGCCCCTGACACTAGCCTGGACGATGAACTGCCCACCACCTCCGCCGGCGCTAGTGGACAGGACGCCCCGCCACAGGACCACCACATCAGCACCCCACCCCCTGCAGACGGACAACCACCACGCAAGCGGTCCCTGAGATCCAGGAACAGGACAGAGCAAGATGGCAAGACCCCCACCAGGAAATGAGACCACCCTGATTGTCCTCCCACTGTCCCACTTTGTTACCCTGTCCATCCTTTAACTGCCCCAGCTCCACTTCCTATGCCCATATGGGCAAAGCACCTGTGTGACCAATAGACTGGACTCTGCCATGGACATTCCTCCGCCGTCCCCATCACCATTTTCCAACCCCCCCTCCATTTTTGAGCACTTAAATAAACACCCTTGAACCACAAAACAATCTGGAGTCAGTCTGTGATTTTGAAAATGTGTATTAGCTATGACAATGACAAAATCCATTCGAAATTTTAATGTCAACATACCTATGTCACACATCACAAGTCCTTGAAGGATGCAAGCAGATGACACACGTTGGTAACCACACCTGTGAAACCGTAATGGAAAGGTACAACTCAGTGACCAAATACTGCTATTAAATAACAGACAGGATAGAGGTAGAAGTGTGAAAGTGAATGTAATGTGATTTTTTTTTTCTCACCTGTGTGTAACTGGAAATATTGCTGTATGACTGACTCCCTGTTGTCTATGTCTTCTTCCTCAGCTTCCTCCTCATCACTGTCCACAGGCTCCACAGCTGCCACAACACCGTCATCTGGACCCTCCTCCTGCATAAAAGGCACCTGGCGTCGCAAAGCAAGATTGCGAAGCATCGAGCAGGCGATGATGATCTGGCACACCTTCTTGGGTGAGTAGAATAGGGAACCACCTGTCATATGGAGGCACCTGAACCTGGCCTTCAGGAGGCCGAAGGTGCGTTCGATCCCCCTCCTAGTCCGCCCATGGGCCTCATTGTAGCGTTCCTCTGCCCTGTTCCTGGGATTCCTCACTGGGTTCAATAGTCAGGAAAGGTTGGGGTAACCAGAGTCACCTAATAGCCACACACGGTGCCTCTGGAGTTGACCAATCATATAAGGGATGCTGCTATTCCGCAGGATGTAGGCGTCATGCACAGAGCCAGGGAACATAGCATTTACCTGGGAGATGTACTGGTCTGCCAAACATACCATCTGTACATTCATGGAATGATAACTCTTCCGGTTCCTGTACACCTGTTCACTCCTGTGGAGGGGGACCAGAGCTACATGGGTCCCATCAATAGCACCTATGATGTTGGGGATATGTCCAAGGGCCTAGAAGTCACCTTTCACTGTGGGCAAATTCTCCACCTCAAGGAAAACGATGTATCTCCTTACGTGTTTCAGCAGGGCAGCCAACACTCTGGACAACACGTTGGAACACATAGGCTGGGACTTCCCTGATGCCATGGCCACTGTTGTCTGAAAAGACCCACTAGCAAGGAAATGGAGCACTGACAGCACCTGCACATCAGGGGGGATTTCAGTGGGATGGCGGATTGGTGACATCAGGTCTGTCTCCAACTGGGTACATAGTTCCTGGATAATGGCAGGGTCAAACCTGTAGGTGACGATTAAATGTCGCTCCTCCATTGTCAACAGGTCCACCAGCGGTCGGTACACCGGAGGATTCCGCCATCTTCTCAAATGTCCCAGCTGACGGTGCCTAGGAAGGACAACAGCGACCACAGAGTCAACAAATTCCAAGGTATGTACCCACTGATACACAGAACACGACACCAAACACAAAACTCTTCCTGTATGTGTGTTGAGTGTAGGCCTAGCTATGTGTGACGCAGTAGTAAATGAAGCCATGTGGGCCCCTGAAATGGCGCTGCCTGACCTCTAAACTGGGACAATGGGAATGTGAGGTCACTGCACTGGCGTTGTACCCCGTCGCGGTAGGCGGTCGTAGACCGCGGCGCAATGCTGCATTGGTTAACATGGGACCCTATGGGTCCCAGGAGCCAATGACGAAGTGCGCCGGCAGTGATGATACGCACCACCGCGGACGTCACCGCCGCGGACGTGACCGCCATTTTCTATCTGTTGAATCACTCGATACCTGATCTTCGACAGGAGAGGACCTACACTGCAAATGCTGCTGTGACCTCGGTCTGGAAGAGACAATGGCTGCTGCGTCTGGGGAAAGGGCCCCCGCCTTCACTGCTCAGGAGTTGGAGAAGCTAGTAGACGGGGTCCTCACCCAGTACACGCTACTCTACGGTCCTCCAGACCAACAGGTAAGTACACAGGGAGCACATTGTATGGGCTATGCCTGGGTGGAGAGGGCTGGTTGTAAGAGGGAAGGGGGCAGAGTACAGGGAAGATGAATGCATGTGCCACATGGCAAGGGTAGCGATGGGGGCCACTCACATCGGCGGTGCAGTTGGTAATGACTTCTCTTCTTCCCTTGTGCATGTCATGTAGGTCAGCGCCCACCAGAAGAAGGACATATGGCATGCCATCGCCAAGGAGGTCAGGACCCTGGGGGTCCACCAGAGACGGGGCACCCACTGCCGGAAAAGATGGGAGGACATTCGCCGCTGGAGCAAGAAGACGGCGGAGGCTCAGCTGGGGATGGCCTCCCAACGTGGGAGGGGTGCCCGTCGCACCATGACCCCCCTGATGTTCCGGATCCTGGCAGTGGCCTACCTGGAGTTGGATGGGCGCTTGAGGGCATCACAGCAGACACAAGGGGGTGAGTACACTCTCATTCTGGGGACTTGGCGCGCAGTTGAGGGGTCTGGGTGGGGGAGGAGGGCTGTGGGTGTACTTAGGCCAGGCAGAAATACGTAGGCTAGGCCCCTCCGTAATGCAGGGCATGTGGCACTCCACCCCACCTCAATAGTGGGCCAAGTACAGGTATAGATGCCCCTGTGGCATCCATGTGTGCAGATGTCCACCATAGAGATGTAGGCCATATCCCAGGAATTGCACCTGTAGAGGCCAAGAGCACGGCGTAGTGCAGGGGGCTGCTGTGTCTGTATTGTCCGCCAACGGTAGCGGTAAGCCATGCACTCAACCTGTCTTTCTTCTGTCGCCCCACCCCTTTTTCTGCTCTCCCTGTTCTTTTGTGCATCAGCATCATCAGGCGGAGGTACAGTGGCACCGGGGCACGAGGGAGCTGCATCCCACATGGCCATGGAGGGTCATACCACGGACTCAGAATGCACCAGTGTGACGGAGGGCGAGGGGAGCTACACTTTGGTCACCGGATCACCAACCACCGACACGGACTCGTCCGCCGATGGGATCTCCCTTGTGGTGGCGGCACCATCTGTGCCCCCCACTTCTACAGGTACAGCCGCCACCTCCCCTACCAGCACCGCCCTCCCAGCAGCCACTCAGCGTTCGCCCTGTGCCCGCTCACCCAGGAAGGTGGGCATCACCTTCGCCCCAGGCACCTCAGGCCCTGCTCCAGTCACCCCTGCTGCCCTCAGTGAGGAGGCCATTGACCTCCTCAGGTCACTCACTGTTGGGCAGTCTACCATTGTGAATGCCATCGAGGGTGTAGAAAGGGAGTTGCAACACACTAATGCATTCCTGGAGGGCATTCATTCTGGTCAAGCTGCCCATCATCGTACCCTGCAATCTCTGGCCTCAGCACTGATGGCAGCCATTGTCCCTGTCTCTAGCCTCCCCCTTCCAACTTCCTCCACCCAGACCCAATCCCCTGTACCCCAGCCTGTCCCAAGCACACCATCAGACAATCATGCATACACCTCAACACCCAAAAGTAGCTCAGGCAAACATAGGCACCACACAACCCACAGGCACTCACACAAGCATCACCCACATGCAGACACAACAACATCCACTGCCTCCACTGTGTCCTCCTCCTCGTCGACTCCCTTCTCCCTCCCAGTATCATCTATACTCTCACCTGCATGCACTACATCTACAGGCACTAGGACTCGCACCAGAACACCCAGCACCACACCCCGCTCACCTGCACTCACCACCCCCTCTCCCATTTACACGTCCCCTGTGTCCTCTCCCAGTGTGTCTGTGACGCCCCCTCCCAAAGTACACAAAGGCGGGCACCCACACACCCAACATCCATCCACCTCACGACAGCCTCCAGTACCTGCACCCAAAACACCTAAAGTGACACCTTCAACAACCACCTCCTCTTCCTCCACTCACAGACCCCCTCCAGCTACCCATCCCAGTGTTCGTCAGAAACTGTCCCTCTGCAACGTTGACCTCTTTGCCCCCACCCCTCTAATTCATCAGTCCCGTCGTAGAGCCTCAGCCAAAAAGAGTCCAGTACCAGTGGTGCGTGTTACAGGTGTGTGGAGTGCACCGGCCACCAGGGCAGGCAGTGTGACACAGAGCCAAAGCCAAGGCACTGCCAGTCCACCCCCTGTAAAGCATCTCAAGTTGGAAAGTGGCCGACGGGACTGGGTGAAGACTCCTGGAGGCAAGACTACTCACAAGGGTCCCAGAGGGATTGCAGAGTCAGCTGTGACTCCTCCAAAGGTGGGGAAGGGCCAGAAGAAGTCTGCACAGCCTGGTGTGAGCAGCACAGCGGAGAAGGGCGGCATCCTTCCCAGCGGCCGGGACGCCACCGCCAGCACCGTCATCACTGGTCAGGAGACCACCGCCGGAGTCATTGCCCAGGAGGGCACAAGTATCGTCACTGGTCAGGAGACCACCGCCACCGCCGGAGTCATTGCCCAGGAGGGCAGGAGTATGGTCACTGGTCAGGAGACCACCGCCGGAGTCATTGCCCAGGAGGGCACGAGTATCGTAACTGGTCAGGAGACCACCGCCGGAGTCATTGCCCAGGAGGGCAGGAGTATGGTCACTGGTCAGGAGACCACCGCCACTGCTGGAGTCATTGCCCAGGAGGGCAGGAGTATTGTCACTGGTCAGGAGACCACCGCCAGAGTAATTGCCCAGGAGGGCAGGAGTATTGTCACTGGTCAGGAGACCACCGCCACCGCCGGAGTCAGTGCCCAGGAGGGCCCTGGCTGCCACTGCCCCGCTGGGCAAAGAGGGACCGTCATGCCACACACCAATGCACAGGTCAGAGACTGCCATGGCAAAGCACCGCTGAACAGGCCGGAGACCGCCATGGCAAAGCACCGCTGAACAGGGCAAGCACCGCTGAACAGCCCAGAGACCGCCATGGCAAAGCACTGCTGAACAGGCCAGAGACCGCCATGGCAAAGCACCGCTGAACAGCCCAGAGACCGCCATGGCAGAGCACCGCTGAACAGGCCAGAGACTGCCATGGCAAAGCACTGCTGAACAGGGCAAGCACCGCTGAACAGCCCAGAGACCGCCATTGCAAAGCACCGCTGAACAGGGCAAGCACCGCTGAACAGCCCAGAGACCGCCATGGCAAAGCACCGCTGAACAGCCCAGAGACAGCCATGGCAGAGCACCGCTGAACAGGCCACAGACCGCCATGGCAAAGCACCGCTGAACAGGGTAAGCACCGCTGAACAGCCCAGAGACCGCCATGGCAAAGCACCGCTGAACAGGCCAGAGACCGCCATGGCAAAGCACCGCTGAACAGGGCAAGCACCACTGCAGAAGGAAAAGACTGCCACATCAAGCATCGTTATCCCATGTACAGCTGGGACAGTGACGGGACAGGAACTGTCACGGGGAGCCTAACCCAGTCTAGGCACCATTCCCCCTCCAGAACCAGTGGAGAGATCCATCCACTACCTCTGTCCTTAACAGGATGAAGCACTCTGGGCACCAGTCCCCCTCTAGAACCAGTGAATGCTGTTATCCACTTGAGAGACTGTGGCTTTGCACTCCCCAGGATATGGGAGTGGGCAACCCACCCACTGTAGAGACTTGAGAGACTGTGGCTTTGCACTCCCCAGGATATGGCAGTGGGCAACCCACCCACTGTAGAGACTTGAGAGACTGTGGCTTTGCACTCCCCAGGATATGACAGTGGGCAACTCACCCACTTGAGAGACTTGAGAGTCTGTGGCTTTGCACTCCCCAGGATATGGCAGTGGGCAACCCACCCACTGTAGAGACTTGAGAGACTGTGGCTTTGCACTCCCCAGGATACATCAATGGGCATGGAGTCCCGTCATGGATGTGGCGTGGTGCTGTAATCTGGCTGAGGTGTCCCCCCTTCCCTTCCCACTGAGGTGCCTGTTGTATTTCTCTCAGATTCCCCGGCAGTGTTCTCTCCGTTTGTTGACAGGTATCTTGTGTGGGGCTCGGCCATGCATTTTTGGCCCAGTGGTGCACGGACATTGAGATGTGCATATCTGCACTACTTCTCGTAAGGTATATACTTTTGAATGAGTTTATATATATCTGTATATATTTGAAACATGTATTTTGATACATTACAATGTTTGAACTGATTTCGTTTTGTCTTAGCATTCTTCCGGGGGGGGTTGTGGGTTGTTACTTCGATGTTTGGAAATGCATTTGTGTGTGTGTTGTAATGTGTGAGGGTGGGGGTGGGGGTGTTGCGTGTATATCCCCCTGACTTTTGCCTCACCCCACCCCTATGTCATTGGTGCAGTACTCACTGTTGTCTTCGCCACCGCAGGCGCTGGTGTTCGTAGATGAGTAGGAAGACAAGGGCAGGGAGGATTTGAAATTCCGGCTCCACGGTGGCCTCCTTCCTCATGGGATGTATTAAGGTAAGTGTTTTCCCATTGCAAAAGCAGTTTCCGCTGTGTTTTTATCCACGGTGTATCCGCCCCGGAAAAGATGGCGGATTGGCGGGTTGTGATACTGTGGGCGGTACATTGTCTTCCGCCTGTCTGTTGGAGGTGACCACCACGCTGTTTGTCTGTACCGCCGTGGTGGTCGGAGTGTTAAAGTAGCTGTCTTTGTTGGCAGTTTCTGCCACAGTCATAATTCCCTTTTTTTGAACGCCGGCCTGTTTGCGGTATTACCGCACCTTTAACACCATCCGCCAGGGTTGTAATGACCACCATAATGTCTGCTGCAGAAGAGATAGTGATGAAACTCAACCTCACCCCTTACCTGCATCTTAGGATGTCAGAGTTAAGGTCTCTCTGCAAAATCAAAAAGATAAAGACTGGTTCAAACCCTACCAAAGTACAGCTCCAGGAGCTCTTGGCAGAGTTTGCTAAAAATAACCCCTCTGATGATACCTTCCCAGAGGGGGAAGCTAGTGATGTGGAGGATTTCCCACCTCCAATCCTAGATAGGGAGCCCAGGGTTCCTCAAACCCTGTCTCCACAAGTGATAGTCAGAGCTGTTGCTTCTTTCACAAGAGAGTCCAACAGCTCTGAAAGCATTGAGGGCAGCCTCAATGAAGATGACCTTCTGCTAGCCAGGTTGGCCAAAAAATTGGCTTTGGAAAGACAGAACCTAGCCATAGAAAGGGAAAGACAAGAGATGGGCCTAGGTCCCATCAATGGTGGTAGCAACATAAATAGGGTCAGAGATTCTCCTGACATGTTGAAAATCCCTAAAGGGATTGTAACTAAATATGAAGATGGTGATGATATCACCAAATGGTTCACAGCTTTTGAGAGGGCTTGTGCAACCAGAAAAGTAAACAGATCTCACTTGGGTGCTCTCCTGTGGGAAATGTTCACTGGAAAGTGTAGGGATAGACTCCTCACACTCTCTGGAAAAGATGCAGAATCCTATGACCTCATGAAGGCTACCCTGATTGAGGGCTTTGGATTCTCAACTGAGGATTACAGGATTAGGTTCAGGGGGGCTCAAAAATCCTCGAGCCAGACCTGGGTTGATTTTGTTGACTACTCAGTTAAAACACTGGATGGTTGGATTCATGGCAGTGGTGTAAATGATTATGATGGGCTGTACAATTTATTTGTAAAAGAACACCTGTTAAGTAATTGTTTCAATGATAAACTGCATCAGCATCTGGTAGACCTAGGACCAATTTCTCCCCAAGAATTGGGAAAGAAGGCGGACCATTGGGTCAAGACTAGGGTGACCAAGACTTCCACAGGGGGTGACCAAAAGAAAGTGGCCACAAAGACTCCCCAGGGGAAGAATGTTGAGACATCTAAGGGAACAAGTAAAGAGTCTTCTACAGGGCCCCAAAAACCTGCTCAGGAGGGAGGGTCCAAAGCCTCTTCACAATCCAATTTTGGGTACAAGGGTAAAAACTTTGATCCCAAAAAGGCCTGTCGTAGCTGTAATCAGAAGGGACACCAAACTGGAGACAAGGCCTGTCCCAAGAAAGGTTCCACTTCAAACTCTACTCCAGTTAAACACTGGAATAGCCAGTCTCCAGGTGAGATCAACAGTGTGCCCAGAGCAAATCAGGGTTCACACTGAAGCTACATTAGTCTCTGAGGGTGGGGTGGACTTAGCCACACTGGCTGCCTGCCCCCCGAATATGCAAAAATACAGGCAGCAACTCTTGATTAATTGGACTAGTGTAGAAGGCCTGAGGGATACAGGTGCCAGTGTCACCATGGTGACAGAGAAACTGGTTTCCCCTGGTCAATACCTGGCTGGACAAACTTATCCAGTCACCAACGCTGACAATCAGACTAAAGTACATCCCATGGCTATGGTAACTTTAGAGTAGGGAGGGGTCAATGGCCTGAAACAGGTGGTGGTCTCCTCAAATATCCCTGTAGACTGTTTGCTTGGAAATGACCTGGAGTCCTCAGCATGGGCTGAGGTAGAACTCAAAACCCATGCAGCCATGCTGGGTATCCCTGAACTGGTGTGTGTCAAGACAAGGGCACAGTGCAAGACTCAGGGTGAAAAGGTGGTGTTGGAGCCTGGAAAAATGGCCCAACCCTCCAAGAGAAAAGGAAAGAAGACTGGGGAACCAGCTTCAACACAACAAGAGAAAGAGAACCTCTCTTCCCAGGAAGAAGTTCTGCCCTCTGAGGGAACTGAGCCCATGGAGTTAGAACCTTATCAGGTTGAGCTCCTAGGCCCAGGGGGACCCACAAGGGAACAGTTGTGTAAGGGGCAAGAAACCTGTCCCTCTCTTGAAGGCCTTAGGCAGCAAGCTGCTGAAGAGACCAAACAAAAGATCATTGAAACACATAGAGTCTATTGGGAAGATGGACTCCTCTACACTGAGGCAAGAGATCCCAAACCTGGTGCCACTAGGAGAGTGGTAGTGCCTCAGGAGTTTAGGAAGTTCATTTTGACCTTAGCTCATGATATTCCACTTGCTGGGCATTTGGGACAAACCAAGACTTGGGAAAGGTTAGTTAACCATTTCTATTGGCATAACATGTCCCAGAAGGTAAAGGAGTTTTGTGTCTCCTGTGCCACCTGTCAAGCCAGTGGTAAGACAGGTGGACACCAAAAGGACCCCCTCATTCCATTTCCAGTGGTGGGGGTCCCCTTTGAAAGAGTGGGTGTGGACATAGTGGGTCCACTTGAACCTCCCACAGCCTCAGGGAACCAATACATACTAGTAGTAGTGGATCATGCTACTAGATACCCTGAAGCAATTCCCCTTCGGTCCACTACTGCCCCTGCAGTTACCAAAGCACTCATTGGTATCTTTACCAGAGTGGGATTTCCTAAGGAGGTGGTGTCTGACAGGGGTACCAACTTCATGTCTGCATACCTGAAGCATATGTGTAATGAGTGTGGGGTGACTTACAAATTCACCACGCCATACCATCCACAAACCAATGGTCTTGTAGAAAGGTTTAACAAGACATTAAAAGGCATGATCATGGGGCTCCCTGAAAAGCTCAAAAGGAGATAGGATGTCCTCTTGCCATGTCTGCTTTTCGCCTAAAGAGAGGTGTCTCAGAAGGGAGTAGGGTTTCCCCCTTTGAACTTCTGTTTGGCCATCCTGTAAGGGGACCACTAGCACTGGTAAAAGAAGGCTGGGAGAGACCTCTTCATGAGCCTAAACAAGATATAGTGGACTATGTACTAGGTCTACGTTCCAGGATGGCAGAGTACATGGAAAAGGCAAGCAAAAACCTTGAGGCCAGCCAACAACTCCAGAAGATGTGGAATGACCAAAAGGCTCTATGGTTGAGTTTCAGCCAGGGCAGAAAGTCTGGGTTCTGGAGCCTGTGGCTCCCAGGGCACTTCAGGACACATGGGGTGGCCCTTACCCAGTGCTAGAAAGAAAGCGTCAGGTCACCTACCTGCTACACCTAGGCACTAGCAGGACCCCCAAAAGGGTGATCCATGTGAACCGCCTCAAACTCTTTCATGACAGGGCAGATGTGAATCTGTTGATGGTAACAGATGAGGACCAGGAAGCTGAGAGTGAACCTCTCCCTGATCTCCTCTCCACAGACCCTAATGATGGCTCAGTTGATGGAGTGATCTATTCAGACACCCTCTCTAGCCAACAGCACTCTGACTGTAGGAAGGTCTGACAACAGTTTGCTGAGCTCTTTTCCCTAACCCCTGGTCAGACACACCTGTGTACCCATGATGTGGACACAGGAGACAGCATGCCTGTCAAAAACAACATTTTCAGACAGTCTGACCAAGTTAAGGAAAGCATCAAAGTGGAAGTCCACAAGATGCCGGAATTGGGAGTCATTGAGCACTCTGACAGCCCCTGGGCTAGCCCATTGGTCTTAGTCCCCAAACCTCACACCAAATATGGAAAGAGAGAGATGAGGTTTTGTGTGGACTACAGAGGACTTAATTCTGTCACCAAGACAGATGCCCATCCCATTCCAAGGGCAGATGAATTGATTGACAAACTAGGTGCTACCAGATTCTCAAGTACCTTTGACTTAATAGCAGGGTACTGGCAAATCAAAATGGCACCAGGAGCAAAAGAAAAGACAGCATTCTCCACACCTAGTGGGCACTATCAGTTTACTGTTATGCCCTTTGGTTTAAAGAATGCCCCTGCCACCTTCTAAAGGTTGGTGAATCAAGTCCTTGCTGGCTTGGAGTCCTTTAGTGCAGCTTATCTTGACGATATTGCTGTCTTTAGCTCCAGCTAGCAGGATCACCTGGTCCACCTGAAGAAAGTTCTGAAGGCCCTGCAAGCAGCAGGCCTCTCTATCAAGGCATCCAAATGTCAGATAGAGCAGGGAACTGTGGTTTACTTGGAACACCTTGTAGGTGGAGGCCAAGTTCAGCCACTCCAGCCCAAGATCCGGACTATTCTGGACTGGGCAGCTCCAAAAACCCAGACTCAAGTCAGGGCATTCCTTGGCTTGACTGGGTACTACAGGAGGTTTGTTAAGGGATATGGATCAATGGTGACCCCCCTCACAGAACTTACCTCCAAGAAAATGCCCAAGAAGGTAAACTGGACTGTAGGATGCCAACAGGCCTTTGACACCCTGAAACAAGCTATGTGCACAGCACCAGTTCTAAAAGCTCCAGATTACTCCAAGCAGTTCATTGTGCAGACTGATGCCTCTGAACATGGGATAGGGGCAGTTTTGTCCCAAACAAATGATGATGGCCTTGACCAGCCTGTTGCTTTCATTAGCAGGAGGTTACTCCCCAGGGAGCAGAGTTGGAGTGCCATTGAGAGTGAGGCCTTTGCTGTGGTTTGGTCCCTGAAGAAGCTGAGACCATACCTCTTTGGTGCTCACTTTGTAGTTCAAACTGACCACAGACCTCTCAGATGGCTAATGCAAATGAAAGGTGAAAATCCAAAACTGTTGAGGTGGTCCATCTCCCTACAGGGAATGGACTTTATAGTGGAACACAGACCTGGGACTGCCCATGCCAATGCAGATGGCCTTTCCAGGTTCTTCCACTTAGAAAATGAAGGTTCTCTTGAGAAAGGTTAGTCTCATCCTCTTTCGTTTGGGGGGGGGTGGGGTTGTGTAAGGAAATGCCTCCTTGGCATGGTTACCCCCTGACTGTTTGCCTTTTCTGATGCCAAGTTATGATTTGAAAGTGTGCTGAGGCCTGCTAACCAGGCCCCAGCACCAGTGTTCTTTCCCTAACCTGTACCTTTGTTTCCACAATTGGCACACCCTGGCATCCATGTAAGCCCCTTGTAACTGGTACCCCTGGTACCAAGGGCCCTGATGCCAGGGAAGGTCTCTAAGGGCTGCAGCATGTCTTATGCCACCCTGGGGACCCCTCACTCAGCACAGACACACTGCTTGCCAGCTTGTGTGTGCTGGTGTGGAAAAAATGACTAAGTCGACATGGCACTCCCCTCAGGGTGCCATGCCAACCTCACACTGCCTATGGCATAGATAAGTCACCCCTCTAGCAGGCCTTACAGCTCTAAGGCAGGGTGCACTATACCATAGGTGAGGGCATAGGTGCATGAGCACTATCCCCCTCCAGTGTCTAAGCAAAACCTTAGACATTGTAAGTGCAGGGTAGCCATAGGAGTATATGGTCTGGGAGTCTGTCATACACAAACTCCACAGCACCATAATGGCTAAACTGGAAACTGGGAAGTTTGGTATCAAACTTCTCAGCACAATAAATGCACACTGATGCCAGTGTACATTTTATTGTGAAATACACCCCAGAGGGCATCTTAGAGATGCCCCCTGAAAACATACCCGACTTCCAGTGT
Source organism: Pleurodeles waltl (assembly GCF_031143425.1). Classification (NCBI taxonomy): domain Eukaryota; kingdom Metazoa; phylum Chordata; class Amphibia; order Caudata; family Salamandridae; genus Pleurodeles; species Pleurodeles waltl. The sequence continues at coordinate 273,175,701 of NC_090444.1, read as the reverse complement.
GGGCTGACTAGTTTTACCAGCCTGCCACACACCAGACATGTTGCTGGCCACATGGGGAGAGTGCCTTTGTCACTCTGTGGCTAGTAACAAAGCCTGTACTGGGTGGAGGTGCTTCTCACCTTCCCCTGCAGGAACTGTAACACCTGGCGGTGAGCCTCAGAGGCTCACCCCCTTTGTTACAGCACCCCAGGGCACTCCAGCTAGTGGAGATGCCCGCCCCCTCCGGCCACGGCCCCACTTTTGGCAGCAAGGCCGGAGGAGATAATGAGAAAAACAAGGAGGAGTCACTGGCCAGTCAGGACAGCCCCTAAGGTGTCCTGAGCTGAAGTGACTCTGACTTTTAGAAATCCTCCATCTTGCAGATGGAGGATTCCCCCAATAGGATTAGGGATGTGCCCCTCTCCCCTCAGGAAGGAGGCACAAAGAGGGTGTAGCCACCCTCAGAGCTAGTAGCCATTGGCTACTAACCCCCAGACCTAAACACACCCCTAAATTGAGTATTTATGGGCTCCCAGAACCTAGCAAGATAGATTCCTGCAACCTGAAGACGAAGAAGGACTGCTGACCTGAAGCGCTGCAGAGAAGACAGAGACACCAACTGCTTTGGCCCCAGCCCTACCGGCCTGTCTCTCCACTTCAAGAAAAACTGCAACAGCGATGCGTTCCACAGGGTCCAGTGACCTCTGAAGCCTCAGAGGACTACCCTGCATCTAAAAAGACCATCTTTGCAACAAAGAAGCAACTTTTAAAGACAACACGTTTCCCGCCGGAAGCGTGAAACTTTGCACTCTGCACCCGACGCCCCCGGCTCTACCTGCGGAGAAACAACACTACACGGAGGACTCCCCGGCGACTGCGACCCTGTGAGTAGCCAGAGTTGACCCCCCTGAACCTCTCCCCCAGCGGCGCCTGCAGAGGGAATCCAGAGGCTCCCCCTGACCGCGACTGCCTGCTTCTAAGAACCCGACGCCTGGTAAATACACTGCACCCGCAGCCCCCAGGACCTGAAGGATCTGACCTCCAGTGCAGAAGCGACCCCCAGGTGGCCCTCTCCCTTTCCCAGGTGGTGGCTACCCCGAGGAGCCCCCCCCCTTGCCTGCCTGTTTCGCTGAAGAGACCCCTGGTTCTCCCATTGAAACCAATTGCAAACCCAACGCCTGTTTGCAGTCTTCACCCGGCCGCCCCCGTGCCGCTGAGAGTGTACTTTTTGTGCTGACTTGTGTCCCCCCCCGGTGCCCTACAAAACCCCCCTGGTCTGCCCTCCGAAGACACGGGTACCTACCTGCTGGCAGACTGGAACCGGGGCACCCCCTTCTCCATTGAAGTCCATGCGTTTTGGGCACCACTTTGACCTCTGCACCTGACCGGCCCTGAGCTGCTGGTGTGGTAACTTGGGGGTTGCCCTGAACCCCAACGGTGGGCTACCTTGTACCCAACTTTGAGCCCTGTACTTACCTGCAAAACTAACAAACACTTACCTCCCCCAGGAACTGTTGAAAATTGCAGTGTCTAGTTTTAAAATAGCTTATTGCCATTTTTGTGAAAACTGTACATGCTATTTTGCTGATTCAAAGTTCCTAAGTTACCTAAGTGAAATACCTTTCATTTGAAGTATTACTTGTAAATCTTGAACCTGTGGTTCTTAAAATAAACTAAGAAAATATATTTTTCTATACAAAAACCTATTGACCTGGAATTGTCTTTGAGTGTGTGTTCCTCATTTATTGCCTGTGTGTGTACAACAAATGCTTAACACTACCCTCTGATAAGCCTACTGCTCGACCACACTACCACAAAATAGAGCATTAGAATTATCTCTTTTTGCCACTATCTTATGTCTAAGGGGAACCCTTGGACTCTGTGCATGCTATTTCTTACTTTAAAATAGTGCATACAGAGCCAACTTCCTACAACAAGATCCTGCCTTGCCCAGGCCTGTCCCCAGACACATTCCAGGGGGGTTGGAGACTGCATTGTGTTGGCAGTCAGTGGTCTATTGGCGGTTGCACACCACCCGCCGTATTTCAATTCGAAAAACAGCATGGCTGTGTTGTGTTGGTGGTGCGCTGGCAGAAGTGGAAGTGACAGGACCCGTTCCGTCTGGACGACCCCCTTGGCGACCAGGTAAAGTTACTGTCCAAAAGTGGAGGGGGTGAAGTGTGTGTGCATGTGAGTGTGTGTATGGATTCGGGGGTGTTGTGTGTGTGTGCGTGCACTCGCAAGTGTAAGGGTGCTGTGAGTGTCAGTGTGTGCTTGTGGGTGCGTGTGTGTCAGTGTATGGAAGTGCATGCGTGTATGCAGGGAGTGGGGGGTATGTACAGGGTGTGGGGGGTGGGGGTCTTACTATAGTGAGCTGAAGAGTGGGGGTGAGAATGTTGTAAGGGACAGGGGAGTGGAGGGCTCTTGGATGTAGAGGGTTGGGGGAGTCATTTACCGGCAACAGGAATGCAAATTCCTGTCGCCTGTAGCCTTTGCACCAAGGTTTTCTACCACCACGAAAACCCTTGCAGAAAGGGGACTCGTAATACCGCCAGCTGTCTTAGGTGGACCGCTGGGTCAGAGATGCTTATCTCCAGCCGGCGGTCCATCCGCCCTGGTGGTAGGAATGGAAAGTGGCGGTGTAGCACAGGCCAAACCGCCACACTCATAATATGGCAGTACACTCTGCCGGCCTGTCGGCGGTGGGACTGCCACCGCGAGTCTGGAGGTCTGAGGACCACCAGACTCGGTATGATGGCCATAGTGATGAAGCGAGTCCTACTCCAGGGGTCCAACTACCGGACCAAGAGGACCACTGTAGCATTGATCTCATGATGTACACCCTCCTCCCTAGCTCTGTCTCTCCCATCCATTTCTACTCTCCACTCTCTCCTTCATCCCCTCCCTGTCCCCTTCCTCCCTCACCCTCTTCCCCCCAATCTTGTTCCTCCTCTCCTACTCCTCCCTCATCACACTCATCGCACTCCCCCTTTCCTTATCCATGCCTCTCCCCTCCAGCCTTCCCCTTTCTCACTACCACAGATAGCTAGTTTAGGTGTGAGTGGTGTGCATATGTAGTGAGGCCCTGGCCAAACCCTCCTTTCCCTAGAGGACAGCGGTGGGGTGATTGATGACATTAGTGAACTTCTTTTGATATTCAAAAAGGTGAGGTGCTTACCAAGTTATGAGTTTTTAGAGTTCAATAGTTGGGGTAGAGTGGGCTACAGACCCTTAGGTCTAAACCAGTGACGCAATGGCTATAGAACCCATGTGGCTACATATGATCCTGGGAGGAGGGGGTGGTGAGGGGAGAATGGGTTAGGGTTGTTTTATTAGATTTCGTTTGATGATTACTAGTTCAGAGTTGGGTATGGCAAGTCGAGAGGTGGATATGTTAGACCATGGTCCCAGGTTGCTAGGTTAGGACAAACGAGTCAAACCCTAGGGCGCCTATGGAGACATCTAACTCTACAATGGGGATGCACACAGTTCTTACATGGAATGTTAATGGATTGGGACACAAAATCAAAAGAGGATTGGTGGCTTCTTTATACAGAGAGAGAAACCAGATGTTGTCCTTCTGCAGGAAACACACCTTTGAGGCACTGACTGCCATTTCCTAGCAAGTGGAGCCTATCCATTACTAGCGCATGCAGGGTTCACCTGAGGGGCGAGGGGCGTGGCAATACTTTTCTGAAAGCCACCTCCCTTTCAGGTTCACAGAACATGGTTAGATCTCAATGGGACATATGCAACAGTACAGAGTATGTGGGGCAGAGAAGATGTTACTATCATAAGTGTTTATGCACCTCCCCGTCTACAGCAAAGCACAATATAAGCAGTGATAGGCATCCTCCTAGACACCTATACCTCCTTATATATCAGAGGGAGGGTGTTAGAAATGGGGTCTTTGGTTGTCAGTCAGGTTGCCCCCTGTCCAAGCAAGCACCCTCACTCTAGTCAGGGCAAAGGAGAAACACACTCAGTTAACCCCGCTCACCCCCTTGGTAGTTTGGCACAAGCAGAAAGGCTTAACCCAGAGACAAGGTGTAAAGTATTTGTACCAACACACACAGAAATACAGTAAAAACACTACAGAATGACTCAACACCAGGTTAGAAAAATAGCCAATATTAATCTGAGCAACACAAGACCAAAATGACAAAAATCCAACATACACAAGAAAAGTTATGATTTTTTAAAAGATTAAACTTCAGTATAGCGCTTCGAAACACAAATGCTTCAATTAGGTGACATCACAGCATCGTAACAAAGTCGTTCCCAACAATCCGACGCTAATGGCACTTGTCACGGAGTCACACGGACCCCCAGTTACAGTACCTTGTAAAAATTAGGAAACAAGCCGGTGCACGGAGTCGGAGATTGCGGAGTCGCTGGATCCGAGGTGGCGTTGGTTCCGGTGCTGTAGAGTGAAGGAGCAGAGGCGTCACGAAGAGGCATCGGGTCCTTGCTGTAGAGCGGTGGAAGGGAGGCGGGGTCTGTGTGAAGCACTGGATCCGTGAACTTCTGGTAAAGTCGATATCCTGCGGTCACAACATGGTGCGGCCACTTCCATGGAGTCGCAGACTTCGTTGAGGCTGCAGCGCCATTGGGCCTGTGGGGTAGTCACACTCCAGCAAGGACCACAGCTTCAGTTGCAGGCAGCATCATGGGATTCGGCAGCAGCATCAGTCTGAAGTCCTCAGAAGTCGGTTTTCTAGGAGTTCCTTGATTTTCTACCAGCTTCTCCTTTCAAAGGCCCAAGGACTAGAGTAGGCACCACCTGGCAGGGAAGGAGTCTCAGCAGAGAGTCTAGGTACTGGCAGAGGAAGTCTTTATTGAGACTTCAGAACAGGGTCCAAGCTTAGTCCAAGCCCTTGGAGATTCTTCTCAAGCAAGAATATACTACAAAGTCCAGTCTTTGTCCACTTTCACAAGCAAAGCAGCAACTGCAGGATAGCCCAACAAAGCACAGTCACAGGCAGGGGCAGCACTTCTCCTCAGATCTTCTCCCTGGCAGAGGTCATTCTTGGTTCCAGAAGCAAATCTTGAAGAAATCTAAAGCCTTGGGTTTTGGGTCCACTACTTATACCCCTTTCTGCCTTTGAATTAGGCAAACGTCAAAGGAAACTCTCTGCTGTTCACAGGATCCTGCCTTGCCCAGGCCTGGCCCTAGATACACACCAGGAGGTTGGAGACTGCATTGTGTGAGGGCAGGCATAGCCCATTCAGGTGTAAGTGACCACTCCTTCTCAGATGGCTCATCAGGATATGCAGATTGCACCTAAGCTCAATTTGTGTCACTGTCTAGAGGGAATTCACAAACAGCCCAACTGTCAGTCTGACCTGGACAGGGAATACACAAGCAGGCAGAGTCACAGAATGGTTTAAGCAAGAAAATGCCCACTTTCTAGAAGTGGTATTTTCAGACAAACAATTTAAAAAACAACTTTGCCAAAAGATGTATTTTTATATTGTGACCCCAAACTCAATTTCTCTATCTGCTCTCAAAGGTAAACTGCATTTTAAGGATATTTAAAGGCAGGCCCCATTTTAGCCTATGAGAGAGATAGGCCTGTCAACAGTGAAAACCACATTTGGCAGAATTTCACTGTTAGGACATGTAAAACACATCAGTACATGTCCAACCTTTAACATACACTGCACCCTGCCCAGGGGGCTACCTAGAGCCTACATTAGGGGTGCCTTACATGTATAAAAAGGTAAGGTGTGGGCCTGGCAAGTGGGTACACTTGCCAAGTCAAATTGGCAGTTTATGAACTGCACACAGACACTGCAGTGGAAGGTCTGAGCCATGTTTACGGGATACTCATGTGGGTGGCACAATCAGTGCTGCAGGCCCACTAGTAGCATTTGATTTACAGGCTCTGGGCACCTCTAGTGCACTTTACTAGGGATTTAAATCAAATATGCCAATCATGAAAAGGCCAATAGCACATACATTTTCACATAGGGAGCACTTTCACTTTAGCACTGGTCAGCAGTGGTAAAGTGCCCAGAGTAACAAAAAGAGCAAAACCAGAGTCCAGCACACAGCAACAACCTGGAAAGCAGAGGCAAAAAGTTAGGGGAGACCACACCAAAGATGCTAGCTCTAACACATGTACCCCCCACCTGAAAGTGGGGAGAACTACCCAGCCTCATGGGAGTTCTCATCACTAAGGTGGAAGAAGCAAGGCGGACCATCAGCATTGGTGTGTTCTGTTCCAGGGCAGTGTTCCACCGTAAAGTGCATTCCCTGTAGGGAAATGGACCACCTCAACAGTTTTGGACTCTCACCCCTCATCTGCATTAACCATCCGAGGGGCCTGTGGTCAGTCTAAACCCGGAAGGGAGTCCTAAACAAGTAGGGTCTTAGCTTCTTTAGCACCAAGACCACAGTAAAAGCTTCACGCTCAATTGCACTCCACCTGCGCTCCCGGGAAGTAACCTTCTACTGATGAAGGGTACATGTTAATCTAGGACCTTTTCGTTTAGCTGTGACAACACTGCTCCTACACCATGCTCAGAAGCATTAGCCTACACGACAAATTCCTGACAGAAGTCGGGTGCCTTCAGTATGGGTACTGTGCACATGGCCGCCTTCAGGTTATCAAATGCTGTCTGACAAGACTCAGCCCAGATCACTTTCTTTGGTTGCTTCTTGGAAGTTACCTCTGTTAAGGGAGCAACAACGGTGCCATACCCCTTAACAAACCTCTTATAGTAACCTGTGAGGCCTAAAAAGTCTATATCCTCAGTCTGGGTGTTGCGGGGCTCCCAAGCCAGAATAGTGACAATTTTGGGTTGTATGGGTACCACCTGGCCACTCCCTACCTGGTGTCCCAAGTACACTACAGAGCCCTGCCCTATTTGGCACTTGCTAACCTCAATAGTGGGGCCTACCTTCTGCAGGGCCTCTAACACTTTACAGAGGTGCTGCAAGTGTTCCTTCCAAGTGGAGTTGAATACATCAATGTCATTCAGGTAGGCTGCACTGAAATCATACAATCCAGCCAACACCTGGTTAACCAGACTCTGAAATGAGGCAGGGGCATTTTTCATCCCAAATGGTATCACCCTAAACTGGTAGTGCCATCTGGGGTGAAAAATGCAGACCTCTCCTTGGCCCCCTCAGTCAGATCAATCTGCCAATATCCAGATGTTAAGTAAAACGTGCTGAGGTATTTGACAGACCCCATCCGATCAATGAGCTCATCAGCTCGGGGGATGGGGTGCGCATCAGTTTTAGTGACCGCATTAAGTCCCCGGTAATCCATGCAGAACCTGAGTTCTGGAGTGGCATCAAGAGCAGCAGCTTTTGGAACCAAGACCACAGGGCTGGCCCAAGGGCTACAGGAGAACTCAATAACCCCAAGGGCTAACATTTTGGATACCTCATCCTTTATGTTGGCCCTAACCTTATCAGTCACTCTATAAACTTTATGTTTCACAGGAGAACTGTCCCCAGTGTCCACATCATGTGCACCCAAATGAGTGACCCCTGGGATCAAGGAAAACAATGAGGCAAACTGTCCCAACACCTGGTGACAGTCCCTCTGTTGCTCTGGGGTCAGGGAGGGGGAGAGGTTCACACCCTACACAAACCCATCTGTCTCCTTAGCAGACAGGAGGTCGGGAAGAGGCTCACTCTCTTCCTCCACCCCATCATTTGTTGCTAGGAACATTGTCACCTCCGTCCTCTCAAAGTTAGGCTTTAGGCGGGACACATGCAGGACCCTCAAAGGGTTCCTTGGAGTCTGCAAGTTCACCAGATAGGTGACATCACTCTTGCGCTCCACTACCTCAAAAGGCCCAGTCCACTTGTCCTGGAGAGGCCGAGGCTCCACTGGGGCCATCATCCACACTTTCTGGCCAGGCTGAAACTCAACCAGAGTGGCATTCTGGTCATATAAGTGTTTCATGTACTCCTGGCTTGTTTCCAGGTTCTCTTAAGGAAGCTTCCTGAAGCCTGGTGTCTGGTTTCTAAAAGCCAGCATGTAACTAAATATCCTGGAGGTCTTACTGGAAGCTTTCTCCAAGCCTTCCCTAATTAGACTCAAAGGTCCCCTGAAAGGGTGGCCATACAGCAACTCAGAAGGGCAAAATTTGAACCCCTTTTGTGGTACCTCCCTGTAGGTGAACAGGAGGTATGGCAAGAGAACATCCTCAAGGGTTCTGACAGATCCATGATCATGCCCTTCAAGGTGCTGTTGAATCTCTCAACCAGTTTCCTTGGGGATGGTAAGGAGTGGTAAACTTATAGGTTACCTCATACTTCTTGCATAGAGACTTCATATGTGTAGATATGAAGTTGTTACCCCTATCAGATACCACCTCCTTGGGGAACCCCATGCTGGTAAAAAATCACATGAATGCACGTCCCACCACAGAGGAGGAGATTGACAAAAGAATGGCTTCTGGGTACCGGGTGGCATGGTCCACCAAAAGCAGGATAAATCTGTTGCCCATGGCTGTCTTGGGATCCAGAGGCCCCACAATGTCAATACCAACCCTTTTAAAGTGGGTGCTGACAACAGGAAAAGGTTAGAGAGAAGCTTTACATTTCCCCCTCTCTTGCAACTTGCCTGGCAAGTTTGGCAAGATCTGCAGTGCGTATCACAGTGCCTGTGCATTCGGGGCCAGTAAAATTAGGTGACAAGCCGTTCAAAGGTCTTGTCCTGCCCCAAATGTCCAGCTAAAGGCACATCATGAGCCAGACCCAGCAGGAAGGCTCTGAAGTAATGTGGGTACCACCAGCACACGGACTAACCCAGGCTCAGCAACCTTAGGTTCATTATATAGGAGGCCATCCTCCCAGTAGATCAAGTGTGATTCAGACTCCTTTCCAGATGCCTGGTCTGCAGCCTGCTGCCACAAACCCTCCAGAGTAGGGCATGTCTTCTGTGCCTCACAGAATGCTTCCCTGGTGGGTCCCCCTTCCTGCTGCCACTGAGTAAGTTCAGGGACCTCCTCCAGTTCAGCCACCTGTTCCCCTGTAGTCTCCGGGGCATCCCACTCAGATTCAGCCTCCTTCCTCACAGTGGGAACTTCTGGAGCGGGTTTCCCGAGCCCCTTGTCCTTCCTCCTTCCGGCACCCACCTGGGCCACTATTTCAGGCTCCAGGGTCTCCTGACCACCCTGATTGGCTGCCATTGACCGGGTGGACACACACACACCCAGGCAGACCCAACATCTCCAAGTGAGACCTGTGTTCCACCTCTTTCCAAGGGGGATCCTCCAGGTCACTGCCAAGCAGACAGTCTACAGGCATGGTTGGACTCACAGCTATGCTCAAGGTACCTGAGACCCCCCCCATTCACAGGAAACCTGTGCCACTCTGTACAGGTGCTCCAAGTTGTCTACTGCAACTACTTGGTGAAGTACATGGTGATCTATCTGCTCTTCAGACACCAGGTGACTTCTCACAGTAGTCACACTGGCTCCTGTGTCTCTCAGAGCCTCCACCCTCTGTACATTGATGGTCACCCACTGCCTGTACTTCTTAGTGTTCTCAGGCATAAGGGTTCTCTGGATCATCTTACTGTCCCCTAGTGAGACAAGAGTCATCTCAGCTGGCTCCAACCAACCTGGAACCAACTCGTACCCAAGGCCTACACTGGCCAAACCCTGTGACTGAGCACCAGTGGGTACCAGTGTCCACTTGGGACATTTAGGGTCCACCCTCACATGACCTACTTGGTCACATGCATATCACTGGTGGGGACCCCCCTATGCAGGTTTCCCTTTAGAAAAACAGGGTTTTTTTTCAACTGGGGGATGGGAATCCTTACCCTGGGAACTAGGAGGGGGCCGGTAGTGAACTTCCCCTGTTTACCCTTACTCCCCCTATTCTTATGAGAGGGACCCTGCCCACCCTTGACGTGGTCAACCCATGCCTATTGGTCCGTTTCCTGTGCAAGCTTCCTGGAGTCAGTTAGCTTGCTGTCAATCAGATGTTGGCACAGCTCTGGAAAACAAAGAATGTACAAGTGCTCCCAAGCAATTAAGTTGCAAAGCCCCTCGTAAGTTTTTACCTTACTGCCCTTCACCCAACAATCCAGTGACCTGCAGAAAGAGTCAACACATTCTAACCATGTTTGGGATTCCTTCTTCTTGTAGGACCTAAACTTGTCCTTATACTGCTCGGGGTGGGACCACACCTTGTGAGTAGGGCGTCCTTCATGACAGTATAGGTCAGTCCCTGAGGATCCCCTAACGATGTCAAGGAGTCCCTCCCTTCTACCTTGAAGTGCTTGCACAGACCCACCCACCCAATATGCCTCAGGGACCATGTTCATGTGGAAAGCTGACTCATACCCCTTAAACCACAAGTAGATATCATCCTCCCTCTTATCCTTTAGGTCTTTGGGAATGAGCACCCTCTTTTCAGGTTGCACTGTGGTACTGCTGCCACCATCTCTACTAGACTGGCTCCTCTGATCTAGTTACCTCAAACTAAGTTCATGAGCCAGGAGCATCTTCTTCTCCTCAGTGGCTAGCCTCCTCTCCTCCATCTTCATTTTGAACTTCTCCAACTCAAATCAGTGCACCATCTCTGCCTGTCTGTCCTACAACTCTTCAGGAGCCGGACCTTTAAAGGACACACTGCTTCCCGCTCTGGAGACCCTCCCCCATGGCAGTACAGGTACCTCCATTACACCATCATGGATGTCTTGCACCTCACGCTCAATCTCCTCCTCTGTGGGCCCCTAAACCTCTTTGTCTGTCACCCAGGCCCTCAGGGCCTTTTGCAGCTCCTCGTTCCTGGCGGAGCTCCTAGTGGGACAGGCAAGATCCTTACAAGGATGCCAGATCGAACAGTGGGACTTCAATGATTTTACAATGAGCCCACTAGATAGGTCGGGTATATCTCACATGAAGGGGCCAACCACGACTACGTTACTCCACCGTTTTATAGAGATGCTTGGCTTGATAGACCTGTGGCGGTGACTTCCCCCAACTAGACGATGCTACTATTACTTAGGGAATCATAGAGTATTTTCCAGGCTGGATTATATATTTGGAATTGCTGGGGAAGTAGGGGTGGGGAAGGATGCAGAGTATTTGGGTCGAGGACTATCAGATCCCTCTCCACTTAGGGTCATGATCGGGCGATAACAACGGAACGAGGGCTGTCTGGAGACTAAATGCATGGAAACTAAGAGACGAGAAAGAAATTAGGACAGACACAAAACTCTATTTCTTGGAAAACAAAGACATGGTGGAGTCGGCTGTGACGCTCTGGCAAGACTATAAGGCAGTGATATGTGGCAGGACACAAGATATAATAGCCTACTAGAAAAAGAAAGAACAGGAGGAAATGTGCGGCATAGAGGGCAGACTGAAACATTAGGCAGCTAGAGGCCTTATATCAGATCCCTCTCCACTTAGGGTCATGATCGGGTGATAACAACGGAACGAGGGCTGCCTGGAGTCTAAATGCATGGAAACTAAGAGACGAGAAAGAAATTAGGACAGACACAAAACTCTATTTCTTACAAAACAAAGACATGGTGGAGTCGGCTGTGACGCTCTGGCAAGACTATAAGGCAGTGATATGTGGCAGGACACAAGATATAATAGCCTACTAGAAAAAGAAAGAACAGGAGGAAATGTGCGGCATAGAGGGCAGACTGAAACATTAGGCAGCTAGAGGCCTTAAAACCTGAATATAATAAGCTAGTCACTGGGGAGGTGAGATCTTACCAGTTGGCGGTGCAGCATTGCCTTTATGACATGGGAGACAATGCATGCACAAGAGGCAAGATGGGTGACCCAAATAGAGGGACAGGGAGGTGTCCTATATGTGACAGATAAGTAAATAGCAGATGAATTTGACAGGTTTTATCAGGCCCTTTATAGGGAGCATCCTCAGGTAGAGCAGCACCAAAAAAGGGAATATCTAGATGGTATCCCCCTTCCGGTGCTGCTGGATACCAACAGGCAAACCCTAGATGCAGAGATATCCCTCCTGGAAGTGAGAACAGCGGTGACAAAGCTTACCACAGGTAAGACCTCAGGCCCTAACAGCCTGCCCACAGAAATTTTCAAGAAACAGATGGACTTATTGCCCCCCCATCTACATAAATTATATATGGCTGCAGTGAAGAAGGGGCTCCTGCCGCCTGACTTACGCAGAGCCACAATAGTGGTTATTCAGAAGCTGGGGAAACCCCCAACAGAGTGTGGCTCATACTGCTCCATCTCACTGTTAAACTTTGAAACTAAAGTCCTTGCTATGGTACTCTCTGCCAGACTTTTGGGAGTTGTTTCCTCCCTCATCCACCAGGATCAGTTGGGGTTCAAGTCAAAGCGATCCACCGGAGGTAACCTACGGCGACTACATAACCAATGTCGGCAGTGGAGCCCTGCACAGACCCACATTTATTTGTGTCATTAGATGTAGAGAAGGCCTTTGACACAGTACACTGGCCTTTTATGATGGCTACCCTTCGACAACTGGATTTCGGTGACGGATTCCTGGAGTGGGTGGCGCTGCCATATAGAGAGCAATAAGCGGTCGTGTGTGTTAACTGTGTGATGTTGGACACCTTCAGTATCCAGTGAGGCACCCGTCAAGAATGTCCATTATCACCCCTCCTACTCTACTTGCACTCACTCTGGAACCATTGGCCTGCCGCATTCACAAAAAAGTCTCTGATACAAGGATGTCAGGCCCCCGGCTCTGCCCTAGAGAAAGAGAACATATTGTTATATTCAGATGATATTCTTCTCTACATATCCCACCCACGAACTTCACTCCCAGCCATGTTTCAGGCCTTTGATGTTTATGGTCAACACTGTGGCTACATGATTAATTGGAACAAATTTGCCCTTTATCATAATCAATGGATGGAGACCTGGCAGTCTTTGCTGGGTGACCTCGTCAGTCGATTGAGGGTATCCCGGGAAGGATTTCAGTACCTGGGCATTTCTGGGACTTGCGATGCTGGGTGTAGTATTTGCCTTGTTGTTGGCAAAATAGTCAGTCTTCTGTGCAGATGCCAAGCATTGTAAGATGCTCTCACTTACCATCATGGGCAGAGGCACCATGTCTAAGATGGCTGCCCTCTCTAAGTTTCTCTATGCCCTACAGAATGGTTATTATGCACTGCCAGATGAGCTGTTCCTGAAAATAGATGGAGAACTAAGGAGACTTCTCTGGCAGGGCAAGCACCCATGGATCAGCCTACAAACATTACAGAGAAACTGTTACAATGGAGGGATTGCTCTTCCTGACCTTAGGGCATACTACTGGGCATCCCAACTATTGATAAGCAATGATTGGAGTCACGAGAAAGGGACCCATCCCACTTATGCATTGGAATGAATGCAATTTCAGACCAAAACCCACCTACATTATTTATACGGGAGCAGAGGAACACAATGCCTCATGACTGCAACCCAGGTGGTGATCGGGCATGGCATAAAACATCTTGATGCATTGGTTGGACAGGTAAAATTACAGGAGAGACTCCTTTATGGGCAGGAAACGTGCTTAAAGGGATCAATAAATTGAAAGGCTTCAGGGACTGTGATACTATAGGGATCTCGAAAGTGGGAGATCTATTGCTAGAAGGGATTTTGATGCCCTTCTCTGCCCTACAGCAGGAATATCACCTCCATGACAAACAAGGCTTCTGGTATCTCCAGCTTCAACATGCATGGAGGGTTGAAACAATGCCAACTGACTTACCGGAGTGCTCATCCCCAGAGAGCAGATTACTAATGGGGGAAATACTGGTGAAATCATTATCTGCAATATATAAAATGCTTATTAATAATATGCCAGATACCCTTCTCAAATTAATGCCCACCTGAGAGGCCGCAGTGGGCACTGTGAAAGTCATAGACTGGGAGGCAGCTCTTATGTTCCCTAGAGATGTAGCAATTAAGTCCTGTCTATGCCTCATTCAACTTAAAATATTACACCGGATCTATTATGACAGAGCACACATCTACACTATGGGTCAAGTGGCCTCTCCTAACTGTTTAAAATGTTGGGATCACATGGGAGAGTATTTCTACATGCTTTGGACTTGCCCAGTGTTATGCACCGACTGCTGAAGATTGCTGCTTATTGAGCTGGGGAATATACTTGACACTGACCTACTGGAAGACCCTAAATACATCATGCTGGGGGTTCCTGGTGACATAGAACAAGCAACTGACACTCTGTAATTTAACCCTGGTGATAGCCAAAAGGGACATAACTAGAAATTGGGGGGACCCTGACGATGACTGAATGGAAGAAAGGGATGGATATGTACATAGCGAGGGTGGTATATAAAAGCAGAGGTTGTCCACATAAATTTTGCTTGATATGGAGCCGTTGGATTACATACAATAACCTTGGGATGTGAGCAAGCACTCAATGTTGTAATCCCATGCAGTGGGACCGCTACACAGACCCTAGGTTTTCAAAACTGCAACATAGATGTTATCCCCTTTATTAGAACAGATATAGATTATACTGAGCCCTATGATGTTCTCTACTGTAATATGAGAACTCTCGCCGCCCATGTTTTACTTCTTTGGGTATACGACAATGATTTGTTGTCTTGTACTGTTATCGAAAAATCAATAAAAATGTTTGTAAAAAAAGAGAATCATCAGTCTTGCTTTCATGCTTCTGCAGATACCTGCATTTAATCATGGATAATTCTGGGAGCATTATACATAGCCTCATACTGATAAACTTTGCAAACTTGTGTACACATTTATTTACTGGAACCACAGTCAGTAGTGCAGTCTGAGCTTATAACATTTATTTGTGGTGCTTACCTTAATTATAAAGGCTTTGCATTAATGAACCATAAATACAAGTTCGAACAGCATTAACATATGGACACAAATATTATCTTAACTGTAGACAATTCCTTCCCTGATTCATAATGTGGTACTTTAAACTGGCAGCCAAAGGTTTTGTGCTACAGGGGGCTGGGCCTACATGGCCCCTGGACAAAAGAAACATGAGCACATGTTGTCCTTGACCTCAAACAATAGGTCCTGTGTGTCAGGCTGTAGGAATTCCACATGCCTGCTTTACCCTGCCTGGAGCAACTGGAGGCTAGTTTGCATTAGCTCTCCACCATAAGCTCAACCCATACGTGGTCTGGATTGGATGTAAAAGAAGCGCAAACTGCTCCCACAGCAGGGACACAGGCCAGGGATTGAGGATGTGTTTTCTTCCCCTGTCAGGAGGACCAGTTGGGGAGGGCCAGGGAACTTAGTTTACATCAAAGGGACCTTCCATGCTACATGTAAATGTTAGATCACACATAAAAAAGGCCCTTGTCACCATAGTCAGACTTGCATGAGCCCCAGTGGGAGAAACGCTAGCCTAGTACTTGTTTTGAATGCACACAGAGCAGGGAACCTCTCATTACCCTGGCCACACCCCTGGGTAGGCACACAGGTTTTACACAAGGGGAGAAGGGTTTCCCTAGCTTGGATTGAGAGAGAGAGGGGCACTGTGGGATTGAATTTAGTAGGGCAAACAGGAATTGCTGAAAAAGTGGGTAGGGCTGCCACTGGTAAATTGTACCCCATTGTTTAGAGATTACCCCGGAGTACCCTACACACTATCTGGTATGAGGCATACATGTGGAACCCAAAACTCCATCCTTAGAACACTTTATGCGCCTGCAGAAGATCAGAAAAAGATATGTCAGTGCTTTATGAAGTGGGATTTAGACACTTTGAACTTTTTTGAGTTCCATACTTTTGACCAGGGCCAATCTTGTAACATCTGACCAGGGCTGTGCTGTGGTCAGCCTAAAATTGTGCTTAGGTCACGGACTACTGCTTCTATAGACTATCATTGGTGTTTTGTGCTTTTTGGTGCAATTTCCACTTAAACATTTAAAAAGTCATAACTCCAGTTCTACTTCTTGGACTTTTTGTTATTTTGCTGTAATTATGTTTATTACATTTTGTTCATTCATTTAAATTTGTTTTGGGATTTTTATTATTTGTTTTTTTGACTTTATTACTGTTTTGGTACTGCATGAATACATTACACATTGCCCTACTAAGCCTGTCTGTTCTGTCTCATAGCTACCACGGGGGTGAGTTCAGATAAACTTAGTGGTTATACGCCAGAACAATGCATGATGGAACCACACATGCCTGAACAACGAGGTCGGAACAACGATCTTGTTGTTACCACTAATGCCTTTCCCACAAGTGCCTTAACAACGATTTTTCGTTGTAAAGGCATTCATAGTAAAGGCATTAGTGAATGGCATTCATGGTTCCAGCATGCAAACCCCCTGGCCCCCCACCCCACCCCTAAAAATTACCGCAACCCCCCCACCCCCACAACCACCCCAACCCCCCACCCCTAAAACTACCACAACCCCTCACCTTGCCCCTAAAACCTAAAACCTCCCTACCCCCACCCCTAAAACCTAAAGCATCCCAACCCCCCACCCCACCCCTAAAACCTAAACCCTGACACCCCTCCCCCACCCCTAAACCTTAATCACCCGAGCCCCCCACCCCCAAAAACTAAAAATACCCGACTCCCCACTCCCGCCCCCTGCCCCCTGCCCATAAACCACCCGACCTCCACCCCTACCACTTAAAACTAAAAATACCTCAACCCCCCTGCCCTTAAAACAGCCCCAGTCCTAGCCCAGCTTACCACCTCCTTGATAGCGTCGTCCTCCTCAGCCGACTCCCTTCTTCTGTGCCTTAACCACGCATGTACGTGGTTCAGCACATGCGTGGTTAAAGCCCTGAACAAGGAAGTCGTGGAAAACGAAAGCGCTGTTCCGCTTTCGATTTCCACGACTTCGTTGTTCAGGAGTCATTGTTCAGGATGCTTCCCTAACTTAGTGACTTTGAGGGTTCACCATCAGAAGACGTGTTATTATTCATTGAATTGGGCAGCTACCCACCCCAAATTATAATCCACTTGCTTGTAGCTCCCAACTCCGTTCTAATCTGCATCCCAAAGGTACCCATACTGTTTTCACATTCTTTGATATAAAAAACCTCTTTTTGTATGGTGACCATCCTTTTCTTTGCTGGTTTAGAACTCTACATACTGGGATACTGTTGCTTAGTCCCCAGTACAAGTGCTATGAGCCATAAAACATGAAAAAATTGGCTAGTCTCCAGTTGTCATATTTAGTTTTCTATTATGGTCATAGTGTATAATGCAGTAAATACAGCAAAGCTATGGAAGTCACTTGTGGACATAAGCACACTCAGTAGGCTGACAAGAGAAACATGACTTTAGATCTATATGCGTAGCTTGACTTCTGCAGCTTTTAAACCTGCAGGCAGATCTGCCAAAATAACATCTTTTGACAGTATACAACCCCACTTAAAAAATTAAGAGGGGGTGTGGTTTGGCTGCAGAGGAGAATGGCTGCCTGAAGAAGGAGCTCCATATGCCGAGTCAGATTACAGCTTCGGCGGGAGCGATGTCCGCCTCAGGCAGCCTCCTCAACAACCTCCTGGAACCGCAGGACACGTGGACCGGAGAGGCAACAAGGTTTACCAGCGGGGCACAGCAGCCGTAGCAGCGCCGAACACCGACCCGCCTAAGGCCTACAGCCACGTGTCGAGCCGCGGCCTGTAGTGAGTGACCCATCCATACGTAGGAGCGGCCACGGAGGGGATCTGCGATGCTGCCGCTCCTCGACAGTGCCGTCAACAACAGACCAGAACCAGACGCCGAGGGGCGCACAAGTAAGAATTAGGGGGGTTGGAGCTCTTCTCCCTCCCTCCCCTCGCACCCTCTACCCACGAGCAGCGCTGCAACTTATATTCTGCTCTAACTACGGCTTGGCACCAAGCACTGACACAACAGTGCTAATAGCATGAAACACAGCACCAGGTGACCCCCTATATACCGAGCAAATATTAAAGGGCATACTTGAGTGAGGAACTTTGAACTCCAACCACATAACATTTATGCCCTAAAAGGAGGAACTATCTCTATACACATCCACGGCAGGAGCCCAAGAGGACATTGCAAATAGAAACGGTATCCTCCTTCTTGACACAAACTACTACCTTGATCGGAGACCCACAGAAAGGGCCCCTCACTGAAGCAGTGAGACAGGACATCACAACGGGACAACACGGATACGGAGGGGCAGGATCCGGCAACCACTTGCAATATCGCCCTACTCGACATAGTAGGCACTCAGGCTCAACCTACGGGACCCCTTCACTGTAGACGCTGTCTCCTTAATTGTCTCAACACCTGAAAGGGATCTGAAGGCAGATCGAGGCACACAACGCAAAGCACTGGATAACGCAGGACATGAGACCTATTGACACATGGACAGCTTGAAAGGAAAGTGAGAACGCCTCCCACAGCCCGCACAGCTTCTCAACTATCCCATACTCCGTATCAATTCACCCTCTCTCAACCATCGTTTACGGAGACTAGCCGCCTGCAACTGTTGCGGTCTCAACACTTGAATCAATAAGACACAAAGAGAGAGAGCGGCGCAATTCGACCCCACCACGCGCCCATACACTGAATACTCCCCTCTAGAGACCCTCACACTCTGAGGGAAATGCCCAACGGGAAGTCCTCAGGCAAACACTCCAGACAACTCCTGTTCTCAGAGGCTATCGCACAATCAAAAACCATGACGCCGCAACACCCTGCCCAACGTCTTCGCCAATTGACCCCCCTGCACTAGAAGCTACAGAGCGTATATTGCAGGAGATCGCCTCGGTGGGACGTCGTCTCGAGGCAATGGACCTAAAGATAACAGACTTAACTGTAACCTCCCCCTCCATCCGAACGGACATCGCCGGTTTCAAAGAAACAGCGAACGCCCTAGATCAACGACTTACTGCTGTGGAAGACCAAGTAGCGGCATTACCCGACCAGGAGACAGAACTACAATCCCTCTGAGCAAAGGTTTCTGATCTGGAAGATCGGAGTCGGCGGGACAACATACGCTTCTTTGGCATCCCGGAACACAAAGAGGAATCTGATATCAAGACCTTCCTCCAATCACTCCTGCCTGATCTCTTTGGTATACAGTTTTCACCACCACCAGAGTTCCAGAGAGCACAGAGGATCGGCCACCCCATAAAGCTACCTCCGACAAACCACGGCCTATCATAGCATGCTTTTTACCCCATGAGCAAGCTTGGCAAGTTCTTTCCGCAGCTAAAACACATGGTCCAGTCTCCCTGGACGGTCACGAGATCAGAGTGGCTGTGGATTTTTCCAGACTGACAAATGAAAAACGAAAGGCATTCCTAGCTCTTCGTCCGCAACTCAGGAACCTAGACATTAAATATGGCCTTTTTGAACCTGCACGGATGTGGATCACTTACTGTGGTAAATCCAAGGACTTTACCAAGACGGAAGACCTCAGCTCATTTCTGAAAGACCTTGCTTTACACCCCATGGACATCTCATCCGGACTCGAGGCTCCTGTCTCCTCTCAGACTGGGACCAGCCCTCCTGCCACAATCTTACGAGCCCAACCCCAACGTCCTTCTTCACACAAGAGAGGCAGAATATATGAATGCCCCCCTAAACCACATGACAATCGTGAACATATATTACAGGCAGTAATTGACCACACCCAACACATGGGAAGAGACAAATTCCGCTCCCTCCTGAAACCGTCATTGGACGATCATCCAGGTCACTGAAGTCCCGAAGTAATGCCGGATTTATATTCATCGCTAGGCCCACCTATCTCCGGAGAGTTTAGTGGCACACCCAATTAATCTAACCAAAGACTGTCTTTTTGGTGGGGAGGGATCGGGGTGGTATTTGGGTCCTACTGCCATTCCCTTTTGTAGGATAAAGATCCATAACGATTGTTGTCTATTGGCCAGGCTACTATCATACCAGCTCAGGCCACAGTCGTGATCTCTGCCTGGGCATATAGTAGCAATTTTAGGAGATGTAAATGTCATGTTGAATATGTCATTACAGATTGTATACTTTATTGGTCTACGATCAGACCTTCTTGATATACTCATTGCGAGGTTGAAAGTACCCCTTTCCCATGAGGAGCCCCTCCCACACTCACCCCTGAAGAACACTTTACAAATTAGATACAGGAAAGGACGGCTCCACATTAGTAAAACTTTCCCCTCACACACGATAGATGGGGAAAATATGCAGGGTACTAGCATAACAAAACCACACAACCACACTATGTTATTGGTAGATATATTGATCCCCCCTAAACACGCCACCCAAACTAAAGACCCGCGGCCAACTCTCGACGAATAGACCACCACTGAAGACACGGATAACAACCACTAAATCAGACTTATTCGGCAATACCCACCTCAGATAAAAACAATGATAATACTATCTACATCCCATGTCTCCCAGCATGAAGTCCATCCCCCCCGAATTTCCATCTGGGCACTCCCGCAGACTGCAATACTATACACCACAATTTATGGTACTTTGCACCATCTAGCAATACACACACCATGAATTACATATACTCATAGATGTGGGAGGCACTGAATGCTCCACCATCTCCGTTTCTCCAAGCCTAGACCCTCACATCTATAACCCCTAACGCCCCATTACCTCTATGACATGAAACACATACAACAAGGAGGCTGCCTGATGAACCTTCAAAGCTATTTAAGGATCGTCAACCCCCCACTGTACCCACAACCCATAACAACATCCTTTCGGCGCACGGACCCTACAGGTTCAAACCCGCAGTTTAATAGAATTTTCGGTAATGAGTTATTTCTCGCTACAGGTCTCTCCCCTACCACTTCTCCCATAAGTACGCAATCAAGCTATCTACGCTCAGAGCTTCTTACCCCTCTCCCTATCCATATATTAATTTAGGCCACCAACCACTTTCAGATCATTTAGAGATTACTCTCCCCTCTCTTATACCTTCCTATATCCCTCACTGCACCCCATTTATTATCTCCCTACTTTCTCCTTTTATTTACTTTATTTATCCCTCTTAGTGACCGAGGGGTCTGGACCCACCGCATTCTCAACTCCTCGCAGCACCACCCTCACTACACGTTCAGGTGAGGCTATCCTACAACTTACACCTCTTCTTCCTATTTCCCGCCCCCATCTTCTCATGGGAACGACAACTCCACTCACAATCCTATCCTGGAATGTACATGGTATGACCCACTATGTCAAACGACAGAAGGTATTATCCTATCTCCGCTCTTCTCCGCTCTAAACATGCTGATATTGCCCTGTTGCAAGAAATGCGCCTCACCTCAGTAGAATCTGAAAACCTCAGCGGAGATTGGGTGAGGAAAGTGCTCTATAATGGGCGGCCATCCATACATGATGGAACACAGGGCACTGGGAGGGAGGTGCGGGGTGGCAATTCTCATCCGTCGCTCACTACAGTTTCGGTTGCTCAAAACATGGCATGATCCGGAAGGACGTTACGTACTTGCCAAAATCAAGGTAGGCCCCTCCACGATTTGCATAGGTTTCATATACGCTCCGACAGGCTCTAAACGCTCCTTGTTTCTCTCTCTTAACCGGCTGTTTACACAGATTGACGCATCACAAGATATATTGGGAGGGGATTGGAACATTGTATAGGATGCCATTCTTGATCGCTCAAGCGGTCTCGATGCAGGCAACAATGCAGATCGGGCCCTCCTACGTGACGTTCTCTCTGATCATGGCCTATTAGACTGTTGGCGTCTATCACTCCCCTCTGACCGTGAATACACCTTTCTCTCCTCGGTCCATGGGACCCAATCATGACTAGACTATTTCCTGATTGATCAGCGACTGATGCAATCGATACGATTGTCGGACATCCTCATGGCCGCACTACCCAACCATTCCCCAGTTCTAATAACATTAGAACTAGGGATGATTAGGTGTGTCCATAAGCCCTGGTGTCTCTCCAACTCCAGATATCGAACCCCGAAAGGAAAGGAACAACTCAAAGCTCATCTAACCACATACCTTAAAGATAACAAGGGTTCGGTATCCTCAACCCAACTCTTATGGGCAGCGGCAAAGGCAACTATTAGCGGCCAGTTAATGAGAGATGCTGCCATCTCCAATTTATCTACCGGATAAAACTGACGTATTTTTGCAAACATGGTCACCTTTTCTCCCCGAATTGATGAACTAAGTTTGTCCTACGAGGGCCCACAACTAACCTACACAAACGAAAGCCCACCACTTCTCCGTTAATTAATGCAATATTACCCCCAGCTACACTATACCCCTCTCCCTGCCCCCTTAATCAAGCTGCCTCAACAACGATGCCCCATTGAATGTCCACTCACAACCTAGCATAGATGACTCATTCCTCCAACCTCACCACTCCCTGTATCCCCTATCTCTACACCCACACCTCCATTAACCTATTACGTCCCACCCCCCTCTTCGTAGAAACATCGTCTTGCCTACCCTTTGACTCTAGCTTCAACACCTTTACCCCTTACCTATAATCTTGGCTTCTCCCCCTCGGTCACCATTATCATCACTGTTATTATTATTATTATTATTATTATAAGTATTATTATTAGTATTAGTACTATTATTATTATTATTATTATTATTATTATTATTATTATTATTATTAGTAGTAGTATTATTATTAGTATTAGTACTATTATTATTATTATTGACAATAATAATAATAATAATAATAATAATAATAATAATAATAATAATATTACTATTACCATTATTATTATTATTTTTTCCTTTTCAGGATTAATATCATTGTTATCTTTACCAATATTACCTTTCTGATCCGAACATTCCCTACTCATAGGATTATTCCCATCCTTTGTGCTAGATTATCTCATCATTGATCTAACTAGTGCCGCGAACTACCCGTTCTTGTTCTTGTTCCCTGGACCATTACTTATAGGGAACCCCAACACTCCTCTGTTCTATATCCATAGATCCCTAATCCGGATCCCACCCTCGAACACCTCCTCACATATCAAGAGCAGAACATTACTATCCTCCATACTAGGATAGAACAATCCACCTATCCTCGGCCAGTACTCTCTTAACGGAGATCGCTCGAAATTATTCTCCCCGCACCATTACCCGCCGAGCCTCTATAACCCCCTTTGTGCAACTACCTTCTCCTATTTCCCCGGTTTAGTTAGGGAAGGGTTACTTCTAAGGGTAGAAACAAGAACCAAACTGACCCCTTCCCCTTGGAGAAACAGAATAAGCTAGTGAGAGATCATCAGACTATTACTGAATCCTACCACTAGTACACCCCTACTGTCATACAGCTGTACCTCGGAAAGGATGTACCCTACACCCATAGTTATATCATAATACGATAAGGTTCGAGAACCTCCTTGACTTATTGTGCCCTAACTATTTGTGCTATGAGAGCAATATGCTGGTAATAATGACTCTAAAATGCAAATATTAATATTGGTTTAAATTGTTTTCTAATATTACATGCATGTATACAATGGATCATAGATTGTAAGTATCATATAAACCATGAAGGGTATGACTCTGTTTGCTTTATACACCTGTTTAATGATGTGAAATATTAAAAAAACTACAACACAAAAAAAAAAAAAAATTAAGTAAGTTATCCTTAAGTAGACCTTGTAGCCCACAAGGGAGGATGCCTAGTATTTAAAATTCCAACACATACGAATTTAAGGTTGGAATGGTCCATACACCTACTAGCACCTATGTGATGTGTTCCACTTATCCTAACATAAGAAAGGAGGCTGGAGGGTACAGGGAATTCACTAGCTTTAAAAAGACAAAGCTAAAGATTTCTCACTCATAGTTAAGTGTAAAGTGAGACTAGTGAAGAGGGGTCCCTTGGTCTCAGGGACAACGTTAGACATCCTAGCTCCATTCTAGTGAGAAAGAGATTTGATCCCTGAACCTGTTTAGTGTGATTGAGAATGAAAGGACTGCCTGTTCCCCTACACACATTACTATGTAGGTCACCAGCCTCCTCTGGGATGATAAGAACGTCTGCCATCTTGATTTTCCCTGAGAATACACGTGGAGAGTTTAAAGTAAGACAAACAGGATGTGTTGCAAAAGGGGGAAGGTCTGATCTTGGAAACATTTTTCTCATTAGTTAGGGAGTCTCTGGGAGTCACTCACACAAACTGATAGTGAATTGTACAAAGGTGGTACCTCACCCCAGCTCCTGGGAAAACATCTGGAGCTGTGGGAGGCCAGAACAGGACTAGACCTGCTAAGCTTGACCTGTGTGGTAACAAGAAGGACTGGACTTGGGAGTTCCAGGGACAGTTAGGTTTCCTCCAATGTGGCTACATGGAAATCAAAAGCTGCAAGGTGCCCCTTTTCTGGAGTGAGCTACTGGCCAGTGACAAATGGATGTGGACTTGGCCCTGATGTTGGCCTCTGCTGGAGGGAGTCTTACCTCTTAAGTGCTGCCCCTGAGGCCTTGAAAGCCCTACGAAGTGCCCAAAAGCAACTGCTTTAAAAAGAAAACAAGTTTGAACTTCAATAATTTTTGACTTCCAGAGGACTGGGACTAACCACCCAAGGCTATCCATCTAAGGTATAACCACAACAGGTCAAAATCCGGTTTGTTCCATTATGAGCTTTATGTTTTTTAAAGCAAGATTTAAGCAGCCTCTCGCAGTTAAGGTATCTGACTTTGGAGAACCTTGCCCAGCTACAACTTCCAGGCTAGAGGTTTTCAATCTAAAAAAATGAAAGATCCAATATGGTAATTTTGATTGGGCACAGGTCTGAAAAATATCCGGCCCAGAAAAGGACTTTGCCAGGAACAACATTTGAATTTTCCAGCTTGAAGCTTTTTTCTCCACAACTAACAGCTTCAGCAAGACTGCTCCAAGGGGTAGTTTACTTTAAGTGCATCCCATCAGATGCAGTCTTCCACTTTGCCCCACTGGGAGATCTTCAAAAATTAGACTAGAGTCCTGACCTAGAGTTTGGCAGATGGAGTACATTCCATCATGGTAGTGAAGAACATTACATCCAGAAACCTGCAGGACTATGGCTCACCAAATTGAATGATAACCACCGGCTGCGTGTTATCTCTATACCTTGATGGGATCTTCCTGCTGTTCCTGTCATGTTAAACAAACCTTGGTGGGTCACCGCTGTCAGATTAGATGTCCATTCACCAAACTTTTCAAAACTATTTGTTTTTCAAAAACAAACTCCCACATTTTTTAAAAACGAATAACTAAAGATCCCCACACCAAGGGAGCTTTCCCCTGGGTGTGGGGTTCATTACATGTGTTTTTCTGTCAGTAAGTGCTGGAATTTCCCTCAGATTGACAGTAAAAAAGAGGTCATCACACTGTCTGCCCTAACTAAGTACCTGATCTCATACCCTTTCTTCAGTAGCCTCTACTCCCGCAGGCTGTCATATGAAGAATTCCATTGACAGTGCCAATGGAGCACCTTCAAAATAAAGCTGGCAGTCCTCCTGGCTCCAACTAGGGTGGGTAGACCATCCAGTTTGGCAGATAGGTTAGTGCTGGAGTAGCCTGTCTGAGAAATTGTAAATCGGGCAAAAGGTGAATACAATAACCAGCTTGGATTATCCGATCCCCACTCCATCGCGTTTGGACTGACATTACACATAGGTACCAGTCAACCGCGAACAGCTAACTTAAATTGACACTTTAATTTGCCACTTTTTGTTCTAAAAGTTTTAAAATCTATCTCTGGCACCCATCATTGGACTGTAAAAATGTTGTGCCATTTTTCGGATTACATTTTTCTTGACTCTTAGAAAATGTCTATGGGAGTTTTATTGTGTTGCGTTTGATGTTTTTGTTACGGTACTGCAAAGTACTTCACACACTTTTCCTGTGCTCTGTGCCATAGCTGCCAGGAATTGAGTGCAGGTTTCATTGACTGAAACTGTGGGGCATATTTACTAACCTTTCACGCAACACATGCAGGCAGCAAGCAAAGTTGCTGTGTTACGTCTCATGAAAGGGAGAAGGCAGAAATGCTGCATATTTAGGGAGGTAAAGGTATGGAACCTTTCTTCTCTCTCCTTGCCCTGGCATCCTTTTGGCAGACTAGCGCTAAAACAGGCACCCTTGCACCAGGATGCAAGGAGAATTGTTTTGGGCAGGAAGGGACACCTTCCTGCCCCACAACAATCCCTCAAGACATTTTCCTATTTCTGTGTGTGCTGAAGTTTGCAGAACACATAGAAAGTGAAAATGACGAGGAATAAAAAAAGATTTTTCTCCTTGTTACGACATCCTCTAGAAGGCATAGCGATTTCACACAATCACAGATTTACCAGTCTTTGTAAATCTGGGATTGTTAGAAATCCATGGGTGGATGTAACATCTATGTTCCACCCATAAAATGGCCCCAGGAACAAAATGTAGCGCAAGGCTGTGCAAGCAGCTGCCTTGCTTTAAATTTTCTTGTCAAAGCAAGGCAAGGCAGCGCAAACCACCCCCTGCATGGCTCTGCAAATGTTTACTAGCATTTTGTGTCATGGATGGGCCACAAAAGTGGTGAAGCCTTGATGCAAAATGTTAGTAAATATGGCCCTAAATGTTTAACCTGACACAATTTTGAGAATTTTTACATGGGACTTGTATTCGCCCTAATTACTAACCCATTTTCTCACCACAACAACCATGTCCATTGTTTCCGATCCTTTCTGCTCCAGAACTTCTGCATTATTCTCGTACTTTTCATGGCAGACAAGGGTGTATCTTACTTGCTTAAGCACCTCTGTACGTTTACCCTCCCTTCAGTACATCCGGGCCGGTATTATGTATCAGGTGCACTGTTCTTGTTTGAGCCAGGGCACACCTTTAAGCAGGTGCGGCAGACTCAAACATGAACAGTGCGCTGGATTAAAATGAATTTGCTGGCCAGTGGGCAACCACGAACTCAGGGCTGCTCTTGGGCAGCGCATTCAGTGAAATACAGAGAAGCTGCTTTAATCAGCCACTCGGTATTTCACTGTGAAGGGTGTACCCACCTGCCCTTTAGAGAGGGGACAGAGATTTCCCTGCAGGTGGGTGCAGTTAGTGATTGCACCTGCTGATAGAGTGCCTGGTTTTTCCAGCAGGATAACAGGGAGGTCAATGGGGCCCCCTTTGCCCCCTCTAGAAGGCTGCCCTCACGGGTTGCACCAACAGTGAATCCACCTTTTTGTGGCACACTGTCAGTGCACCTTCTGACGGCTTCTTTGCCTTTGTGCTTACATCCATAATATGGTGAGGACACAGAGTGCTGAATGGAAAAGAAAAAAGTAGATCGAGGCAACGCTCAAATGGGCTTCCCAATGCATTGCTGGGCTAGAGCCATAATTTTTGTCCCTAGTCGACCAATGCGCCCCCAAAAAAAAATGACGCTATTGTGCTAACCTGCGCCATGGTGTGCCACATTGTAAATACAGCGCTGCCATTTTAGGGGGGGAAGGTGGGGCGCAAGAAAAGTGTTGCATCATAGCTGATGTGCCACTTTCTTGTAAATATGCCCCAAAGTATCAAAAGGACAGTAAAGAAGTTATGCTTTAGGAGAGGAATAAACTCACAATGAGGAAAGTAAACCATTGAAGAATGGGCAAGTAAATGAGATTGGCAAAAAGCCAAAAACTAGTAAGCAGTGGCCCAAAACGTAACTCATTTTCATTGGTATGATAAGTATTTGTATGTCCACAATGGGTCTTTGACAAAAGACAAATAAAAGCTGTCTGCAGGCGAGACCTGCAAAAGGATAAACTGAATTTAGCTTTAAAATGCGTCCAGCGCCTAGGGAACCGGGTAGAAAATTCCACATTTCAAATTGTTCAGGCCTTTGATGTAGATAGAAACAACTATGTATTTAGACATATTCAGCCGCCAATGACTAATATCATTTATAAACAATATTTAGGCTGGGTAATCCGTCCCAATGAAGAGGCATAGAGATTCCCTAATTTGCACGAGGCCACCTCCGACCCCATGCAAATAAAGGAATGTCCTCTTAAGATACAGCTGGCGCTACATGTGCACCAGTGCTATCAGTATTACAGAAGAGGCCACACAAATGTCTATGGCACTTTCTGTAATACCAAGGTGCCTTAGGAGAGTGCAGAAAGTGGGTGCACATGCACCCCCACACACCGGGCACTTTGTGTAATACAGACCCTGCTATATTTCAGTAGTATTGGACAGATACACATGCTACTTTTAGCTTTTTTTCATCTCAGGCGTTGTTTTTGATTTATTTTAATGAGCACTTATACTGCCCAAATATATCCATGTCCACTCACATATACACACGTGTATGTAAGCACAGCCACCAAAATCACACACCTCTTTATGGTTCCAGCCTTCCCATCTCACCTCCTCATGTCTGATGCTCCCTTGCCGGTCTAGTCTTTTCTTTCCATCCATCCCTCTTCAATCCTCTCCCCACTTCATTCAGCTATAAACCGAGTATTGCCTGGTAGAAAAATCTGATGTAGTGAAATCGAGGTGCTCTGAAGGGGAACTGGTTGGTTTATGTTTGTTCCTGTTTCTCTCATTGGCACAGTGGTGGCACCATATGGTGTCATTACAGCGTCTACAAGCAGTTTTCCACCACTGAATATGAACATAAGAAATATTGGAGCACACCTGGAGAACATTAAGCCAGCAAATAATATAGACATATTAGTCCATTGTGGTAAGTGAGGTTCAATCAGCCATACAGAGATGAAGCCCACACTTGTTTCATCCTTGGGACTTTGTCGGGGCTGTTATGTAATTGTATCAAACATTTAGAAATACATAATTTTACAGTAACCATTGGTGATGCTTAGCAACAGACTACAAGATCCAATAGTGATAGCCATTTCACATGTATAGATTGTGTTTCAAAACAAATTTGTTAAACAGAACCCATAGAAGTCCATCAATAGTTATTTCCACCCATCTGTTAGGTAATCTACATCAACATGTTTAAGTATGGATTTGTTTAATGATTGAAAAGTAATGGGCTGCATGGAATACATGGAATATGAATCGAAGATTATAATTTGGGGTTGCCATGTTGCAAAACCACGGAAGTTGAACTAAAAAGAAATGTGATACTTAGGGGCATATTTACAATAAAGTGGCACAGCGCAGCGCTGTACCAAAAATGGCAGCGCCGCGCTGCATCAGGGGTGAGCCGTACTTACAACAATACAGCACACCCCTATGTTTCCCCTAGTGCTAATTTAGCTGCCTAGCCTCAATGAAGGCATCCTTGCACCGTAGTGCAGGGGTTTCTGCATTGGAGGGAATTATTGTTTATGTGCAGGCAGGTGTCTCCTCCTGCACATAAATAATCAATAATTGCGATTTGGCACTGCTGTGTGTGCTGCAGAATGCAGCCCACATAGAAAAAGCAAAAACAAGGATTAATATAAGTATTTCTCCTCGTTGTGCCATGCTAATGCCACCCCTGGGGTGGTGTTAGTTTTTGATGCTGCCACAGATTCACAAATTCTTGTAAATCTCGGGCAGCGTCAAAAGCGATGGGTACTGCGGTGGAACACCCAGAGCAACACCCATTGCACGCCCCCGCTGCTGCAGCAAACTGCATCAGAGTGGCCCATATTTACAAGGCGGCATTAAGCCACAAAAAGTGTCTTAGATCCGCCTGGTAAATATGGTTTAGTGCACAGCGCCACCGGAGGAAAAGAAAAAGTGATGCTCCAGTGGCGCTGGGAGCTCGTAAATATGCCCCTTACTGTGTTGAGAGGCGATAATTGATGTTGTCTAAGAATGGTGAATATAAAAATCTGTAGAGGAGGTTTCTAAAAAGTTCGCATAATTTTGAAACAGAATCAGAAGTATCTCAATGCAGTAAAAATATATAGGACATTAAAGGTTTTGGTTTTGAGATCAGGTTCCAAATATAGTAATCACTCACTGCTCTGTCCATATGTATCCTATGCTTGTCTGTTTATTTGACGGACCAGTCAGCAATTACTCGCAACTTTACTGTTCTCTACTAAGTCACAAAACCAGGAAGGATGAGATCTCTCTCACATGTTCGTGTTGTTACATGTTTGAAGGAGAGCTTAGCTCTTCCACTATGCCACAAACACTTCAATAACATTTGTTTAAGAGCTATAAAGAATTCCATCTGTGAGGATTTGGGTGTATTATATGACATGGTAGTGGGGCCTTATCGTGGAGTACACTCACTTAAATTGTCTTGGGTCTAGTCACACTTGTTTGTATCACCTTTAACTTAACCTTTGATAGCTGTGCCTTCGAGCATAAAGACTTAACAAAGGAATTTAGTGTAAAGTATTTAACAGTAGCAAACAAGAAAGTCATATAACTCAAAAGAATCAGCACACCAATTTATAAAAATGGTATATTTTTGTGTATTTTTAAAGACCTTCATGCGCAAAATCCGGATTCAGGAGATACAGATTTTAGAATATATTATTACTTTTAAATGCAAACATAAGCAAGCATTAGTGAACAAAAAGTTTATAAGCTTTGAAAGAGTTAGTTTGGCTACTCCGACCCAGCTTGGGTTACTAAATCAGACAAAATGGAGGTCTAGGGGACCGGAAAAGTAATTTTGGACAGTTACTTGGCCACCAGATGGTTTTTAAGGCAAGTTTCAAGCTTTATAGGATGAAGCCATAGAATTCAATGAAGTTGTCATGATGCTGGGGACGCAGGCAAGAAGATGCTCAAAGATGCTCCAGTTGAGGTGCCGTCAATGGGGATTCCTTTGTGGTGACTCCATGGTCCATGGTGAAGTGG
The DNA here is from genome assembly GCF_031143425.1 of Pleurodeles waltl. Lineage (NCBI taxonomy): Eukaryota > Metazoa > Chordata > Amphibia > Caudata > Salamandridae > Pleurodeles > Pleurodeles waltl. Next base: position 273,145,020 of record NC_090444.1, on the reverse strand, counting down.
AGTGACTTTGGCCACAGAGGTTGGGGTCCCTTGAAGCCCCCTATGTTGAAGTTATTGGCCAGCCGATGCTGGGATACTGGTCTCTGTGCACCACGGATGGAGCAGAATCCTTGGGCGGGCTAGTGTGCTTTGTGAGTGATGAATTCAGCCTCTGATAGCACTTCCGAACCCAGCAGATATTGGTGCAACTTTTATCTTTTTTGGATTTGTCCTTTAGAGTGACTGGTAGCAGTAAAATGTCTGTTGTGGCTACCAACTTGTCAGTTTGGGCTTCTTCAGCTCTTTTGTCCCTGGAGCTAGTTCCGGAATGCCACCAACTGATCTTTGGAGTCACTGCTTTGATCTAGGGCCAGAAATCAACTTTTCCCCACTCCAGGAGTCACAGATACAGTCCAAACTTCACTAGCCCAAAGTGTAGTAGGTGCAGTCTTTTTGACGTTGCACCCTCTCTTCATGCATGTTCAAGGGCAGCTTGGCGGTCCTTCTCTAGTCCTTTCTCCAAAACCCATGTGATCTGATGGGCAGGGTGCCAGGGGGGTGCCATATTAATCCCAGGAAAGTGCCCTTAGGGGATCACATGGTCACTAGCCAATGGGCTACTAGGTTGCCTTCCTTCTGGTGACATGTTTCCTGCAATGTATAACATCTCGCTAACCCAGAGTGTACTCTTTCAGCTCTTTCAAGATGTTGGGACCCCTTTTTCAGTAATCAGAAGCCTGGTAGCCTACTCTACAGGTGCAGCTATCTGAAGGTTATGCTCCCATTGGAAAAATGGTTTGGGCACTGAGTTTTCCTCTCTGTTCCTATCTCCAACTTGTCTATATGAACAAAAGGCAACCTGCCCCAGGAGAGTTATCAACATTTGCCCAACAAAGGCTGCTTTAAACTATTTAAAATAATATATTGGTGAGTAGTGAAGAGATGTTGGAGATACAGGATGGAGGCAGGAGGAGCGCCACATCGGGCAGTGAGGCGGTGTGGCGGTGAGGTAGCGAGGTTGCAGAGGTCTAACAGAGTGAGTCGGCGTGCTGTGGGAGGACCACGGTATCAAAGCACCTTCACAGCTTTAAAGCTGTAACTCACAAAAACATAACCCCACAAGCTGCCCCTCTTCCAAGGGTATTATCACTACCCGCCCACACCCGTGCCCTGTGAGAGGTGTTTAGCCTGGCATTTAGCCTGGACGCGGCGAGCAAGAGCATCAAGCAGCCACGACTTCTGTGGTTTTGTGGTCCTGGAGACTATGCCCAGGGCTACAACTATGCCTATGGTCTACAGTAGGGCACAATCTTAGACCTCAGCAGGGCCAGGTGGGCCAGTACCATATCGTTAGTGCCTAATCGAAGAGATCTGGCATAGAGGCTCTTGCTGCACGCTTGTGCCCCTCCACTGCAAGGTATCCAGAGGTGAGGCAAAATAGTCTAGCCACTGGGCCAAAACAGTCAGCAAACTGAACAGGTTTGGCAATGAGACTCTATTTAGCTGCATGTTTGTGCCATTCTGTTGCAATATAATTGCCAGGAGGCGAGGTGGAGCAGACAAGCAACTGGGCAGACTAACCAGAAGACACTCCATAGATGGCACTCTATGTACTCTAAGTACTCCAAGCACAAAGTATGCTGAAAGTATCTGACCCACAGAAAAGGGCAGACAGACAACCAGGTATTACAATCACCTCACAGGGGTTTTCTCTTGCCTCCCAGCCCTGAGGATACTAGCCAGTTACAGTCAAGCAGGCAAGGTCATACCTAATCACCCTAGGAGATCCAGGAACCTTCTTCTGCAACCTATTCAATAAAATGGCTCTAACATAAAGCTGTGAGAGTTGGCACACAGGTAATACACAAGGGACCTCAAGATCAGCGTAAAGCCCCCTACAGTGCAGGGACCACAGGAAGGTGATCCAGCAGTCCAGCCAGTAGTCATTTCAATGCAAAGCAATTCTTAACACATGAAGAAGTAATAAATGGGGACTCTAGAATCCAAAGATCTCACTCCTGCTCTAGCTTGAGAGAAAGTGTTCCTCAACAGAGCTAACTGGAGCCTCACCATCACCATTGAGCATGTTAACGCCACTCACCACCAATAGGGACAGCATAAAAGGGGAGTAGTTACTCAACACTTCTATGCATCCCACAACATCTTCTGCTACAATTACTATCCTAGGTCGCACACTGTATTCTAAACAGATGATGGTAACCACTCAAGTTACTCCGAGTGGTCCCCAGAGTGGCCAAGCACATTGCCTAAAACTCAGCCAATCAGTGGATTCTGCTAAACTTAAAAGGCCTCCATATCATGCCATAGAGGGAGAGATTTACAGATCAGGAACTGGGTACCTGTCGGATCGATTTCTCAGAAACATAGAAGCACAGATTAGTCACATTTTCAGCCAAACTCTGCTAGAAGTGAGGGGCACTGGAGGAAATGGCTCTGATCTAGCTCCCGAAAAATCACCCACATTAAACGTAGAGGAGCTGGCAGCAATTCCAGCCTTGCAGGACACCATTGTGCGGGCTTCTCTTTGGCAGTCAAATAAAATGGAGCTACAATTAGATTGGTTACAGTCCCTGGCCAACCATTTCCTAGAATTTGGCTCTAAGTTAAATTGCCTGGAAATCCAATTAAAAGCGTTTGAGAAGGAAAAACTGTGCCCATGATCACCAATTATTGATGAGCTAAGCTCCCTACCTGAGACACTGGGAGCATTAGTGGGCACATTCCAAGAATATGCATCGAGAGCAGAGCAGCAGGCAGAGACAGCAGCCTCTCCTACCTTTGAGGCCCACAATTCAATCACGTCAGGTCCAGATTCACTACAAGTGGCCGAGCCCTATTCAACTCACCACGGGACCAGGCAGAACAGGGAAGTCGCTGCTTGTCAGTTACAACACTGAAAGAAACTAAGCATGTCCCTAAATGGAGATGGTCTCAATCCCCCCCAAGGAACCATCAAACAGAGAGGGTCTAAAATTGGTCTCTGGCAGCACACCAGCAATTGCCTCTCAATCATCAACAGTTACAGTGACAAGGATGGCAAACAAAGGCTAAAAAAGCAAGCCAAGGATCAATGGCTATTAAAAAGATCTTTGACCCTGCATAAAACGTTTAAAGCTTCAGGAGACCAGGAGGATACAAACCCAATCAGACTCTTTTCAATCTTCCTGCTGGGTGCCAAGCCTCCAGTACCTAGTATTGCACCATTCTTGGTCTCTATGGGGGGGATCAGCAGACGGTCATGTGTCCCTACCAACTACAACCGGTGGAGATGCAGCATCCACAGCGGGGTCAATCAATCAATCAGTTTTTATAAGCACAACCACTCACCTGTGAGGGTCTCAAGGCGCTGGTGGTGGGTCTGAGTCTCATTCGAAGCGTAGTGGGGTGTTCAGGAACCCAAAAAGTAGCCTTGGATCAAGGTACACAATTTCTGCTGGAACCATCCTAAGCGGTGTCAGACGGCTGCCAGCTGGGAGTGGCAACTTGCCCCCTGTTTGGTAGGAGCAAAGAAGAGTTCTTTCAGAAAGGCAGCGAGAGAGCATTCCTGCCCCTAGACAACTCTGGACTACAACTGCACACTAACAGCAGTGAATCTGTCAATGGCATGCGTAAAAGCCCAATTTGAATTGACAACCCAGCTCATCCAGGGCTGCCCAACTGGGGTCCTTTCATTGTGCATTAAAAAGCCCAGCAAAATGTCATTCAGGTCGCAAGTGCTAGTGAGATGGATGAGCGGATCTGTCCCGAATTACTTTTCATTCCTCATTAATCCCCAAAACACCCAATCAATACCTTGAACAGAGGGGATCGACTACGCTTATTTAGTCATGTTCCCGCTCTAAGACATATAACATCAGAGGACCTTAAATGGGAAAGGTTTGACCCGCCTATCTTAAACTTAACTCGGGAAGTAACCATAACATCATGGAAAAGAACGGCCCAGAGAGATGCAGTCTGAGCAGAGAGAGCTTCTTTTGGGTAATGGGGCATAGATTTGCACATAACCTCACCGGCTAAATACCCTGTATGTGCTTTAACACTCATATCCTGGGAAAACCGCACCAAGTGTACTGAAGGGAACAATTGCTGCAAACCGAGGCTGGGCCTCAGACCCAGATGACTTAAGTGTGCTAACTATTGTCTGCTCGCATAACCAGAGGGAGGTGCGTCCATCCACAGAAAAAGCCACACATGGCGTCTGAGGGGAGTTAGGGTCAGCTGTACTAAAAAGACAGAGGTTCAGGCCCTAGCCTCAAGAGAGATCCCACTCACCCGACCTTGCGACCAAACAAAACCTATCAATACTCTCATGGAATGTAGGAGGTCTCAGCAGTATCAGACCAAGCAGGGAAGCAGTGGTTCATTTGGAAATAAATAACATTATCCATCTTCAGGAAACCTGGAAACTTGTCCCTTCAACATTGCCAGGCTTCCACAAGATCTGCACCCCCCCATTATGAACAAGTATGTTCGGTCGCCCGTCTGGGGGCCTATCAACTTTCATAAAGCACAGAGCTGATTTAGAGGCCTCCAAACTGACCATCCCCAATAGCATGACCCAAGCAGGCCCCATCAGAGGCCTGAAACTATATAATAGGAACACAGGCATTATCCTGATTAACTGCTACATTAATGCTGCAAAAAATCCAAGTTAAAGACGATCCAGGAATTGGTGGACTGTCTAGAATCTCTCATTTTGGATCATCCTGGCCATGAAATCATAATGATGGATCATTTCAACATTAACGGCTTAGGAGGGCCTAATGATGCTGTCAGCTTATAAATTGGTATCAGCACAAAGGGAGATTTCTGCAAAAGAGAAGGAATGTTCATTTTCCCGACTGCAAAGGATGAACAACCATAGACTATGGGGGTCATTATGACCCTGGCGGCTGGTGGAAAGCCGGCGGTAACACCACCAACAGGCTGGCGGTGTTCTGCCAGTGTATTATGACCGTGGCGCATTAGCCACGGCCATTCTGCCGGCCCCTCCACTATACCACCAGGCTTCCGCCAGGCTGTCATAATCCCCAGGGCAGCGCTGCAAGCAGTGCTGCCCTGGGGATTATGAGTCCCTAACCGCCAGCCTGTCCATGGCGGTAAACATGGAAAGGCTGGCGGTAAGGGGGACTCGGGGGGGCCCTGCACTGCCCATGCACTTGGCATGGGCAGTGCAGGGGCCCCCAGTCACAGCCCCATTGCGCATTTCACTGCCTGAATTTTGGGCAGTGAAATGCACAACGGGTGCTGCCTCACCCGCTGCACATCAACATTGCTGCCGGCTTTATTATGAGCAGGCTTCAATGTTGATGTGACATTTCCGCTGGGCCAGCGGAAATGTCAATATAGGGTGCCACACATACCGCCAGCACTGGCGGTATTTAGGCGCCCTCGGCTTCGGCGGTCTTTTTGCAAGACCTCTGAAGTCGTAATGAGGGCCTATGTCTTTCTCTCTGAGTGCCTGGTTAGGCAGTTAGTGCATTTCAAAATAATAGAAAAGTTGTGAAGTGGTCACAATTGATTAAAATGCACTATCCATCCCCAGTGACAGCCCTCTGTGGAGAGTAGGCCTGCAGGTACATCAACAGGTGAAGATAATGTAAATGTAGTCAAAAGAATAAAGTGGAGACCGGAGTATACAGCTTCAGTAACAGCCTGGTTAAGCAAACAGACCCTAGTTATTAATTTGAGGCAGCAGGACTTGATTTTCAAGCGGTGAGAAAAGAACATTAAAGGCCTTGTTTCCCTTTTGGAGGGAGACATGTTTATAACTAACCCAGCCAAAATCCAGGGAAGCCTGGAGGCCTACTCTATAACATGATAAAGCCACTGTTACTGCAAAAAGGGCATTCTGCAGAGCTCAGCAGTTATATAAACAAAATCCCACAATATACTCCAAGGCAGAGGTCAAATGTAAGAGACAATCATTTAAGAAAATAATAGGGCAACATGAGGAGGCAAGGGACCAAAAGGAATGAGTAACCAAAGTTCAGCTGCTGAAATATCCTAACTATGGGAACACGTGAACTAATTAAAGTGCTTAAATAAAATAAGGGAGAACGGTGTCTTGGAAGCCTCTTGGGTAAGCCATGTCCCAAGCTTACACACCAACACTTTGTCTTCCTGGGTGGTCCCTAGCCAGTGGAGGCCACCGACAGCCAGGCAACTGTGCCCTGCAGTCACTTCAGCTGAGAAACCGTGCTAGACTGGGTATGAGATGCCCGCCCCATCCAGAGAACCTGATTGTACAGAACCTGAATACACAAACACCAGGAAGATGGAAAAAATAATCAAGCTCATGAGAAATGATGGGGACGCTCGTCCCAATGACTTTCCGGCATCCCTGTTTAAGTGTGCCCCCCAACAGCTGGGTTAGGCTGTTGACACCACTCTACAAGAGCGCGTTACAAACTGCGACAGTCTCCAAAATGTGCAGATGGTCAATCCTTTGCCCCATATATAAAAAGGGGGGGCGTTCAGTGCCTTCAAACTATCAGTTAATTGCGCTCTACTCTGTGGAGGCCAAAGCATATGCTCACATCCTGCTGGAGCAACTGGAGGCCTGGGTACAGGAGTAACAGATTTTTCAGTTCTTCCAATCTGGCTTTAGAGCCGATGCATCAACTGTGGACAACATACTTATTTAAGACTTCAAGCTGCTAACCCTAACAACCTCCCGCCCTTCTGCTGCTTTGTTGACTACAATGTGGCATTTGACAGAGTAGACAGGGCTATCCTATACTCAGAAAACTTGGGTCTGAGGGAGAACTGTCCCTTGGTCAGCAGACCAACAAATCTAAACAAACTGGGGTTTAAAACAAGGGTGTGTCCTGGCTCCCCTCCTGTCCAATCTCTAAACAGCTGACTTTGGGAAATGTTTGGAGCTCGGCAGTTTGGCCCCCACCAAAGATAGGAACCACCAAGCTCCAAATAATACAATACGCTGATGACATAGTGATTATGGATTGTACAAGAATTGGTTTACAGTGGGCATTGAATGTCTGAAACACTTTTAACTTGACCAACCAGCTTCTAGTAGATAAGGAAAAAACAAAAGTCCTTATATTTGGGAAGTACAGAAACAAAAAGGACCTCTCCTGGTGCTTGGGCAGTCAGTGCATCAGCGCAACAAGGAAGTATAATTACCTTGGTGTTTGGTTTAGTGAAAACAGTACTATGGTGGCATAGATAAATGCAATAAAATAGGGGGGCAGCAATCACATATGGGATTGGTCAATTGAACTGACAATTAATAGAGTGAATCAGCAGCCCCAATATTAAGGGTAATGAAGACGATATTCCTTCCAGCTGTGCAATATGGCCATTTTGCTTATCCAGGATCCTTAGATGAAGTTACGGAACAAATCCACTGCAAGGCATACAAGAAACTCTTTCAACACCACACTATCAGGCATATAAAGCCCCTTTTGCCACATTAGTGCCACTATAGCGTCATTTTTTTTAATGCTAACGCGGCACTAAAGGAGCTTTTCTGCTGCACCATATTTACAAGGTGGCACAATGCATGCATTGTACCACTCTGTAACCCTATGTGCCACATTATGCCTCCGCCAGGCATAATGTATACAAGGGAGCGATCAGGCACTAGGAGGCCAAAGATTCACTACGGCAATTTTAGCATAATTTTTAAAGCCTGTTCAGAGCAGGCATTAAAATGATGCTCCCATTGAAATCCTACTATGCTATTTATTATTTTATTGGAACACTGTTTTTATTCATAGCAGTTTTAACTATTGTAAAGGTTTCTTAATAACGTAACATTGTTTTGCAATGCAATGCAATGCCCAACAAATGCAGATTCCCCTTTGAAGCTCACATCATGGACTAACGTTCACATGTCTCCCCAGGTGGACAGAAAGCTTTCTGTATGCCAGAGCCTGCATGAAGCTACTGGGCCAGCTAGGGCACAGAGTGGCAACTTTCTAAAAGTTGCATAACTTTCATTGTGACATTAAATTAGACCTGGGCATCAGACTGGGTTTAATGTAACGATTAATATGATACCTTACAGTCTTCAGTTAGGTAGTTCCATTAAGGAGCAGGTCAGGCTGCGGTGCCTGTCCGTAACCTGTGCTAGCTAATGGGGCTACTAACTTTCTTCCAGCAAAACAACACTCTAGAAGTGGTGCTGTTAAGGAATATATGAAATACGTGCATCTTACTGAACTATATATAGCTCCCTGTAATAGGGCTCTATAGTCTTTCCTTAGGGGAGACTTACATAGAAGGTTAAGGGAGGATTAAATGGCAAACTCGAACTAGCAGTGTAAACACTGTTCCAGTCTGCAGTGGCAGGCTTGGACCCATTTTGCCCTTTGCCACACTGAGGGTGGCACAAACACTCTGCCTTACATGCCCTTGTTGCCATATAGAAGGGACTTATAAATAAGTCAGTACTTGCCAATTGGCTATAGCCAATGTAACAAATATTTTAAGGGCTTAGAACACTGTCACTGAGGTCTGTTTAGCAGGCCCCAGTGCACTCTGAGAGTAAAAAAAAAAGATCAGCAGTAGTCCAAAATTGGGGCAAAAGTGGGGGAAACTGCAAAAATGCATGTTTCCTTATGCCCTCCAAACCAGGATTGGAAGTGCTTGGATTAAATATAACACTATTAGAAGAACATTGATTTTAATTCAGTTGATTCTACCCAGCTAGGAGAGGTAGAGTGGCGACCATCTCCAACAGTCATTGCGCAAAGTATTTAAAAGGGGAGGGCAATTAGCCTTGTAGAGTTCGGCTGGGTTGGGGGATGTTCGGACTCCAGGGTAAGTAACTGAAGATTTTTGTCAATCTAAAGAAAGTTTAAAATACCAGCTTTTCACAGGAGAGAGCTTGGGGTTTACGACTTGTTATTGATCAAGTTTAACTTTGAATCCTGCCACACACTCAAATTTGCCTGTTCTTTGCTGCTCTTTCAGAATAAATGTGTGGGGAATGGTCATGGCTAGAAAGATGTAATCAGCAAATAATGATAGCTTGTGTTCTATCTGTCTATAGTGGATGACCCTTATCTCTTTGTCTGCCCTGATCTCTATAGCAAAGGGATCAATTCTGAGATTGAATTGAAACAGGCACAAGAGCTAACCCTGTCTATTGCCTCTTTTCTGAAGAGATTGTTGAGCTCTGTGGCTGTTTACCAATACTGTAGATGTGGGAGAATGGTAACTGACAATCGCCAACCTAAGGGCCAGCACACCCAGTTAAAAGCCTTTATTGTAGCATTCAGACGCATAAAGATGGTTTGAATATACTGTACTTTCTAGCTTTCTCAACCAGATAGACTATCCTGCATAGGTTGTCATGAACTCATGAACTCAGATTATTCTGGATGTATTAAAATTGGTATAAGGATTTGCTGAAGAAATCCAGAAGCATGTTGTATAAAAGCTGAGAGATTGTATGAAGGCGAACAAGAGTTATGAGAAATATCAATTGGATTATTTGAGACACATGATGAGTTAGTTCTTCCACATTATACAGTGAACTAAGATATTTAATAATTGAAAAATACCATCAGAAGCATGATTAAAAATTGAATAATACATTTATCTGTATGACACAGTGATCTGTATTGCTTGTGTTTCTCTCGCAAATATATTTGTAACATTATGACTTATTTCGGGAATAAAATAACAAAAAAAAGGGGTTTGTAGATAACACCAATGATATAGAAACGTATAATAGGTAATAAATATACAATTTAAATTAAACATGAATCACAATCCTACAACTTCTAAAACTATATCTAAATTATTGTGTGGAGGAATGTTGCTTTTCCTCATCCAGTCTAAAATGCATTGGGGAAAGTGCAGATATATTGGGGGAGTCAGATGTACTATTCTACTCCAGTCCTTTGGATAAAGTGCATATATTTGGAGAGGAGGGGCATTAGATTTGCAATTCTAACTTGGGTCATAAAAACATTGAAAAAAGTGAAGATATTTGTGGGTGTGGGGAGGACTGGAGGAGAGATTTACAAAATATAGCTCCAGTACTACAAACATTGTAGAAAGTGCATTTATATGGGTGCCAGATTTACTATGCAAACTCTAATAACAGGAACATTGGGCATAGTGGTTATAATTGGGAGGGAATAGGGTGGACTTTCAAGTTTATCTCCAGTCCCAGGACCATTGTAGTGCATATCATCGGTGGTCGTGTGGGGAGAGGCACATTTACTGCTTCAAATCTAGTCCCACAAACATTGGGAAAAGTGAATATCCCTCAGTGAGAGGAATCAGGTTTACTATTCTAATTCAGTCCTTCCAGCACAGAGGGAAGTCCATGTATTTGGGTGGGGCAGATTTAATATTCTAAATGCAGTCCCACGACATTTGGGAAACATACATACAATTTGGAGGGGGTTTCCGATTTAAAATAATAAAATTCAGTCTTACTAATATCGGGGAAAGTGCATAAATTGATGGAGTAGTCTAAATTATGATTCTACCTTCAGTGCAACTACAAATGGCTCAAATGCATACACCTGGGGGGTTGGGAGATGTACTAACCGAACTCCACTCCTAACATACAGGGGTGGGGGGGAGTGTCAGACTCCAGCCCCACAAATATGGTGGCAAGTGCATATCTATAGCAGTAGTCATATTTGCAATTCTAACTACAGTCCTACTGCCATTCAAGAAAGCATGTATATTTTGGAAGGGGGGGTCAGGCACAATAACTAACCTAACCCCAGTACAAATAGTTTTGGAGAGGGTGCATATAATGGAGGGGAGGGGTACAGTAAACTCCAGTCTCGTGAACATTGACGAAAGTGCATGCAATTAGGAAGTGAAGGGTTCACATTTAGTATTCTTAACCACTTGACTGCAAGGGCTCCCCTCCTGGTAATGAAACCTATTTCAGGATGTTTAGAGTAGTTTGAATGTAAACCTAGTTAACTTTTTTCCACAAAATGTATCCATGCCGCTTGCAACCTTTTTCCCAACAGCGTGGGGATTATAAAGGTACCCGCGGTTTATGGATTCTCCTAGTGCAAACGAAGAAAATAGCTCAAATGTAGCTAAGTTTGGGGTGTTTTGGGAAAATGGGAAAAAAATACTGCACAAGAAAGATTTTCTCTGCCTGCCTCACCATCTTCCCCGCTTTCAGGAACAAGCAGGCATGTATCAAAACTATTTTTGTACCACAGTTTTTGCATTTTCCTTATTGCTAGTCAATTTCTTTCTATTTTCTGTGCTTTCAAACTACTTGCAGTTTGTGGTGAAAACAGCTATGAAACCCTTGGGTGAGCCCAGAAAGCTGTACAGGGCTTATTTATGCAATCCGTCACCATTGTCTCAAAGAAACTAATAATTGAAATATGAAATATTGAACATGAGTAGAAAAAAATAACAATTAGTGCCAATGTTTTCATCTGTAACATTTAGTCACAATAGTCAATTTACAAAAGCGATATACCTTCATGTCCAATAGATCATGCAGGTCAAGGAAAAATATAGGTTTGCAAGGTGCTCCAATAACATGTGATACCCAGAGACAGCTATTGAACTGCAGCTCATAATAATGTTCATTGTTTACTGACAACGCACCAATGCATATGGTATCCTGTATTAAAAGAAACATGGGAATGAAGGAAACCCATGTATTTGGGAAATGTCCACAAGATACTCAGTGTAGAAACAGTAGTTATTTGTAGAACTCTGAATTTGGGGTTACCAATACCATTATGTGATTCAGAGGAAATTTTGCAAAATGTAATTTTTCTTGCACACAAGATTACATTTGGAACCCCAAAAGTACAAGAAATCTACTTATTAATAACAAATGTTCTATTATTATGTGTTCCTACATGTCTCCCCATAAACATAATACCCTAGTTGTGTGACTTGGCCTATCAGCTCTGACATAAAACACCCTTATAAGCTGCCTGGAAATATTAATTTTCATCCAGCAAAATCAATGTTTTTCTTTTACAATTTGGATAGCTGTAGAATTGTGGCCCTTGCTCACCCACCTTCTAGGGAAACCTATCAAACCCAGACATTTCTAATAACTAGACACCATTAGGAGTCTGAGGTGGAGTGACTTGTGAGGATCCCATGAAGCTTTTCTCACCACAAAGGCATTGCAATCCTCAAACTTTTGCTAAAAACACCCATTTTACTGAGAGAGAAGGTTCCCGAAGTGGTGGGAATCCATAAAATTTCTTCCACTCAGGATTCCCACACTTCACCGAGTAAAAATGGTGCACCACTTGTGTGACTGGGCTAGTGTCCATGAAAGAAAACATCCCAAAACGAAATGTGGAGACCTGCCATTTCACCAATCAAAACTCCCCCTTTGTGCAATTTGGGTAACTGAAGGATTTAAGTCCTGGTTCAGCCCTCACCCAGAGAAACCTAAGAAACTCAGCTATTTCTGAAAATTAGACAACTAAGGGAGTCCAGAGTGGTGTTACTTGTGAGGATCTGCAATCTTTTCTTACCCACAATGCCCTTAAAACCTCAAACTTTGGCAAGAAACAAACATTTCCCTGCAATTCTGTGACAGGAAGTTCTAGAATCTGAAGGGATCCACAAATGTCCTACCAACCAGCATTACCACACCTGTCTAAACACAATTGGTACCCCATTATGTGGTTGGGCCTAGTTCCTGCAACAGCAAAGGCCCCAAACCACATTATGGAAAGATTAAATATTTTCACTCACTGAGAACCTACACCTGAATAATACAACATATGAGGATAATACTTTTAATAAGTGTTAAACTCATTATTTGACTTATGCTCTCCTCTGTCCTCGTAGTACACTCAGGATTATGAAGATCAGCATTTTAGAGCAGACACACATGTGATTAAAAACATAGATATAAATTAGATGATTGCCCAATATTTTTACAGATAAATATGGGAGTAACCCACCTTCTGTTAAGGTAGTAGGACAATAAAAGGAACCAAAATGGGTGTGTGGGGCAAAAGGGAAATACAGCTATGTCTCATGAGCTTAGGATATCTTCAACATTACTTAATAAAGTACTTGGATGGCTCAAGACTGCGATTGTTTGCTTTCCTGTAGATAGATATCTTGTAGTCCATAAACAATTATGCAGTGTATATCTATTAGGCGGTGATGAACTTATTACTTTAGTTCTTAATATTTCACCAAGGTTGATATTTCCACCCTTCATCAATATGGATCACTGACAGAATATCAAAACTAAAAATATTGTGTGAACAGAATAATGTGTCAAAGATATCAAGGACCAAAATATTGATAAGATAAGTGTAAATGGGTAAGTATAGATACCTACTGGCGGTCACCAGTAGGCAGGTATAGTTAGAACCTATTTTCTATTGGAAGAGCTTTTTTGTTTTGCCAATAACTTTGGCAAAACTTGACAAATCTTCACAAAATGTTCAAAACTTATACTTTAATGGGTTCAGCTGCTGTCTTGAAAGTTTCAGGGTGATCTGTGAAGCCGGGGCCAAAAAAAGGGGGGGAAGCAGATTTTTCACCATTCATTTTCCCATAAGGATTTTGAAGATGACTACAGTCCGAACCGCTGGACTGAATTACTCTAAATCTGATGGAAAGCTAGCTCTTGGTCCAGAAAGCTTGCTTTTTGTGATTTGGTATAAATCGGTTCAGTGTTTTAGAGATATTAAGAGGCATAAAATACAGATATGTAGGGATGCGGATCCTCTGCGGATCTACTGCGGATCAATCCGAGGATCCACGAGCCAAAGCAAGAATCTGATTGGCTGGCCACAACCTAAGATAGAAGTTGCAGCCGCCATTCTTTTGTCAGGGAACAGCCCATGGGGCTGAAATGTAGGGGACAATGTACATGATGCACATGATGAAATCAGGGTAGAGGCTCCCTGACTTCAGGGGGATCATATAAATGTGGTATAGTTATAAATAATTGACCGGTGTAAATCTGCAGGTGTATCTGCAGATTTCGGATAATGTCCAACAAAAAAGATTATTATAATCATGCACACAACTCAGGCATCCATAAACACACTCTAACTTCAGTCATAGGCACTGTCAATCCAAACTCACACCCAGACACACTCTCACACTCACTCTGATACATCCTCTGACACCCATTCTCACACCCAGACAGACACTCTCACACCCACTCTCACACCCAGTCACACCCTTTCACACCCAGACACTCTCACATTCAGTCTCACAACCAGACACACCTCTCACAACCACTCTCACAGTTAGATACACACTCTCACACCCACTCTCAAACCCAGATACACTCATTCACACCCACTCTCACACCCAGACACTGTTACATCCACTCCCACACCCAGACACACACTTTCACACCCACTCTCACACCCAGACAAACCATCTCACACCCAATTTCACACTCAGACAGACACTCACACCCACTCTCACATCCACATAGACCCTCTCACACTTGCTCTCACACCCATACAGATACTCTCACACTCACTCTCACACCCAGAGAGACACACCCTGCAGCCATCTCCCGCCGAACATGGCCAAAGGCTGTGCGCAGTTCTGGCTTCAGTGGTTAGGGATTTGGCCACAGGGAATGGTCACAGGCTAGGCCCTGCAGCCAACCTCGCCATGCATGGCCAAAGGCCATGTGCGGTGGGGGGTTGGGTGGTTATATGGGGTTGACCAGGCCCTGCTGCCAACCCCTGCTGCGCATGGCTGAAGGCAATGGTTGGACTAATGTATAGTAATGAAAATTGCTTTACGTTAAAAAAAAAACCTTGAAATTCACTTAAAAAAAAAAAATGTTACAGGGATGTAATAGTTAGGTTCTGAATTTACTCGCACAAAACCAGAGAAATTCAGCCAGTATATATAGAGTTATTTCAAGTAATAAAACCCACGGCCTAAGGTAACTATTACTTGCGTACACTCTATACACTGTTTTTTCATTCAATAATTTCACTTCTAATGTTTCATTGATATTTTTATTGACTTAATAAAATTTGTCATGAATGATGTAATATCTGAAGTAGTTAGCTAACTATAACTGCTGAATTTGTCTGGTTCTGTGTGAGTAAATTCAGAACCTAACCGCCGGTGGTGCCATAGGTAGCGCAGTGCCGTATGTCAGTCAAAATTTCCTACTCAGCTTCCTTCAAAGTTTTAAAAAGTCTTGGCACTCCATTAGGTATTTTGCAGTGAAAATATCTATTGTAGAGGACTTGTACTCCGACTGCCGAGGCTTCTTAAAACTTTGAAGGAAGCTGAGCTTGAAATATATATAGAATCGCAGATGCATCTGTATTTAAATTTCTAGTTGCATCATATGTGAGATGTACCTTAGAAGCAAACACCTTTGTGGCAGAAAAAAGTCATAGAAGCCTGGGAGCATAAACAACATTCACGGCCAGTAGCAATTTGAAATGTTGAAAGCCCACTTAACTTCTCTACATGTGTCTAAAGCACCTGCAATTTAATGATAAGTTTAGAATTTGATGCCCCAACTGTGGCAGAACTACAAAAAAAGATCAGTCAGCCAAAAATACTACAGAAACAAGTTGAAATGATTTTTCATTGTGCATTAGCCCGTGCCCTTCTCTGACTTTTTTCCAACCCATTCAGGAACAATAAATTAACTTAGTTAAGAACTGTGTCAAAATGGATTTTTCCACAACTCATTATGGCCTAAAAAGTGTACCAAGGAATGGTATAAAAGATTTAGGGCCCGATGTACTATGCATTTTAACAGATGCAGATTTTCTGCTTAGGTGTTTGTGACTGCTAAAGTGCTTTCTCTTAATTATAATCCTATTTTAGGAGTCAGAAAAGTTTTTCTGACTCTTAAAATAGGATTCTGTAATGATATTGATTCAGTATCTGAAAGGGGCGTGTTGCAGGCATCCCATTCAAATTCTAAACTGGTATCTAACATGTCAACGTTTTGTGACCAGAATCAGGTTGCAAAACATTGATATTTTGCTGACACCTCATAGGAGGTGGAAACCCATTTGCAAACATTAAGGGGTCCCCTTGGTACCTCTTTCTCTTTCTGAAAGTGAAAATATGTGTTTAAGAACAGTCAGTGGTCCGTAGGACCACTGCCACCTCTTACAAAACAAAAAAGTTTGAAATGCCGTCCCCTTTCCTTTGAATAAAATGGGCTGCATTTAAAAAATGATTCTTTAAAACACAATCATATGCATGGCGGCCTGTTAATCCCTGCAAGCCACTACCCCTCGGATGGCCTCCAATTGTGGTGAGTCACAATTTGCGACCTACCTCATTAATATGCAAGAGGTAGGTTGGATTCTGACCCACTACGGGTCAGATTTTTAACCACTGACATATTAAACATAGGTGGATTCTTAAAAATCTTTACTGGTTGTAAAAAAACTGGCCACACAGTATGATCAGTATTTGGCTACCAGCAATTAGCACAAATGGTTCTTGATTGGCTGGCAAAGTGACAGACAAAACATTCATCCTATGTCCTGTGGAAACTGATGTGGGGAGTCCTGCAGGGACTGTATAACTGCCATCCTAGAGTTTGTAGGAATTCCAAATATCCCTTCCTTACCCTCTGTCCCATCAATTACTTGTATGGGTCTCAGAAGCTGCCCCTAAAATGTGGGATGACGAGGACTGTGATGAAGTAGTCTCTTCAAAGATTATGTGAAGAAATAATCCTTAAGGGAATTGCTGGAAAGTGGAAACTGGACCTTTAGGCCTAAAGACATGATCATACATCTTAGGAAAGAGATGGGATAGGAGAGAAATCCTGAGCATGGGAAATCTGACAGAAGACCAACAACCACACAAAAGACTGAGACAGTGAGCTACCCTGCTGACATAGTATCTTTAGTTTTGAAATTGGGGTATCAGGCCACCGTGTCTACAGTTACAGTCACGGGTACCTACCCGGGGTATTTAAATTATGTGTTACGCTGTACAAGGGGTTTTCTCCTGGAACTTGCCTTCTAGGGTGGAAAATAAGCAATACAAGATTTTGACCATTTTTGAATTAGCAGTTTAACAAGAATATAAGAGGCCATTATGTTGGTGGAGATGGAAGGATAACCAGTGGTAGCACCAACTCATGTCTGTTTTTTGTCCCTTTCTAAGTACGTTTCAGCAAAATGTACCCCTGATGAATGGATTAAATACAAAAAAAGGGCTGATGAAATGAAACAATGCAAAAATTACACACCAAACCTCTAAAGGTTCTGCTAGTCACACCCAGGCAGCTGTATTCTGTGTGTACCATCCTGGACGTTTTCTTTTGCCAGTAGCCATGCATTACATTACTTCTTCTTACAACAACTGCCAGCAATACAGCATGTGCCGAGAACAAAAGGCGTGCCAAATCACACAGTAGACTGGGATATAATGATGAAAGGTGTTCTTTCTCTCTCTGCACACAAATTGTTTATTAGAGTGGGCCACGGAGAACTCTGATTACTGCTGCACACAGCAGCACCTGACATTGGGAAGCGTGGTACTCGTCAGGAAGTCCAAGGACAACCAACAAGTTGGAGGATACAATTGCCAAGGCCTGGGAGCCCATAATTGTTTGTGGTGCTCCTACAAGAATTGTATGTTCATGTGTGGGAATAGGACTTGTGTTCTGCCAGGAGCACCTAGCATGAA
This sequence comes from Pleurodeles waltl, assembly GCF_031143425.1. Lineage (NCBI taxonomy): Eukaryota > Metazoa > Chordata > Amphibia > Caudata > Salamandridae > Pleurodeles > Pleurodeles waltl. The sequence goes on along the minus strand of NC_090444.1, from coordinate 273,127,407 downwards.
GAGGTACCATCTATGCTCAATAGAGATTTGGAATCACTTTTGGGCCCTATCACCTAAAGTTCAACATCAAGACTAATTGTTTTGTTTGGAACTACAGGCCTGATTTAAAATTTGACAGCAGGCAACTCTATCATAAAGATATAGCCTGACCACCTTATTACAACTTCCATAGGAAACAATGCACTTTTAATAACGCAGATGTGATATCTGTCACATTTGTGATAAAGTAATCCGCTCACCAAACGCTAAATCAGGCCCTATGTTTGGAATTGTGGCTCATTAACATTGACACACAAGGTGACAGTGGAGGGTGGGACTTAAGGGATCCTTTTAGCCATTAATTCCTCTATTTAATTACTTTATCATTCCATATTTGACAATCTAACATGTATTTGTTATTGAAACATCCCAGTGGGTTTGTCAAATCTAAGGGACAGGGTGAGAAAAATCTCCTTTCCAGTTTACAAATGAGAAGCAGAAGTGATCTTCCAACCTGTGAACTGCTGAAGTGCAGATCCTTTCAACATTTCCTCTTAATTTTTATCTTTGTAGTTTTAAAGTATGCTGTTTTTTAATGTTCTTTCCTTTATATCACTTGATCTGGTATGCACTAGCACTACATTTGATTTGGAAATATCACTGGTATATTCCTTTAATACTGTTTTAGACATCAGTACATGTAACTAATGCAAATAATTATGCCCAACATGTAAATCGGATGTTTATTAAAACCATTAAAATTGAGTAAGACATTGAAGACTAAAAAGTTGAAGTTCACTTTGTGTCATGCATTTTGAAGAATACATTTGTGCTTGGCTCATGAGATCGTAATGAGCACTAATCCAGTTCCATGGCAGATTGCAGTTTGAGCCTACTGGCCCTTCAATATAGTACTATTCTAGCTTAATCTCTCGTTAACCAGTATGCCAACTTTGATTGTTAAGGTATTTCATTCAGACTTCACTATCATTAGTCCATGTCTCACAGGAGTCTGATATTAACAGTCACAACATTCAAGGCCCCAAAAAAAGCTTAAGCACAGTAGGAGATGGTGTCCACTAGAGACCTAGGGCCTGAATATGACCTTAGCAGATGGGATAGTCCGTCACAAACGTGACGGATATCCTGCCTACCATTTTACAAGTTCCAATGGATATGAAAGAACTTGTAATACAGTAGATGGGATATCCGTTGCATTTGTGATAGATTATCCCATCCGCCAAGGTTGTAATCACGCCCCTTGTCTGGAAGTAGATATCTCTGAGGTCTAGTGACATTAAAGGACTACTGCCTGGTCTGACAAAATGTTTTCGCTGCCATTCACAAAGGGGAAGGGGTCCTATCTGCGAATGGGTTAGCACTAGTTTGAAACCCCACATATACAAGGAAGGAATCTACATGAGGAACAGACATTTCCTGCCAGAGACACAAGCAATTTTGTGGGTTCCTATTGGGTTCCCATCACACTTTCCCCAAAGTGGAAATGCAGAAGAAAGTTTAACTAAGGATTTATAAAGCTCTATTAGAAGCCAAGTTAGTACAAAAGTATTTTGATGACTATCAAAAGAGTTGTGATGACTAGAAACAAACAGAAAGTTAATAATATGAAAATGGGCAAAATGTTACTCTTTATAATTCTCCTTCCTAACATGTCTTTGTTAATGAAAATTAGTACTAAAACGTTTGCCATTGAGAGGGGGGTCCATATGGTCAAGATGTCCTATGCCAACAACTTCAGATTCTGTCTGTGAGAACTCTGCTTGGTAACAAGAAGTGTCCTTGGCAATGGAGAAATTAGCTCCCTGGGATTCTTCATATGTCTATATACTGAGAGAGTTGAAAATGCTGTTTTTGTACTGTTCCTCAGAACTAACATTAGAAAGAGTCATCTTGATTCATACTGTTGAGTGAGAAGCCCCTCATGTGAATTCTTACATTTACATCTCCATGTACGACACCGTCTGGCATAAGCTGAAGCACAACCTGCTATGTGAATATATAAACTAAACGTCCCCTCTCAGTTGCATTATGATCCTCTATTTAGAGTCTAAGATAGCCTGGTTGGGGTACTTTAATTGTACCTTGTATTGGGACAAAGACTGGTCATTGTCAAGTCTCTCACATAGGCATAGGATGTCCCACTCATTACAAACTGGGGGGGGGTCATTTAAACCTACTGGACATATGGTGATGAAATAACCTTTTGAAAAGTGAAATAATCTTTTAAAAATTAAAAAAGGCAATATCTACAGTCTCCCTGCGCATGTCCCAGGATCAGCTTCGTACTGATCAACAATACACAGGAGCAGTACCTGACAGCAAAACAGCATGTTGGCAGGATCCTGTCAGAGCATTCCCCAGTGTTTTGAATATGATATAGGTAGATATCAGACTAAAATACCCATATAAAGGCTGCCAGTCTGGGCCATAAAGGATGTGCAATTTTGTGATGGAATGGGCACTGCTATAACAAACTATTTCACATTGACTAAGAATACCACCACTGATATAGTCATAGAGGGGAATGCTTTGAAAGAGCGGGAACTGTCCAGGTTTAGAACCCAGCCATGGAGAACACACTGAAAGAGGGATGCCTAGAGAACCTGCAATCTGAGATACTAAAAAAAAATATTGAAAAAGGAATTTGGAATAGATCATTTGACCAAGTACTACATAGATAGAGAGATAAAGCTGCCAAACTGCTAGCAAGTCTCTTGAAGCCTGAACAGTGGCCTACATCTATTAACCCAGGTAATGATAAACAGGGAACCATTATTTACATGCAGGATGGCATAAATGCAGTGTTTCACACCTATTATAAACAACTAGTTAACACCCCCAAACAACAGACAGCCCAGAAGTGTATCTTACTTTTGCAGTGTCCAGCTAGGCAAATGGCTACTTGAGCAAAGATAACAGCTAGATTTAACTGTTCATTAGAGGAAATCAGGGAGACTGTTAAAGAACTAAACAATAGTAAAACCCTGGGTACTGATGGACTCCTGGCAGAATGGTACAGTTGTATAATGGCTAGGTTGCTGACAAAGTCCTGCAGGTATTTCAGGAAGCGGTGGATAGGGGTATCCAACCACGGCCTTTTAAGGAGGCATTAATAGTCGTTCTGCTGAAGCCAGGGAAAAACTCATTGGACTTCAGGGTTTATCGACCTCTTTCATTGCTCAGTACAGAAAACAATATACTGGGGAAATTACCAGTAGCAGATCCCCCATTTGAATGGAGGAGCATTGCCTCCCTGCTGCAACCACAGCAAATTTATTTTATTACCACTTAATTTTTCAGTGCAGCCATCCTAAGCCGAGTGTCAGGGTTTGGTGGAGCCATTGCAGCTGATTGGCAGCAGCAGGAAGGAGTGGTGGCTACCCAGTTTAAAGTGTACATGCCAGTTGGGCCGGTTGCCTTGCGACTAACAGCTTTCCATGGGCACTTTAAGTCTCTCAAACCCAAGAAGTGTTAGACATCTGGGTGGAAAGCAGGCACAGGCCTCCAGTGCTTGAAGGAGTGCTGAGCCAGCCTGCTCCAACCAATACTGGCACTTCTCTCATTCTGGTTAATATTATCAGCAGCTTGAGAGCAGAGTCTGGATTGCTTTGTGATGTTTTCTCTGGGACCTTGCACTGTCTTGGAGTCATGGACTGCAGCAGTGCTGGCCAGAGGATATTTCGTGTCCTGTGCAGAGTATACTGTACAGGCCTCCCATGACACAAGGAAACATTGGAACGGTGGCAGGATCTGAACTGCGGTGCTCTGCAACCAAAGGCGGGCAGATCCTACACCACATTTGAAAGCTTGAACTCCTAATTTAGAGTGGAAAACAGCTGACCACTCTCAGCCTGCGCTTTAAAATGAGCGACAACCCAGGCTGTAAGTTAAAACAACAAGATATGTGTCATCCATGATGACCGTTAAAAAACTTGCTTGAACTTCTCATCTTGCAGACAATGGGAAAATGTTAATGGATATGAATGAATTAAGAAATACATAAATCACTATTCCATTTGGGAGGGCACTATATACAATGTACCATGCACATAGCTGCTTTTTTCCTGTTGTGTTAATTTAGAAACTCATACAGGCCAATGTAGGGGAGACAGACGGCATTTCTGTGGTGCTGATAACAACAATGACGTTACAAGCAGCTCACGTTCTGACATTAATCCACAGAGGCACTGTGCCCTTCTTACCTGCTACTGTTCTGTGATCTAAGAGCTAGCAGTGTTTACAGAAACCATGAAAAACCTCCCACTTTCTGTGGGACGTGTCAGCTTACAGGGATTCTGAGGCGCACACACTCCCTTCCACCTCCTTGCCCCACTGTCCTTTTGTTACCTCCGTAGCTTTTGTTACCTCCATAGCTGATTGTGCCCAGCTCTTCTTCAGCTGAAAGCGTTGGCCCACGAGAGCAACACTGCTAAGGGGCAGGCACTCTAATGTCGATGGTAAATTTCAGTTGAATTTTCTGAGATATTTTCACCCCCCTCCACCCCTACCAAGTTGCGGGCCCTGTGCGACCACACGGTTCACACACCTCTAAGGCGGCACTGGACTGCAGGACTGGAGTGGAACACCAGGCAGTGGTTAAATACACTGTTTATTTTTGATTAAAACGTCTTTTTCACCAACTCATAAACCGTGTGAGAAACTTCCTTGGCTTTGTTTATAGCAGTGAAACAATAAAACTCCCCAAGGGGAAAAAGCAATCACCACACAAACTCAAATAATCAATCTCTCAAATGATCAATCTCAAAATAAAGGAATCTAATAATAATAATTTAATAATACAAACCCATATGATTAAAAACCCAATATGACGACAATCACAATACAGAAAAAAATTATTAATAAAAAGATCACATGTGAACAATAAAATCCAGCATGAGGGAGACAGAAGAATACATCTACTATAGTCTATGTGGTTAAACTGTCCCAATTTCGGTTGATACAGATTTGTTGGTTTCTCACAGTGCCTGTAAGTGGGTCAAAATATACACCCCACCACTTTCAAATGGAAGCAGCCACCACTAGAAATTACTGGTCTTATGTATATAGAATATTATTGGATATCTAGTGCATAGTATTGATTGTGGATTCATGCTGATTAAAAAGACAGCTCTAAATATTAGACACTTATTACACATTATGGGAAGAAATTTAGATAGCACAGAGGAGCTAGCTCTGTTGTTCTGAGACACAGAAATAGCTTTTGACACTGTCTCATGGCCATTTCTTTGCAATACAGGAAGCCATGAACTTTGGTCCCTCATTTATTGGCATGGTCAAATTACTGTGTGCAAAACTGTTACTGACAGTGAAGATGAATGGGGTCATATCAGAGAAATAGGAGATCGAGAGGGACATATGGTATAGATGGCCATTGTCTCCATTGCTGTTTACTCTAGCGATGGGATCTTTAGCAAAGACAGGAGTCATGCCCCCTTGCCTAATGGCCATGCCCAGGGGACGTCTGTCCCCTAGGCATGGCCATTGGGCACAGTGGCATGTTGGGGGGGCCCAAATTAGGCCCCCGTATGCCACTTTAAAAAAAAAAAATTATAATAACTCAACTTACCTGTACTTACCTGAGATGGGTCCCTCCATCCATGGGTGTCCTCCGGGGTGGGCGAGGGTTGCAGGGGGTGTCCCTGGGGGCAGGGAAGGGCACCTCTGGACTGCTTCCATGGTCAGAGACCATGGAAGTGAGCCCACGGGTCCCTTAACGCCTGCCCTCACCTAGGCGTTAAGAAACGGCGCACATCAGGCTGTGTGCCGTTTTTTAAGGCCCGCCCCCTCCTGTGCGTCAAAATGACGCGGGAGTATAAATAAGGCGCACAGGCCTTAAAGTAATTTTTTGGGCGGGAACGCCTACCTTGCATATCATTAACGCAAGACGGTTTCCCGCATCCAAAAAGTGACGCACACGGAGGAATTTTGACGTCCGCGGAGTCCTGCGTCATAGTATAAATATGGTGCATGGCTTGCGCCGAATGTGCGTCAAACATTTTGACGCACCTTCGGCGTAAATAGAGTATAAATATGCCCCTGAGTCTGTTTATGGGCATGGTGCGTAACCTTAAACAGTTTATCTCTCACTTGTCAACACTCACAAAAACCTCCAGTAGCTCCCCTAAAACCAAAAGGAGTGGAGCTAGGTACAGTGGATTTATACTATTCATACATTGTCTGCTCCTTTGGTATCTAAATTACGTATTATCACAAGCATAATTGCGGGTCAGCTGAGGTTTTTTAGTTTTAAAATTCAAGCATCAAATCTTACTTTAATTGAAGACAGACTATAACTTTTTGTTTTTCTTTTACTCATTGCAATAGATTTTACAGAGAAGTGCGACATATTTTATAATTCAAAATTCGCAGGGCTCAATCCTTTGTTTGTGCAACTCTACTCACATGTAAATCTACTCATTCACCCAGTTGTAACTATCCATTTTCTTTGCTAATCACCTTTACAGAGTTGAGAGTTACACCTAGGCGCAGGTGTAATAGTGTGGCTCCTATGACCGAATTTACAAGTTTAAGGGGCATATTTATACTCCGTCTCCGCCGTTGCCCCGCATTTAAACTTTGACGCCTGAGCCCGCGGATGACAAATCTCCGCTGTGTGCGTAATTTTTTGGATGCGACAACCCGCCTTGCGTTAATTATATGCAAGGTAGGCGTTCCCGTCCAAAAAATGGCTTAAAGGACCGTGTGTCGTATTTATGCTTTCGGGCAAAAAAGACGCACGGCCAGGAGGCGGAGCCAGAAAATGACGCACAGCCCGATTTGCGTAAAAAATTAACGCCTGGGTCAGGGCAGGCGTTAAAATGGGGCAAACACACCTGTATTTAATCAGAACACACAGAACAAACAGCAGAGCAGCAGAGCAGCAACAGGGAGCCATGGAGGTCATTCTAATCCAGCATGCACGCAGACGCAGAGCCCAGCAACAACAACAGCAGCTACAACAACACCAGCAGGGACCCCAAAGGCAGTGCAGAAGGCAGGAGAGGATATTCCGCCCAAGAACAACCCTTCAGGGCCTCAGGGAACACGACATCATACAGAGGTACCGGTTGAACTGGCAGGCCATTCAGCAGCTGCTGCGAAACATTGAACTGCAGTTGGCCCCCACTTTGGTGACACCCCACACCATCCCAACAGAAACAAAGCTGCTTGCCGTACTTCATATGCTGGCAAGTGGCTCTTTTCAAACAACTGGTGCCCTGGTAGGCGGAATATCACAACCATCATTCTCCGCCTTTTTGCCCCAAGTACTGGATGCCATCATTCGACTGACACCCCGCCACATCTGCTTCCCTAACACACTGCAGAAGCAGCAGGAAACAAAACAGGGGTTCTACGCAATCAGTGGCTTCCCACACGTCCTTGGTGCAATCGACTGCACACATGTACGCCATGTGCCACCTGCTGTAACTGAACACCTCTACCGCAACAGGAAGCACACACATTCCATCAACGTGCAGGCCATTGTCGATCACCAGGGATTGATCACCAACATCGTTGCTAAATATCCTGGGAGTGTCCATGACTCATTCATCTTCCGTCACTGCACCATCAATCAACACTTCCAGGATGGATGGTATGGCAATGGACTACTTGTTGGTAAGTACAAAAACCTACGTATATATACACTGCACAGCAACCCACTAGGACACACAACACATACACCACAACAACAACATGTCAACAGGAACACACTGAGGTCGTGACATCACTAGCCATGTTTCTGAAGTCACCATTGAACCTGTCACACATCGGAAATTACTGTACAGCCTAATGTGAAGACGTCAATGAGTTTGGTTGCCTAAATGTCACCTTGCAAATTGTAAGTGTCCCAATGACCTCTACATTAATACATTGCCTAAGTCTAAAGGTATGGGATGTCCAGGGTAATTTCATATGAACGTGCTAACAACACTTTCAATTTAAACTCTGCATGGAACTATCATCTCACCCCCAGTGAAGACACACGGACACCTGTATCACAAGTCACAATGCTAGGGAGGGCACACTGTACTGAAAATCCCCAAACATATTGCTGACAAATGGTTAGCAGACAAACACTTGTTCAGCCAAGGAAACAACACAATGCAGATGGTATAGCCTGCAAGCATAGGATGTCACATTAGTACACAAAAGAGACACAGACAACACAGGACAACTACTGCCATGAAAGGTCTTTTCAATAGTGCCAGCTACATCAACATGATCCCATTCATTTTCTATTGCAGCTGATCAGGGGTATGGCATCCAGCCATGGATTATGACACCATTTGGCAACCCGAATACAGCTGCAGAGCGTGCATACAATGAGGCCCATAGGAGGACACGCAGCATTGTCGAGCGGACCTTCGGCATCCTCAAGTCAAGGTTCCGCTGCCTCGACATTACTGGTGGTAGCCTCCTATATTACCCGAGATGGTCTGTAGGATCATCCTCCCATGTGCAATATTGCACAACATTTGTGTCAGAAGAAACATTCCCCTCCTGGAACCAGAGCCACACATGCCTGAAGAGGAGGAAGAGGAGGATGATGGCCTGCAACAGGAGGGGGAACTACAGAACACAGCTGCTGGTATACGCAGGCGGCAACAGATTGTAAATAATTTCTTCTGAATATGATCACCTTCACCACTTTAGTTAACTATTTTAAATAAACACCTATTATAATCACCATATCATGGTCTGGCTATTCCTTTTTTACACAGCTTCATCTCTACTTATCAGAATAAGAGTTTTGCCTCATGGAGCATTGCTGAGATACTGAGTAGGACACGGAACATCCCAGAGCTTATGTGATGCCTAACATACAATGGTCACATACACACACACTCTTAATGACATATATCATGTACATATCTCCTTTGAAGGCCTATAGCAGAGGACCACAACTATTTCACACATACATGTTGAAAGCAAGGTCCAACACAGCATGGTGGTCTATGGTTTTTCACTTCATCAGATTATTCCCTCAGGATGGGCAGAGTATGATGCAATCATGGTCACTGTGCAGATTTCTCTAACTACATAATATCTGGACAGTTGTATTGAGAAGCTACGTTATTTGACAGTAGGGACATTCCAATTATCTACTGCGCAGTTGATATGTCACATTACCCAGAGACAGATTTGTGGTGTAAGTGCTATTTATTGAAAAGTGCTGTAGTGCTATCTGTACATTGTCCATTTCTGTGAGTCCATTATAGTGACATTTTAAATTGGGATCCAACACAAGGGTTTACCAAAGTGCTTTTGTCATGCTGGGGTTGCTGTTTCAGACAGTGCAGAGGGACAGGATTTGGCAATGAGTGGGAGAGAGACAATCACTGGGCTGGGTGACAAGATATACAGTGGTTTGCAGAACAGTGCTTGAGTACAAATGTTGCAAGACTGGCAAGTTACAAAGCGCAGGACCTTGGTAAATGTCGGCCATGTGGCAGGGACTAGTGCTTCCGGGTACTTTTCCTTGTGAATGTGATCTGTTCCATGTCTTCTTCTTCTGATGTGTGTGTTGCCTGCTTTGTCCTTGTTGTTGTTGGTTGTGAAGGGGCAACACACACCTCAGTGTTAGAAGACGTGGAGTCAGACATCCCAGTCGCTGCTCCCTGTGAAGGTCTTAAGGGCAGTACTGCAGCAAGGAGGATCTGCTGGTTCTTGAGAATAGCAGCCACATCACGATGGTAGGCAGCCAGGTCGGCCCTGAGGGAGTCATGATTGCATTCGTGCATGCAGTGGAAGGTTTGGGGTGCGAGGTGTTGTGGCAACTCCCTTACTGCAGTGGTGAATTCCTTGACAGCTTCTTGTAGTCCTTGCAGTATGGATGTTAGGCCTTGCATAGCTGCTGCCTGAACTGCAGATGACATCATGCACAAACGCACCCCCTCAAGGCTGGCTGCCATATTTTGCATCCCCACCCGCATCTCCTTGGCCAGCTCCCGCAGTACTCCAACTACAGTTCTCTCAAAGCTGGTGCCAGTGTCGTCGGAGTCCTCAGCTGTATTGGAGCTGGCATGTCTTACAATTGGGGTGGTGGGTGGATCCTCTGCGATGGCTGCTTGTTCTGTGCTCCTCCTTGTGACTGAAGGTGGGGTCTGGAGGGTTTCAAGGACCTTTTGGATGGTCTCCTGGGGAATGTTTATCGGCTCGTCATCCATGTCATCAGGGAAATCTGGGACAGGCATATCGGCAGGAGATCCATCTTCCTCTGCAATGAAACATGGTACAATTAGTGTGTCTGTGTTTTGACAATTTTGACGTGATGTGCCTGACTTTTGATTAATTCACTTTGTGATCTTGTTTTGTATTAATATCTGCAGTCCTTCAGATGGGCATTCTTCCAGGCCTATGGCCCACCTGTGTGTTACATGTATGTTATTGAGTTATCAGACTTCTCAGCCTCATTGCCTTAGGTGTTGCTTTATGCCAAATAGAGAGTTTCCACCTTTTTGTCCTACTCGACCCTCCGTGTATATCCATTCTCATGGTGAGACCTTTCACTGGCTGTGGGTGTACTGATGTCCCTGGCAGCACACTTAACTATCAGGACCTGCCCCAAACCCTGATCTTTCACATCGACTTAATTGTAATTGACATGTAGCATATCCTATGCATGGCAATGTTATGATGTGATATGGATGTTGACATTGTTAATGTGTCCTGCTGATGTTGGGTAATGTGTGGTACATTGGATTGCCCTGATAATCGTATCAGTGTCCTATTTCCCCCTCTGACTGTGCAGGTGTATTTCAGTGACCAGTTACATGTGTCCCCTCCTCAATGCTGTTGTCTGAGCAGTATGCCATTTGTGATGTTGCCTTGTTACCCAGGCACAGGATGGACCCTGACATATGCAGCATGGGTGTGTCCTTAGTGCTGTGTCGCTCCTATTGCTGTTTACATTGGCTGATGTTTGCGGCAACTATGGGCATTGACATTTGAGTGTACTGGGGCCTTTGTCTTGTTTCTGGAGATTGTTGCAGTTGTCATCCTCACCCCCTAATTTAGGTATGTATGTTCCATGGGGAGGTTACTGCCATTGGCTACTTGAGCTGCACACAGATCAGAGGTGGTAGTGGCAACTGTTTTTGCAATTACATTGCAGTTGTCGGTTTGGCTAGAGGATTGCTAATAGGGCCCTAGTTAATGTAGGAGGTATGTTGGCTGATGAGTGCCAGGATGTCAGTTTGACGTAGTGGCCTTCCCTCCTGTTGTGGCTTTCCCTTTGCTCCATCGTTGGCATGACAGTATGCCCCCATGGGACTGCTGTTGGTATAGTGTAATGGTGTGCCCCAGCTTATGTTTGTGCAGGCCATGCCCCCCTGCCGTGCCCCTTTACCCATGCCACTCTATGGATATGATGACTTACATGCAATGAGTAGTAGGTATTCCCCCCCCGGTTGCAGTTGACATTATTGCATTATAATTCCCCATGCGACTTACCCTGCATGTGCGTTGTCTCGTGATAGTCTGCGCTGTCCTGTCCTTGAATCCCTGTGACGATCTCCTCAGGGATGATGGCTGCAACCATCTCCTCCATGTGGTCCAGGGCCTCCTGGTGTGCTGGACTCCCCCCTCCAGTCTGCAGTGCTGCCTTCCTGTTCCTGGCCATCTTTTCCTTGGTCCTGCGTTTGCAGTCATGCCAGCGTTTCTTGCACTCGATGACTGTTCTGCGTACTTCTGCCACACTGTTAATCTTGTCGACAATTTGTTGCCATATAGCCTCTCTCCTACTGATTGGCAACTTTGAGGTGACAAACAGTTGGTGCTGGTGTTCCGTCACCTCTTTAACCAGGATTTCCTGCTCCTCTGCACTGAAGTGACACTTTCTTTTCTTCTTATAAGTGTCCTGGTTCTTGTGTGGATCCTCCTGGCTGGTTCCTGGTCTGCTGTCATCTTCCTGGGGTCTGTAGTGGCATCTGAGATCCATTTTGGCTCTCCTCTGGTGAACTGGCAGTGTTCGCAGGTTTTTTGATGCTATTGCATCAAAAGACAGCGCATATCCAGTGTACGGTGTCTTAAAGCGACCCACAGTCATTTCCGCCACGTTAACGTCGTTTTCCTTTACGACTTGACGCCGCGGTGTGCGTCAAAAATAATGACTCCCACCTGTTGTTTGCGCCGCCCGCGCGTCAAAGTATAAATATGACGCCCGCACGGCGCACCAAAATGGCGTTAGCCGGCGGTAATTTTTTTTACGCAAAACTGCGCTGGTACAGTTTTGCGTCAAAAAGTATAAATATGGGCCTAAATGTATTATTAACAACCTTCAATATGTTTGTGGATATTTCCACCACCAGTTTGGAGAGCTCTATAGAGTAATATTTAGGAACATTTAATAAAGTTATTTTGTAAATAAAAATAAATACAAAGAATTTAATATAAAATAAAATTGTAAAATAATTTCAAATAAATAATGTTATCTTAGAACTACTGATAGAAAATACAATACACCACCTCATCAAATTAGTATTTCTTTTAATTAGTACATTAGTTTAAATATATGAGTTATTATTTTAAATATTACTTTTGTACAATAGTTTACAATTAAATCACCCACTCTCACTTACATTTTTATTTTGTTGCAGCCTTAGTTATACGTTATGTTTTCAATTACATTTAATAATTATTTGTCATTTTAAACTAAGTTAAAATTGTAAATAATTATTAATGTACATATGTTATCAAATTAAAAAATGCAATTCAGCATTCAGTTTATTTAGATTTTTAGCCATACATCATTATACATGTTTATTTTAATTTTAGAATTAATTTAATTTATTTCGCATTATTTCCTGAGGGGAATTAGTGCTACAGGCTGCCTCCATTGTGTTCTATGGGAGTGTGTTGCAGGGCCAGTGGTTGGCAATGTGTGATGCTTGACGTTCTCTAAGGCTGTGCTGAAGTACATTTAAGCATGCTTTGTCACTATTGGGGCTGTAAAAGAATCACAACAGTATTTTTGTGAATTGCAATTGTGTTACTCTTATGTGAGTGTGAGTTTTGTATAAGCATGTCCCTCCCTAACCCCCTACTTGATTCTCTGTAACTCTTTCCCAGTGAGTAGTAATTAGTCCCCATTTTTGCACCACTACTCTTTGTCCCTCCCATATGTACTACTAAAACATAGATCTACATGTGTGGAAATCTAAACATCTGAGTTGGATATCTTCAAACAGAAAAGATAAGAGAGGCCGAGATGGAGATCTTGGGTGGTAGGTTTGTGAGTAGCATTTTGTCGTACATGAGCTGGAACCACTTAAGCACTACTTTACACACTCCAAAATGCCTCTTGTGAATCTGGCTCACTGTCAAAACATTATCAATAAAGTATTGTCATTCAACCACACAACATAACTAAACTGTCATAAAGGGCTGACCAAAAATACTTTTAAGACATATCACATTAGAAACCTTATTAACCCCTTTGCTGCCAGGCCTTGTCCCCCGTGGGTGCAATGTTTTTTTTGGGCAATTTGGGGCTGTTCACGCTAAGGCCCTCATAACTTTTTGTTCACATAAGCTACCCATGCCAAATTTGTGTCCTTTTTTTCCCAACATTCTAGGGATTCTGGAGCTACCCAGAGTTTGTGCGTTCCCCTGAAGGAGCCCAAGAAATTAGCCAAAATACAGCGAAATGTTTTTTTTTTTTTAAATGGGAAAAAAGGGCTGCAGAAGAAGGCCTGTTTTTTTTCCCTGAAATTGTCATCAACAAAGAGTTTGCAGTGCTAAAACTACCATCTTCCCAGCTTTCAGGAACATGTAGACTGGAATCAGAAAACCCAATTTTTCAACACAATTTTGGCATTTTACTGGGACTCACCCCATTTTTACTAGTTTTTGTGCGTTTAGCCTCCTTCCAGTTAGCTACAGAAAGGGATGTGAAACCAATGCTGGATTCCGGACAGCCAAACATTTCTAAAAAGTAGACAAAGTTTGAATTCAGCAAGGGGTCACTCGTGTAGATCCTACAAGGTTTTCCTACAGAAAATAACAGCTAAAATAAAAAGATTATTCAATTTGAGGTGAAAAAAACAGCCATTTCTCTCCACGTTTTACTCTGTAACTTTTTCCTGCGATGTCAGATTTTTTGAAGCAATATACCGTTAGGTCTGCTGGACACTTCTGGTTGTGGGGATATATAGGGCTTATGGGTTTATCAAGAACCCTAGGTGCCCAGAGCCAAAAAATGAGCTGCAGCTTGCAATGGGTTTTCATTTTATGCCCGGCATACAGCCATCCATTTGCTGAAATATAAAAAGTTAAAAATAGGCATCAAGGAAACCTTTGTATTTCCAAAATGGGCATAAGATAAGGTGTTGAGAAGCAGTGGTTATTTGCACATCTCTGAATTCCGGGGTCCCCATACTAGCATGTGAATTACAAGGCATTTCTCAAATAGACGTCTTTTTTACACACTGTCTTAAATTTGGAAGGAAAAAATGTTGAGAAAGACAAGGGGCAATAACACTTGTTCTTCTCTTCTGTGTTCCCCCAAGTCTCCCAATAAAAATGGTACCTCACTTGTGTGGGTAGGCCTAGTGCCTGCCACAAGAAATGCAACATGGACACATCACATTTTTACATTGAAATCTGACGTGTTTTTTGCAAAGTGCCTAGCTGTGGATTTTGGCCTCTAGCTCAGCCGGCACCTGGGGAAACCTATTAAACCTGTGCATTTGTAAAACCCAGATACCTATGGGAATCCAAAATGGGGTGACTTGTGGAGGTCTCGCCAGGTTCTGTTACCCAGAATCCTTTGCAAACTGCAAAATTTGGCCAAAAAATCACTTTTTCCTCACATTTCAGTGACAGAAAGTTATGGAATCTGAGAGGAGCCACCCAGCGTTCCCCCAAGTCTACCGATAACAATGGTACCTCACTTGTGTGGGAAGGCCTAGTGCCCGTGAAAGGAAATGCCCCAAAATACTATGTGGACACATCAAAATGATCAAATAAAGAACTGCCTGTTTTTGAGGGGGGCATCTGTGTTTTTGGTCCTGGGCTCAGCAGCCATGTACAGAAACCTACCAAACCCAAACATTTCTGAAAACTAGACAACTGAGGGAGGCCATGGAGGTGGGACATGCGTGGATCCCCAGTGTTTTCTTACCCAGAATCATCAGCAAAAGTCAAATTTAGCTAAAAATCTAATTTTCCCCACATTTCTGTGTGGGATCACTGCACCGGGACAAATTTCCTACCACCTAACATTCCCCTCCATCTCCCGGAAAAAAATAATACATCACTTGTGTAGGTGGGCCAAGTACCTGTGACAGGGAAGAGCCAAAAACATGTTGAAATTGAGGTGGAACCAAAGCAGGTCCCAAAGGGCAGTTTGAAAAAAATCATTTTTAGGCTGACAAGTGGGGCAGAATTTTTATCAGTATAGATCAGACAATGCTGGGTAGTAGGAATTTTGTGGATTCCTGCAGATTCCGGAATGTTCCATTACAAAAAATGTAGGAAAAATGTGTGATTTCCAGCAAATTTGGAGGTTTGCAGGGCATTGTGGGTAAGAAAATGGTGCAGGTGCATGAGAAGCACACCACCCTAGACTCACCCAGATGTTTAGTTTTCTCATGTGTCTAAGTCTTATGGATTTTTCTACATGGCAGGGTCCCAAAGTCCAATAAGTGCAGCACTCACCATTCCAAGTAGGGCAATTTTGAGAGTTAGACAAACTCTCATGGCCCAAATGTAAAATCAAAACCCAAAATAATCAAATGTCCTCTTGCTTGCTGTGGGATAAGATGTTTTAGTGTGTGGGGAAGAGCTGAAAGACTGTTACCCCACTCAGTTGGGGTGGAGGCATAACTTTGCCCATACCGGTTGGTATCCACCACCCCACAATTCTTTTTTTTATTCCCTGGCATCTAGTAGGCTTTCTGCCCCCCCTGGGGAGTGGATCGGGGGTAATTGCCCCATCTACCCACCAGTGGACAGAACAACTTTGGCCCCACTTATTTGATGTGGGGGTATGGCCATACCCCACCCTCTTTTTTCTTTTTTTTAAATCTTCCGTGGTTGTGGGCTTTTTGCCCCTTTGAGGGCAGATAGGCCTTCCAAAAATAGGCCGATCTGCCCCCACGGGGGGAGATATGGCCAACAGTAATGTGCCCCCATGGGGAGCGACCCTTGCCCAAGGGACTGCCCCCCATACAAAACACACACATACAGACTCAACAATCCCTGGTGCCTAAATGGTTTCCGGCCTAATAGGAAGAGATTCCCCTTCCATCCTTGCCCAGGGGAGGTGGCTGCCAGGCCCATAGTAGGATGAGCTGGTCTCGTCCTTGGCACATGGCGAGCGTGGCCGAGGATGAGACCAGCTCGCCCCAGGCACCTGAGGGGTTAAAGAAAATGAAGAGACTACATTTTTCATCATCTATTTTATGTTGGCCTCTCCATTATAAGAGTTAGAATTTTTCTTCAGAGGGGGTATCATATAACATTGTAAATCCAAATGGCATACAATAATTTTCAAATGCTCCTAAGGGTGACAGGAATAAACACTTAACAACTGACAAATAAGCTTAGCACAAATGTAATGAAAAAGCAGTCTTATAATAAGTGTACATTAATTTTATATAGAAATGGGTCACTTCTCAAGGTCATTTGTGACAAAAAGGGGTGCTATTTGGGAAAATAAGCAAGTCCATCACTTCACTATGAATGATGAATGATGATAAAATGTCCTCATTTGCATGGGGGCATGACCCTATACATATAAGGGAATCACTTTGAATCTGTGCCTGCTCCATGTTACGGACGTGGAACAGAGGCAAACATGCCCTTAGGTGGTGACAGCGTGCCACAAAAAGGCTCCACCTGAGGGCAGCAATCTTGATTGGTGAAAGGGGGTCCCATGGATTTCAATCAGACACCCTCCTGCAGGTGGATGCTGTCAGCCACTGCACCGCCCACAAGGGAATCTCTAATAGTGCTTGAAAGTGCAGGTGGCCACCCGTACTGTGAATCATGGAGGAGCATTTAAACAGCTGCTCCATATTTCACGTGAAAGCTCTGCAACAAGGCCAGCACAAGTTCACAGCTACCCTGAGGGCAGCGCATTCATCATGATAGGGTGAGATATAGTTGGCTTATATAGTTGTTTTTTACTGAAACAAACTCCTACTTTGGGACTTTCTGTGGTAAATCAGAAACAAAGCCTGTCTGGGGCCAAAAAAATATTGACTGCTCAGCATTTTACTTTACACTCAGTTCATACACTGCACTGGTGTATATATTAAGTCTTAAACATCCCCACAAGATAGATGGGCTCCCTAACAGTGTATCCAGTCCTCTCTCATGGACATCATGTAGTGGCATAACGAAACTTGAGGGGGGGGCCTGCACAGCACATGGAGTGGCCCCCTCTCAGGATTCACTCAGGAGGTCTACAGACCACTGTACTGAGCTGAGGGGGTTCCCCTGGAGCTGGGCCCCTTCTGCACTGCAGGGGATGCAGGGGCTTTTGTCACAGCACTGATGTCAGGGTCCCTGATGATCAGACCGGCTCTCTGTCTCTAAAACCAAGAATAACTATTTCACGTATTCATTCAGCACCATACCTTTCTGTGAATGTATCTAGACTCAAATGCTCAAGTATGTTTGCTGATGTAGAGCCCTTGCTTTTTAATATACAAATCAGAGGTATCCATTGTGGTCTTTTGAATGCACAATAGCTTACTTACACCCGTAGAGAAACAAGCAGTCAGTGGTGGATGCCATACTCCGTGCTGATCACACCATTCAGACTATGCTGTCTACACCATCCAGGCTCTCATGCCAACAGATAGTAAGGAATAGGACAGCCATGCACTTGGTTTGCTGGCACTGTCATCTCTACATATCAACAAGTCAAATTGTTTTTTTATAGTCAATTGGAGCCATTTACCTATAGTGGTCTACCCTGCGGTCACCGTACTATGTGACTCAAACTGAGCATCAAGCACTGTCACCTCCATTCTTGTCACTCATTACCACCCCAGAACCCTATTTTCAGAATACAATGGTAAAATGTGTTTCGAGCAAACACTACCTTAAATAGTGCCAGTCAAACATGTTTTGTCATCTGGCCCTAATGTTAACTTTACTGAAGATGGAGACATTTTCCCTAAAAAAAAAGGTTATTTGAATAGACAAAGGAGGAATATTTCTTGATTTTGATGACACTTTGTGAACATTTTAGATTTGTGTCTAAAGTGTCTTTCTGAGTTTCTTAAAGATAAGCACATTCTGTTTGCTTTTCATGTCTCACTATGAATCATGTCTGAAATCTGTTGTCTGTACTATTGTTATTATGCCTGTGTCATTAGTCTGAATTTTGAACTTCAAAGACTGTGCATGTTAATTATTAAAATTCTCTCACACTAGAAGCTCAAACAGCTCGACTGTGGGTCGCCAATGACAAAATGATGAACACGTTGTTTGTGCCAGCAGATTCAGAGCTTGTATAAAGCATCATTCCCTACTCATGAGATGGCCATCACTTCCAAACATAATGATTCAGCCGAATATGGAATGGGCTTGTGAGCACTGCATGTGGGAGTAAACAAACATATCGGAATCGCAGTGGTGCACTTCCTACCTCATCCCCTAGCATTGCTCCACAGTTGTCACCTCTCCATTCCAGTGGCTGGTGACAGCAGTCGGTGGGGGTCTATTTTATATTATGCTCTTTTATAGGTTTCACCTGCACTTCACTTGCGCTGTGCTTGTGAAAGCTATTGTTAATAAATATATTAAAAGGGCTTACATCCCACCCTCTTGCTTTTCATTGGTTCCTGTTCTTACCACTTACTTTTCCTCTGTTTCTATTGACTGTAGCATGCTATTCCCTGTTCTTCCTCGTTCTCCTGGTTTGCTCTTACCAGTGTCCTGAACCCCAAGTACTGTTTTCATAAGCTTTTAAAACTGAACTCTTTTTTTGATGCTTTGCCTCCACAGCGCTTGAGCACATAGCTGAGAGCTCTCAACGCAGCCACCTTCTCTTATGGAACTGTGGTCACAGTTGCTGCAGTGTGGTAATCATGCTCCTCTCCTTCACCGACGTTAGGCTGCCCCCATGCATGTGCCTCCTCACAATGCCTGCTAGTATTTCTTTACATGTCTTTATGATGTGAGAGCACGCAGTACTATCCCCGATTTCACAGAATAAAATGAACCAATTGACAGCCACTGGCTTGCATTGAAGTCTGTGGCGTTTGTTTAAAAAAAAAGACAACTTTTCAGATGTTCCCTTTTAGCCCATTATGGAGGGAGAACTGACATGTTTACAAGGGAGACCTCTGCTATCTGAAAGTGGAAATGCAACTACAATATTTTCCCTGCAGCATGATGTTTTCCCTGATAATCGCAGATTCTAATTCATTAAATGGAGTATTCCCTTCCCAAAATGGCTGCCACGTTTCAAGCTTAAGTTACATTAGTCCTTAACCTATTTCTATTTACCAACCCAATGAGAAACTGAGTGTTTTTATGCCTTTCCTGCTCTTGAGGCTCTGGAGGGTGGAGCTTAGTGACTTAAACCCTATGTGAGTGGCTGCTGATGGGTCAGCAGAACCTCAGGGCAGGGTAAACCAGCCATCGCGCTCCAAGGTTTCACAGAGGACATAAGGGGCAGTGCGTTGTCGTGGGACAATGCAGAGTTCCACACTGCTTGCTTATGTGACCTGTGGTTGGGCCTCCTTGGTTGGGAAATACCTAGACCACTCCTCTCAGGAGCACCCCCAAATGCCTCTTCAGACTCTCTGGTAGTCATCCAGAAGTCTGCCTCCATTGTAAGCTCCCTGTGGTCAGAGAACACACACTCCACCTGGTGTTGGTGCAGCTCTGGAAAATAAGAACTAGACATATGCTGTAAATTCGACTTAGCAAGAGTACCCACTTGCCAGGCCCATACCTTCCCTTTTCTTACATGTCAGACACCACTAAGGTAGGCCCTAGGTAACCCCAAGGGCAGGGTGCAGTGTATGGTTAAGGTAGGATATATAGTAATGTGTTTTATATGTCCTGACAGATAAATATTGCTAAATTCGTTTTTCACTGTTGAAAGGCCTGTCCCTCTCATAGGTTAACATGGGGGCTACCTTTAAATATGATTAAATTGTAGATTTCCTTTGGGAGCGGATGGACATGTGGAGTTTGGGTTCTCTGAACTCACAATTTAAAAATACATCTTTTAGTAAAGTTGATTATAAGATTATATGTTTGAAAATGCCACTTTTAGAAAGTGAGAATTTTCTTGCTAATACCATTTCTGTGACTGCCTGTTTGTGAATTCCCTGTCTGGGTCAGTTTGACAGTTGGGCTGGTTGCACCTCACACTAGACAGTGACACAAAGGGAGCTGGGGTGTAGTCTGCATTTCCTGATGAGCCATCTGTGCTAGGAGGGAGGGGATGAGTGGTCACTTACACCTGAAAGGGCTGTGCCTGTCCTCACACAATGACAGTCTCCGACCCCCTGGTGAGTATCTGGGGCCTGGCCTGGGCAAGGCAGGATTCCACATTCAAAAGAGACATTATTTTGAAGTAGGCCTACTTCAAAGGAGAAATTGGGTATAAGAAGGGCACCCAAAACCACAGACTTTAGAACACTTCTGGAAACAAGAGGAATCTCTGCCTGGAGAAGAGCTGAAGAGCTGAGGAAGAAGAGCTGCCCTGCCTGTGACTGTGCTTTGTGGCTCTATCCTGCAGTTGTTGCTTCTGCCAGAGTAAGAGGGTACAAACTGGACTTTGTGTGCCTTCCATCTTGAGAAGAAATCTCCAAGGGCTTGATTTAGAACTTGCCTCCTGTTGTTTGAAGTCTAAGGGACAGCAAAGACTTCTCTCTGTCAGCACCTGGAATCTCTGGAGAGACTCCTGCCCTCACAACTGGTGCCCTATCCAGTCCCTGGGCCCTTGTAAGGAAAAGCTGGTGAAAATTCTAGGAAATCGACTTCGGACGACTCCGGACTGACGTCGCTGCTGAGTCCGGTGACGCCGCTTGCAACCGACTCTGTGATCTTTGCTGGAACACGACGACCTTTGCATGCCTGATACCGCTACAGCCCCGCCAAAGTCCGCGACTCCGTGGAAGTTGCAGCACCACGTCATGACTGACCCCGGTCCGCCAGTTGAGGTAGGGAAGGATTGTAGTGTCCCAGGTAGGTCCCAGTGTAGTGGGATGGGTGAGAGACCCCATGTCCAGTCTCAGAGGAGAGGGAATGGGTTGAGGCCCAAGGTGCCCGAGATCCGGTCCCAGGTCCTGGAGAGTTCCCTGATTGAACACCAGGAGGGAAGCCTAGCCTGTACCGTAGGGCCATCTGTTGAGGGGGAATTACACAGTGTCAGGAGAACTTGGGGGGGTGGCTGTAGCCAGCGTCCTACCAGTTCTGGTGTCTGGCTGTACCACTCCTAGTGAAGGGGTGCAGAAGTCCAGACAGAGGGTTGAGAGGGGGTTGAGGACCCCAGTGGAGAACCTGGAGGGTCAGGGGTCAGCTCTGAGAGCAGAGCCCCCAGGAATGACCTTGGTGAGACCATTTCTGGGTTGGGGGAATCCAGACTCTGTCAGATGGGCAGAGGTCAGGAGACCTGCGCCAGCCAGACTCTTGTGTGGCCCTTGGGGACAGTGTGGCCCTTAAGGGGGGTAAGTGTGCCCCCCGGGATGTCCTGGTGTGCCAGGCATTGGTTCAATGACAGGGTGGTGACTCTGGGTTGAATGATCAGGTTCAGGGGTAAACTCTGACCTGATGGGGGATAGGTGTGCTCCCAAGAAAGTCCTGGTGTGCCAGGCTGTGGTTCAACAGCAGGATAGTGGCTCTGGTTTGGATGACCAGGTTCAGAGGGTAAACTCTGATTTGGTGGGGGGTAGGTATGCCCCCCAGGAAGTCCTGGGTTGCCAGGCGGTGGTCCAGTCTGTGGGTACAGACCCTGGATTGGAAGGCCAGGTTCAGGGTGTTGCCCCCTGACCTGGAAGTAGGGGTTACTGCTACCAGTGCCCCTACCATGTTGTCTTCTGGGGGGCCACTCCTAGTTGGGGGGTGCAGGACCCCAGAAGGGAGGGCAGGGGGAGGGAAGCCTCCCCCTGGCCATGGTCCAACCTGAAGGTACAGACCCCAGGTTGGAGGAACAGTGGCAGGTTAACATCCCTGCACTGGTGGAAAAGTTGTGCAGGACTGCTTCTACAAGCACCCTGACAATTGTTGACTCTGGGGGTGCCGCTCCTAGAGGGAGGGTACAGAGCCCCAGAGGGGAGGACCAGGGTCAGGTTGTCATCCCTGACCTGGTGGAAGAGAGAGTGGTCAAAGGGTGCCAGGAACCTGGGGCTTCAGCCCCCCACTCTCCATAGTCACAGTGGTTGGAGAGGCCTGAGGGCGGACTCTCATCCCTGCCAGTTGTCAGGGGTCACTGTGGCTTGCTGTCCTTGTGGACAGAGTTGCCCCTGGGGGTGACGAGAGTCACACCCCAGAGGTGGAGTGGGCAACACCACTGTGTTGGACCTGGTGGTTCTATCTGCCCATTGGGATCCATCTGTGAGCAAAGTAAAGTTAGGTGCTGCACAGATGGTATCTGCAAAAGTGGAGAAGGGTTCCCCATTGGCTAGCTTAGTGGGCCCTGAGAGTATGGACAGAGGGATCCAACTGGAGTCAGGAAGGCGCAGAACTGGAACATGCCCCTGCTGTTGTGGGCCTGGGTCCCTGTTCTATCGCCCCAATCAGGGAAGTACATCAAGGTATTGATTGTTCTCCCCTTTCTTTAGGCTGGTAGGGGGTCGTGTTGGACTTTTTTGCTTATGCAAGTTCATCCCCAATCTTTTTGCCTCCTGACTCCTATTTTTTCTGACCTTTTTCTGTTGGCTTTTGGACTCGGAGCACACTACCACTACTAACCAGTGCTAAAGTGCATATGCTCTCTGTGTAAATTGTATTGTTGACTGGTTTATCCATGATTGGTATATTTGATTTACTAGTAAGTCCCTAGTAAAGTGCACTAAAGGTGCCAGGGCCTGTAAATCAAATGCTACTAGTGGGCCTGCAGCACTGGTTGTACCACCCACATAAGTAGCTCTGTAATCATGTTTCAGACCTGCCACTGCAGTGTCTGTGTGTGCAGTTTTAACTGTAAATTAGACTTGGCGAGGGTGTCCATTTGCCAGGCCTATACCTTCCATTTTCTTACATGTCAGACACCCCTAAAGTAGGCCCTAGGTAGCCCCAAGGGCAGGGTACAGTGTATGGTTAAGGTAGGACATGCAGTAATGTGGTTTATATGTCCTGACAGTGAAATATTGCTAAATTCGTTTTTCACTGTTGCAAGGCCTGTCCCTCTCATAGGTTAACATGGGGGCTACCTTTAAATCTGATTAAAGTGTAGCTTCCCTTTGGGAGCGGATGGACAAGTGGAGTTTGGGTTCTCTGAGCTCACAATTTAAAAATACATTTTTTAGTAAAGTTGATTTTAAGATTGTGTGATTGAAAATGCCACTTTTAGAAAGTGGGCATTTTCTTGCTTATACCATTTCTGTGACTCTGTCTGGTTGTGGATTCCCTGTCTAGGTCAGTTTGACAGTTGGGCTGGTTGCACCTCACACTAGACAGTGACACAAAGGGAGCTGGGGTGTAGTCTGCATTTCCTGATGAGACATCTGTGCTAGGAGGGAGAGGAGGAGTAGTCACTTACACCTGAAAGGGCTGTGCCTTTCCTCACACAATGCAGTCTCCAACCCCCTGGTGAGTGCCTGGGGCCTGGCCTGGGTAAGGCCGGATTTCACATTCAAAAGAGACTTTACTTTGAAGTAGGCCTACTTCAGAGGAGAAATTGGGTATAAGAAAGGCACCGAAAATCACAGACTTTAGAAACCTTTCTAGAAACAAGAGGAACCTCTGCCTGGAGAAGAGCTGAAGAGCTGAGGAAGAAGAGCTGCCCTGCCTGTGACTGTGCTTTGTGGAGCTTTCCTGCAGTTGCTGCTTCTGCCAGAGTAAGAGGGAAAAGACTGGACTGTGTGTGCCTTCCATCTTGAGAAGAAATCTCCAAGGGCTTGATCTAGAACTTGCCTCCTATTGTTTGAAGGCTCAGGGACAGCAAAGACTTCTCTCTGCCAGTACCTGGAGTCTCTGGAGAGACTCCTACTCTGCCCTGTGGTGCCCATCCAGTTCCTGGGACCCTGAAAGGAGCAGCTGGCAGCCTAAAGACAAGGAAATCCACGCACAGAGCGCCATGTGGGGAAAAGATCGACGTGACTCCGATCTGCGGCTGAAGAAACGACGCGCTGCCAGCTCCGCAGCTGAGAAACGACGCTCGCAGAAAACGCGACCGAAGAATCAATACACGGAGCAGGAGAAACGACGTGCAGCATCACTGACGGGGGCTGGGAGATCACAACCCACGCTGCAGGGTTTTTGGATCATCGCGCGGCTGGATTTCTGACTCAAGTACCGCTGTGTGTGGAAAAACAACGCAAGGCCTGCCCGGACCCGAGAGTGCTGACCGGATCGACGCATTGCTTTCCTGCGGAGAGAAGAAACGATGCCCCCCAACCAGGCAAAAGCAGAAATGACGCACGGTTCCGCTCGTGTGTGGAATCAACGCATTGCAAGCCCTTTTTGACGCGCACTTGCCCGTGCGGGTTATTTTTGACGCGCCCAAGGTACTTTTTCACGCTGACAGCGTTATTGTGTATTTAAAACTACTTAAAGACTCTTTTTGATTTTTAATTGATAACTTGACTTGTGTATTGTGGATTTTTGTCGTTTTGGTCTTGTTTTGTTTAGATAAATATTGCCTATTTTTCTAAACTGTTGTTGTGTCCTTTTGTAGTGTTTTCATTAAGTTGCTATGTGTGTTGGTACAAATACTTTACACGTAGCACTCTGAAGTTAAGCCTACTGCTCTGCCAAGCTACCAAGGGGGTAAGCAGGGGTTAGCTGAGGGTGATTCTCTTTTACCCTGACTAGAGTGAGGGTCCTTGCTTGAACAGGGGGTAACCTGCCTGTCAACCAAATACCCCATTTCTAACAATTACAGAGCTACTTATGTGGGTGGCACAACCAGTGCTGCAGGCCCACTAGTAGCATTTGATTTCCCCACGCTGGCACCTCTAGTGCACTTTGCTAGGGACTTACTAGTAAATCAAATATGCCAATCATAGATAAACCAATTACATACAATCTTACACAGAGAGCATATGCACTTTAGCACTGGTTAGCAGTGGTAAAGTGCTCAGAGTTCAAAAGCCAACAGGTCAGACAAAATAGGAGACAGGAGGCAAAAAGATTGGGGAGGACACTGCATAAGCAAAAAAGTCCAACATATGGACTCCATGAAAACCCTTGTAGTAAAAAAGCAAAATACTCTGAATACTGACAGCACTTTCAAATCCATCCCAGGCTAGCAGTCACATACTCTGAAAACACACTCATATACCTCACGGGATATCAGTCATTAATTACTGGAAGCGTTTTTACACTCCTCCTGTACTAGCAGACTCACAGTATCAATGGTACTCCCAGACCCATAAAGGTAATAGCCACATACTACCAGAAGCACTTACACAGGCATGTACTCACACACTACTGACAGCACTCATATCCCCACACTTTAGTAGTCACACACTACTAACAGCAGTCTTACACACCTCACAGAGTACCAGCCTGTCACTACTGTCTGCATGCTCACAGTAGCAGTCACACACTTACAGGAAGCACTCACATATACTTTATCAACTAGCAGTCACACAGGACATATACCACTCTCACACCCCTCACAAATTAACAGTAAAGACAATAGGAATGGTTGAAAACTGAAAATGGCTGTTCATTGATTAGTAAGTTTGTTTATTTCATGTTGTGGATGAGTAAGAGAGTGCATGTAGGGACAGGTCAGTGCATTAATGAAAAGTTATATAAGTGCAAGGATGAATGGCTGAGGGCACAGATGATAAGTGGCTTGGAGCATGAGTGGACGGATCAGTGACTGCATTGATGCCAGTGTCCAGGCATTTTCTGTTGTAAGAAATACATATTTTCTTGCCAATGCTCATTTATAATATCACCTGAAATATTAACATACAATCTCATTAGTACAAAAAGTCAAAAACACATTCTGATTACACAAGAACATACTAAATTGCCTTTATAGTGTTTTTACCACTACCAGGACTGAAAAACATGACAATCAGCAAGAAGCACGTAGCAGTGATGGATGAAAAGCTGCCATGAGAAACCTAAACACAACTCACAAGCTTTTGTCAAACTGCTATTTTGTATTAGCTACAAGTGGCAAATCATAATTAGCATAACACATGGCCCTGTTGTGATTGACTGAAATGTTGGTCAATCAGATTACTACAACAAGGATCCCCCTGTAGGCCAGTGCAGTGAGTGACTGCAGCAGCCCACAGAGGGGTTCCTGGGGTTCCATGGATGCTGTCTTTCCCCCTTCAGAGGGCACTCTCGGAGAGTGGGGAAAGCATGCTGAATGTACCACCTCTTTGTGGCACAGTCAGTGCACCTCCTGATGATTTCTTTTCCTTTGCACCTCCAACCATAATACAGCTCTGGTGCAGAGAAAAGTGTTTGCCTCATTAACATGGAGACATTGCTCCATGCTAATGAAGAAACCTGCTCTTAAGATAGTACTGGTGCTATATGTGTGCTGGTGCTGTATGTATTGTATGAGTGTCCGTCCAAGTGTTTGCAGCCCCTTGCACAATACTGTTGTGTAGCCATTTTAGCTACAATTTTATACACGTTATTTTAGAAAACTAGACCTGCCACTGTGCACTTTAACCTAGATATGTTTATGTTATCTTTGTTATATAATTTTAACATTAACCACATTTGTGGTCTTGTTTTATTTTTTCTATCTAGCTGTTCTTCGCCTAGGTCAGCACTGCGTTCTTAAACAAGACATTTCTTTCACTCTGTGCTTTTCTCAAGGCTGCAGGAAGATAGGTTGCCGGCAAAAGTGGTACGCTTTGTCTCCAAAGTTCACAGAAACATACACACTCTTACTTGGGGATCCTTTCTTGGAACATCAGCTGTGTTACTATAAAAACACTACTTTGACCCATGTACGTTAGATAGAAATTCCAGCCAGATGACCATGACTGTATGCTGATTGCTTCACGATAGCTGCTTATGTAGACTACAGGCCTCTTGCTCAGGTATGAGGGATGATGTCTTCCCAGGAGGAACCTGAAAGGCAGAATTAGATTTTAACATGCTGTGCTCTAACATAGCTTAGGTAGGAACTATCCCTACAGACTTTGGTGAAAATATCGTGGTGTTATTCTTGTGTTTTACTCTCCTTGTCACAATTTTAATCTTATTATGCTCCATCGTCCTAGTTAGTGCAATACATGCTTTATTATCTAAGATACAGTTACTTCAATAAAACCTTATTGAACTTTACTCTGCCTCTGATTGTCCTTGCATATGTGAGACTAATGTAACTGAGAGAAATGGATTAGATCTGAGTGACTACGATTCCCCTGAAGAGTCATTTATGTCATGCGCCCGGTTGCCCAATCAGCCATGCTCTTGGGTGGAGATGAGACACTGCTAGTTAGCCGTGACAAACTTGGATTAGGCCAACAGGTGTCACATGGTGCGGGTTCAGACTCAGTCCCCCGCAGTCCAGGTGATTCTGCAGCCCAAATTCAGTAGTCTTAATAGGATAATGAGAACCTACTTGACACTGTCAAAGTGCATTGTGGGTATAGAAAAATGGCACACATGCCAATTGTGCCACCTAGGGAACTCTGCGTAATACACCTCTTTTTTTTTTTTTTTTTTACACATTCGAACAAGTCACAGATCATTTTTCACACTTTTAAATGGAATACTTTAATACATTTTCATCAATAAAAATAAATCCCGAATTAGGCTCAGCACTCGGGAGTATGCTTCAGTGCAGTGACAGTGTTGCTTCGGTAAAAGGCTGGTAAAGTGCCAGCTCTCATCGCAAATGCGATATCACTGGCTACAGCTGCAAACGCAGCTCTGCCAACTGACCCCACGAGTGCGGAGTGGACAGGGACAGTCTGTGCTCCACGATTCTGCAGATGTTGACCTCGATTCTATGACTAATACTTGATGCTTGGAATCTTTTCCCAGCTCAGAGACACTCTATAAATAAACACTGCCATTTTGTCATATTCAGTACCTTGGATATGTTTTTTTTAATCCTTTTTACAGCTCGCGATGACGCCTGGATACTTGTATCTAATGAATGGATGGATGTGTGATTGAACTGACACACCAGTAGGTAGATGGCAACATTCACAGAATATTTGCCATCGGGCGTCTGCCGGGATCCTCGCTGGTAACTTGTGCCCGTTATAGCTCGCTTCAATTCACTTTACTCCCACTAATTTGCCACACTGTATGTAGATTTAACGAAATCTTCTGAGAGTATGCTGTTTTTGTCGCACTTGTGTTTCTTTCTGCCATCCTTAACTTTTTGTTGCGCAAAAATGGAACAAGTTACCCCTCATGAGAAAATAAATACAAATAAACTAGCTGTGACTAACGCTCCCTATGCTTTTGATTTTACCCCAGTGGTGGTGTTCCTACAAAACAACTTCCAAATATAGACACTAATTACATGCAACCTCACATTTAAAACACATTTTGGTAAAATTCATAAAATGTGTTAGATTGTAAATTCTAGACTGTGTATGTCTTACAATGCACCTAACTGCGCTCTCTCTGAGTGATCAAGAGTGACTTGGATTCATGGGCTGCAAGGCGAGAGTGTTCGCTCAACAGGCATTCTCACTGGTGTTGTAAGCAAATGTGACATGCAAACGCCTGCGGGGGTTACTTCTCTTTTAAAACTGACTTTATGTTGCCTCCGTATTTTTGTGAATTCAGTAGCATACATATTTTTTAATTCGTTAAATATGTTCTGTGCAACAAGACAATAAAAAAGTCTGCACTTTTGTTCCCGAGTGTCGCCATTTTGGGAAATGTTGACTTTCTTGATAACACTGGCATGGCTTCCAATTCAGATACGCTTATAATCGCCTTCAATTCTAAGATGTAATACACTCCGGCAGCTATATGTTCATCAGAATAGCCCTCATACATGATAACTTTAGAGACCTATGCACAACTGCAGTCAGGGCTTTGAGTGGCTGGGTCCTGCCGGTGCTCAGCACTGGTAGTTCTAAAAAGCAGGTGCTGAGAGGCCCCTATCAGGCTGCCCATTTTTGCTCTCACCCTCAGGATGAAAAACAAATCTTAACTCTGCAGAAGTGCCACCCTTCACTGCCATTAACATCAGAGAGGCTCGTTATAGTTCTTTCCCAGTCTCATCAAATCATAACTAAAGCATTTTCAGTATTTTATGAAACAGAGCCATTGTTGCTTATTTATCTTATGCATCTAATAACTATGGACACAGCCAATAGTCCTGGCTTGTTGTAGGAGTAATGTTACTTGCTGTATTATATATCTGAATACAATGTCTAGGACTGAAAGTTATGGGACTGAACAGCTGTGAGAACCTGCTCAGTCTAGGAAGAGGCTTTGTGATCTTTCCAGTCAGAGATCTCAGTCAAAGAGTCAACCACAGCTGGGTACATATCAACAAAACAAACTGATGCATTCCTTTCAAACTACCATGTCTCACATAAATCACTTAACGGTTTCTTTTTTGTATCTTGCAAAGAAGCAATTTTGGCTTTTAGGACAGCCACCCATTTTGCATAGCCTCTTACTAAACTTGACACTTCTGTAAGTGTTGAAAGACAATTATGGATTTCAAGTATATCACATGAATGTCCAATCACAAGGTTCAATGAATGACTTCACAATGTACATAAAATGCCTTTGGCACATGCTCTGAAACTAGTGCCTGTGCACCTTTAACATCACTTCTCATTGTAGCACAACCACTGTAAGTTTGCAAATGCATATGATCAACATCTAGGCCATATGTTTGAAAAAGTGAGAATATTCTTTCCAATTCCAACCCCTGTTACATCATGAAACTCTTTGAAGCCAAGAAACTCTTCATACACAAATGTACCTTCCAAAAAATGAATTACTAGAACAAGTTGCTCTATAGTGGCACTCAGTTGTTCCATCTGCTAAAATGGCACAAAAATCTGGAATTGTTTGCATGTTCCACCACTCTATTTCTTGTTAGAATGTTGCAAGCAGAGATGATCTTGTTCTGAATCTTCCAACTTGTGTAGGAGACATGTTGCCAGATGCTATGGTAGAGCTTCATCACCAGCTTGAAGGTGTAGGTGCAGAGCAGCATGGAAATTGTGATCATTCTCCTCAGGTTCCTTTGATGTAATGGGTTGTCCACTGTCTCTGTGTCCTCGAAGAGCTATACTTTGTTTGGCACAATGCAGTATTGATTCCACTATTGGCACAAGTCTTTTTCTGTTTTCCAAAATCGCTTTCTGCCAGTTGCTCTCGATCATGGTTGTAACAGCAACAGACTTCCCTTAAAAACAGATGAGAAGTTAGCTGCTGCTGTCATACTCTTTTTGTGATACATGGAGGAAGCATGGGAATGAAAATCACTTTGTGCATTTTCCATTTTATCAAGGGCTGAAACACTAATTTCCCCACAGCTTCTTGAGAACCTATTCCAAATTCTATGAGCAAAGAGTACACACATCTTGCATAAGGCACCTTTAAGTTTAGCACTGTGGGGAAGTCATGGGCAACAGACTTTCACCCATTTGTGTTGAAAGCAATGTGTTTGATTTTCCTGCTGAAGTGATGGAAACTTGCATGATGCCTCCGGTGTCCACGAAGAGCGCAAGAATTTGTAGTGTAACACATCTGGTTTTGATGATGAAACTGCTGAGTGTTGAGACATCTATTTGTTCTCCTATATCTAAGATGTGTGAACTCTTTGACTATTTCAAACATGGACTAATAGCTGTTGGCACCCCATGGGTTGTATATGCATCAGACCCAGAATCAGCAACAGATAAATGTTCCTCTGGAATATATCCGGAAGATGGCAGGGAGTTTCTTCATCTAAAACCTCACATGCTGTCAAAGGTTCTTGTGTTGCTAATTAATGAGTGAAAAAAAAACCTCTATCTTCACGATTTAACATTTTGTGGTCCAAAGCATTTGATGTCCATCACCCTGCTGTGTGCAAATAGTGATGTCTAGTGAAATATACAAAAAACACAAAGGCCCTCAAGTCAATTGCTTCATCATTACAAAACAATTGAGGGAAAAATAGAATACTGTAATTTTCGACAATAAACATCGCAAAAAGCCAAGAAATGCTAGTTAAACATCCAGTACCTCTCTAAATTACCCCACACTTTTTAAAGAAGTAAGCTAAAAGTAGCCTGATTTTCTGTACAATTATTACACCACACAGTTCCCAAATGTCTAAACTTCACACAAATGGCAGGAATTTCTTATAATATGAAAATGTCCAATTCAAATCAGCCCCAAACAATTATGCAAAACCACCTGGTGATATAATTAGAAAATTACAGTTTCGAAAGTTTGAAGCAAATACTTCTGCCCTCTTGGAACTTAATATATGCATGTCTATGACCAAATGAAGAAACAGGCCTCAGAAATACTTAGGCCAAAATTTACGAAACTTATCTTCACTGCAACATAGCAGAGGAACATGCTGCACATTGTTACGTGAATAGGAGAGAGAAGAAATGTGCCATATTTACATAAACATGACACATTTTGTCTGTCTTCCTGAACTGACTCACTAGGTGATGTGTAGTGCCAATGCAGACACCATGATGCAATAATGCCAGTATAGAAAGCTGGCTTGGTGTGTGGTGGGTACCTATGGTGCTGTCACCTTATACCAGATCCAGGTATTCCCTATTAGTGAGATGTAGGCAGTGTCTAGAAAGCCAGGTGGAATGCGAAAAACAGTCCCTCACTCAAGGAAGTGGAATCTGTAAAGGGGAACTGGAAGAACTAGGAACCCCAAAAGGTAAGTACCAGGGTACCCCCAGCAACCAGGAGAGAAGAAGTAAGTACCTGGTTTTTCCCCAAACCCACAGGTAAATTTTAGGAAAGGACTGTGCAAGACCCAAGCAAGACTGGAAGAAACCAAGGGTGGATCCTGACAAAAAAGGACCTGTAAAACAAGGGGAATAAATGCAGTTCAAGTTGGAGTGTCCGGTTGAGGCAGCAGCCACTACCCATACTTCTGGAGATGCAGTACCAGGTCGACGATGGAGACAAGGAGTGCAGCAAGGTGAAAGGGTGGGTGGGTGAAAGATTGATCGATGGGCAAAGGATCAGTGGGTGAAAGGATGGATGGGTGGGTGGGTGAAAGGATGGGTATGTGAGTGAGTAAAGAAATTGGTGTGTGAAAGCATGGGTGGGTGGGTGAATGAAAGGATGGGTGAGTAAAAGGATGAATAGATGGGTCGATGAGTGAAAGAATGGGTGGGCAAAAGGATGGATGGGTGAGTGAGTGAAAGGATGGGTGGGTAAAATGATGGATGAGTGTTTGATGGGTGGGTAAAAGGATGGATGGATAATGGGTGAGTAAAAGGATGGGTGGGTCAAAGCATGGAAGGATGGATGGGTGAGTGAATAAAAGGATTTGTTGATGAGTGGGTGAGAAGACGAGTAGATGGGTGGATGATATAATTGCATAGCAAATAAAAACCTGAGAGGATGAATAAATGGATGGACAGAAGGATCAATTGATGGATGAAATAATTTATTGATGCATTGATAAGTCAAACAATAGATGTATGGATGAATGGATGTTTGGATGGATACATGTATAGATGATGGATGTGTGAACGTATAAATTGATGAAATGGCCAATGGCACCCCACGCACCTCTACTTCCGGTGGCTATGCATTAAAGAAGTGGATCTAGGGGTGGGTGGGATGCTGCACAGCACTCCCAAAATAACCATGTTGGAATTCAGAGGGTGTGTGAGAAATAATAATACATTTGTATTTTGATGATATCATGTTGTATTTGCTGCATTTAATAAAGACAGAAATGCCAAGCTATGCTTTCTGAGAAAAAACGCAAACCTTGACAATTATGTGATTGCCTCAAAGTTCCAATCCTCACCTCTTCAGCTGGTGCAGCTCCTATCCAACAACGCCCCAGAGAAAGGTGGCCCTGGCCCTCTCAGAGCAGGAAAAGAGGCTCTTGAAACTCTGCTGTCTGCCCTTTTGATTGTATTCTCAGCAGCACTGTCGTCCTGGCATCCAGCCCATTCCGAAGGTCTTGTTGTTCACCTGCTGGTCAAGTGTCTCCTGGGTTCACCTTGCTCTGCTTCTTCACCACTGTCCTGGATGCAAAAAGAGATAGATCCATTGCACTGCTCACCATTTATCTGGTGAGCAGCACCGTGGATGGGTATTTGAAACAACTGCACAGACAGCAGACCCTGGGATATGACGACAGCAGTATTCCTTTACAAAGGAAAAGCTTCACCTGCACTTGCAATCCCTTTCCCCTGCTGGCCATACCTTCCCACTCCCACCACATGCAGCACAGCACCTCAAAAGTGCAGAGGTGAAATCCCTGCCTTCAGGCAAGAACATCACCTTGCTGCAGCCCATCTCCAAAGAAAACAAAAGATGAGGGGCAAAAGGCAGTGGGCAGGGTGGATTGCTGAATGCGTTTATAGCCTGGCGGGCAAGTCCACAAAAAAAGAAAAACCTCAAGATGTAAAAACATCTCATTAACTGAAGAGGAAAGGATTTTTTTCATATTTATGTTTTTTAAGTAACTCCTGATGCAGTCAGCGGATTCATCTGAACCTTGGCAGCCCAGGCTGAAGAAGACGCTGGGGTGGGCTGAAGCCCTTTTAGCATAATGGGCATTGCGCGCCTGCTGAAGACTATCAACATTTGAACAAGTCATGTGAAATGTCATATGGATTTTCAAGTACATACTTACAGGCCTGGAACACAATACTCTGAGGTCTAAAATGCAGACTGTAGTAAATTGATTCCCTAAGACTGCTGACCTTTGTCAGAGCACTGAGGTGAATTCCAATAATAAGTGAATGTCAGGACACAAGGCTGGAGATTTTGCTTACAGTTAAGTCTGATTTGAGTGCAAAGAAACTGTATCTTGAGAGCATCACATTGTCTTTCAGTGGAGAAAAGGCTTGTGGTCATTACAGAATGTAAGTACTAGATCCAGGCAGCATGCACTTTGGGAAGATGTGCTCCATGGAAGATAAGGTAACCATGTACGAACCCAAAGGGGCCTGTCCTTGTAACCCCACTATCTGTGGAGTGGAAATCAAAATAATAACAAAACACATATATAATAGGGATAAATATCTCCTCACCCAGATGTGAATGCGATGTCATGATAATCGACAGTGGAACAAAGGAGTTTTTTTTCCCTTGCCCTGCAAGAGAAATAAGGTGAAATAGGCAGCCGTAAAAGTATATAACAACTAAGTGCATTTGAGAGAAATGCAAACATCGATTTGCCTGTATATAACTTTTTTTTTTTTTTTTTTAAACCTGACCAGGTATCCATGTTTTCCTATGTCCTGAAGAGGCTTGAAAATAATTGAAGCCAAAACGCGATCAAGATAAGATCAAGATCCTTGGGGAGAAATGAAAATTTGCTAATTGGACAGATGAGAAGATGAGTCCATGGAAATGAGTCAAAATGGTATAATTGCCAATGGTGCTGGACATTTGTATTTACTGTCTCAAAGGAGATGACTGCTTTGTGAAAAGTTACATATAGCAGCTCATTTGATGAGATGTGGGGGTATTGAACAAGTGATGAGAAATGAGGAGTATATATTGATTCATACATGAATATTGGGGAGATAGATAATTGTATGATAAAAAGAGGTTTCTATAAATAAATATAGTATAAAGAAATACAGTACATGCAGGTGAACAATTCATGTGTCCCTTTGAAAATAATGAGGAGATATTTATCCCTACTATAAATGTATTTTGTTATTCCCATAGAAGATGAGGGGCAGAGAATTAAATATTTCAGTAGGCCACGGACTTTCATGCGTTTAGAGAGACAGCAGCCATCTTGGATTTTCTAGTAAAACCTTCCTTATGGTGCTCAGTGGCCTTACTAGCCAATTGTGCTACAATGTTGCTGCAGCTAGACCTTAGTGCATGGATGTTGGTATTGAAGTCTCAAGACCTTTAGTTCCTAAAGGAGTTGATTAAGTGCATTATGATTTCCTGAGAAGTATCCCGAAATCATGTTTTGGTTAAAAACAAACTTTGAACTATTTGTTTGAACTTTAAAAACTGGGGTTGTACATTTTGCTATGAGTTCTCATGCTGGAACAGGACTGATTATCTATGGGGTCACAAAAATCCACCTCATCAATATTAATGAGGTGGGTCGCATTTTGCGCCCCCATAGCGAGTCCCTGCACTCACAGGGACGGTGGCCTGCTGAAGTCAGCAGACCTCCATGTCTGTGACTGCTTTTTAAATAAAGTAGTTTTTTTTTTCATTTTACAGCCCATTTTCCTTAAAGGAAAACGAGTTGCAAAATGAAAAAACTTCCGAAACCATTTGGTTTCGTTTTTTCAGAGTAGGCAGTGGTCCATAGCACCACTGCCTGCTCTGAAAAAATATTTTTGTCGACATTCACAAAGGGGAAGGGGTCCCATGGGGACCCCTTCCCTTTTGCGAATGAGTTACCACCAGTGTGACACTGGTGGTAACTGCGAGTTGCTTTGCGACCGCATTCGCGGTCACATAGAAATTCTGAATTGTGATGCGAGTCGCAAATAGGAAGGGAACACCCCTTCCTCATTGCGAGTCGCATTCACAAATTGCGAGTCGGTACCGACTCGCAATTTGTGAATGAGCATCTCGTTAGGCTGTTTGCATGGCGCAAACTGCGATTTTCGCAGTTTGCACCATGCAAACGGATTCCTACATCTGGCCCTAAGCTTTTCCCAAGCAACATATCTGGATATAAATAAACTTTTGATACATCCACCTAGGGTTGCAGGTAAGTTGAAACTGAAACATTATTGTATGGACAATCCACTTGAAAGGCAAAATGTGGATTAACTCATAATATTAATGAAATGACCATGAAATGCACTTCTGAAACATTGACTTTAGTAGAACTGGATATTAATACAATTACATCTCGGTAATGTAATTGAAATATTCCAACAAATGATGATTACAGGTTTATTCAAATGGGAGAAGAAGTTGCTAAACAGTTAGACTAAGAGTACCACAATTTAATATATGACGAGAGAACACCAACAATGAATTTACATAAAGACAAAACAATTGTAATGTGTGAAGCTATCAAATATATCAACATTGAAGTTATGAACACATCAGATTAATAGTGTGACATGTTGACCCAATTAAATGGCATTATTCATTATTTGAAATTGAAGAATAATCCTATTTGTAATGTTAGTCCTATGATCAGTACCTTGTAAAACAGTGATTTGGCTCTGGTTTAATAACTGATGATGAGTATAAGTGTCTGAAAATGTCTAGACTTAGATATCTGTGCATATTCACACAACCTAGGACACACAAAATGCCACCTTTCCACCAGGTAGCACTCTATTGTCTGGTATCAATTCACCAGTGACAATACTCTCCAAACAAGCTGACGTCTTCTTTTACACCTTTCTGATGAATCTTCAATCCTAAATTATTGATGTGCAAAATGCATATAACATATCAAGTGATGTATATTGTGTAACTGATATGATGTATGAAATGCTTGACATCACCAGCGTCTACACAACTATTGATCATGACAAAGGTAAGATTGATTTCAAACATATTTGAACCCATAGTTAGATAATTACTATTTACATACAAACTTTGATGGCTATTACTTCCATTATCGTTGAAAACAATGGTCCTCATTACAACATTGGCGGTAAATCCCGCTTACTGCTGTGAAGAAGACTGCCAACACACCGCTGCGGCGGCGGAATTCCGCTGCAGCTATTACGACCCACAGCTCGGAATCCGCCAAAATCCAGACACCCAAGCAAGTCCGCCACACCAAAGGTGTTAGAAATGGGGTTTTTGGTTGGCAGTCAGGTTACCCTCTGTCCAAGCAAGAACCCTCACTCTAGTCAGCGTAAGTCACACACAATCCAAATTATCTTGTGCCCACCCTCTGGTAGCTTGGCACTGAGCAGTCAGGCTTAACTTAGAAGGCAATGTGTAAAGTATTTGTGCAATAAATCATACAATAACACAATATAGCACCATAAAAATACACCACACAATGTTTAGAAAAATATATAATATTTATCTGGATATCTGTAGGTCAAAACGATAAAAGATGCAATATGGAATTGTAGAGATATCACTGAAAAGTGATATAAAGGGGGTCATTCTGACCTCAGCGGTAAAAGTCGCTTACCGCCGGCCAGAAGGCCGCCATAACACCGCCGCGGTAAACCGCCACAGTCATTCTGACCCGCAACTGGCAAACCGCCAAAAACCCGACATCCACAAAAGTCCGCCACACCAAAGGTCAGCGGGAAACTGGCGATGACCAAACCTCCACCGTCACGCCAACAGAAATACGCCCATACCATTCCAACCCACAAATCCCTGCAGCGGTCTTTCAACCGCGGTATTCCATTGGCGGTACACACCGCCGCGGTCAAAATACACACACCTTTACAAAACACAACCACATTGGATAATTCAAAATACACACACCTGAGACACATACACACACCACTCCCACACACCCAATTAAATATAAAACAAACACCCACATCACCCACAAACCCTTACGACCACAATTGCGAGTGAAGGACAGAGAGAGAGAGCACAGCATATAGTACACCATCACACAGAGGCAAATCACAACATCACCCACACAATTTCCACGCACAAAACACCATACACCACCACACTCACCACACTCTACAACACATACACCACCCCTCACCTCATCCACACCACCCCATGGCACCCCAAAGACACACCAGGTTCTCTGATGCAGAACTCAGGGTCATGGTGGAGGAAATAGTTTGTGTAGAGCCTCAGCTCTTCGGGGCATAGGTGCAGCACACCACCATTGCCAGGAAGATGGAGCTATGGCAAAGAATAGTGGACAGGGTCAACACTGTGGGACAGCATCCACGCAATCGGGACGACATCCGGAAGCGGTGGAACGACCTACGGGGGAAGGTGCGTTCCATGGTATCAAGGCACAACATTGCGGTGCAGAAGACTGGCGGCGGACCCCCACCTACTCCCCCAGAATTCACAGCCTGGGAGGAGGAAGTCTTGCACATCCTGCATCCTGAGGGCCTCGCAGGAGTAGGCGGAGGAATGGACTCTGGTAAGTCAAATCTTCACTACTCCATTCCCCCCACCCCACCTGCATGCCAAATCATATCCCCACCCTCACCCCCACCCCTATCACACCAACTCCTTGCAAATGGCTCACCATCACATCCCACCCATCCCAAAACCTAGCCCTGCGTGCGTCCCCAAAGCATGGACACCCATCCCCAAAGCATGCCCACTGCACAGCCACCATCACAAAAGCCCCCACAAGGGAATGCCAGCACTGGGGGACACGGCCACCCACCCATTACATGAAATGCCACACACAGATGCAATAACCATACTCTTATACCCCTGCAGGACCCGAACGCCACCACACCGCCACAGAGGGTCCAGAGATGTCCATCCCACCCCCAGAAGAGGCCCCCAGTGATGACAGCAGCTCTGTCTCCCTGGACCCTGATGACCAGCCCGGCCCATCGGGGACCTCGGGACAGTCGGTTCCCCACAGACAGCCACAGGCTACACCAGACCTAACCCCCTCTGGGAACACCAGCACAGCTCCCACCCAGCGGGCCCATGACTCTGTCCCAAGGACACGTCAATCAGCGGTGTGTCCACCACTGCAGGGCACCCAGGTTGACCCACCACCCCAACAACAACAGGGACCTGGGGGAAGTGGTAGTGGGCACACCGTCCAGGGGACAGAGGCCCAGGGAAACAGGGGAACTGGGAGGGCTGCTGTGCGACAGGGGGGGGACAGGCCCAGGGAACCGACTCTCCAAGAGGCCCTCTCCTCCATCATGGGAGCATACCACCACTCCCAGGAGACGATGGCTATGGTACTGGCCAGGTTCCAGGAGATCCAGGTCATGCAGGAGCAACAGTACATGGGGTTCAGAGAGGAACGAGGAACTGAGGAACATTAGTTCCGCAATGGGGACCATCGTCGTGGCCCTAACCCAGATAGTCACCACATTGCGGGACCATGTGGCACCACAAAGGGCCCCTGTCACTAGCCTGCACCAGGAACAGCCTACCACCTCCGCCGGCGCTAGTGGACAGGAGGCCCCCACACAACGACAGGCCACCAGAACCCCACCTCCTGCAGAAGAAGAACCACCCCGCAAGCGGAACCTGAGATCTCACAAGAAGACAGAGTAGGATGCCAAGACCCCCGCCAGGAAACGATACCCCCTGATGTCATCCCACTGTCCCACATTGTCACCCTGTCCAACCTTGAACTGCCCCTGCTCCATCCTTCCACAGGCATATGGACAATGCACCTGTGCGACTGAGAACTGGACTCTGCCATGGACATTACTCCACCATCACCCATCCCCGTTTTACAATCATGTTCCTTAAATTTAGCACTTGAATTAAATCACTTCTTGCACACAAAAAATCTGGAGTCTGCTTGTATTTTGAACAAATGTATTAGACATAACGGTGCCAAAATGTTCAGTTACATTGTGATGACAACATACCACTGTCACACAGCTGTAGTCCATGGGCAAACAAAGCAGAGGTCACGCAGTGGGGCCCACAGCTCTGAAAACGGAAGGGAAAGTCACAACTCAGTTAACAGGAACTGGCGGGGAACTCAGACAGTAGAGAGGCAGGAGACTTTAAGTAAATGTAAAATGGCGTGGTTGATTCGTACCTGTGTGCTACTGAAAATACTGTTGTATCACTGTGTCCCTGTTGTCTGTGTCGTCCCCGTCGTCCTCCTCCTCTTCACTCTCCACAGGCTCCACAGCTGCTACAACACCACCATCTGGACCATCCTCCTGCAGGAAAGGCACCTGGCGTCGCAAAGCCAGGTTGTGAAGCATACAGCAGGCCACGATGATATGGCACACCTTCTTTGGTGAGTACATTAGGGATCCCCCTGTCGTATGCAGGCACCTAAACCTGGCCTTCAGGAGGCCGAAGGTTCTTTCTATAATCCTCCTAGTTCGCCCATGGGCCTCATTGTAGCGTTCCTCTGCCCTTGTCCTGGGATTCCTCACTGGGGTAAGTAGCCACGACAGGTTGGGGTAACCAGAGTCACCAATTAGCCACACACGGTGTCTCTGTAGCTGTTCCATCACATAAGGGATGCTGCTATTTCGCATGATGTACGCGTCATGCACTGACCCAGGGAACTTGGCATTTACATGGGAGATGTACTGGTCAGCCAAACAGACCACCTGGACATTCATAGAATGATAACTTTTTCTGTTCCTGTACACCTGCTCACTTCCACTGGGGGGAACCAAGGCCACATGGGTCCCATCAATGGCACCAATGATGTTGGGGATATGTCCAAGGGCATAGAAATCACCCTTCACTGTAGGCAAATCGGCCACCTCAGGGAAAACAATGTAGCTCCGCGTGTATTTCATCAGGGCAGACAACACTCTGGACAAAACCTTAGAAAACATAGGCTGAGACATCCCTGATGATATGGCCACTGTTGTTTGGAATGATCCACTTGCCAAAAAATGGAGTACTGACAGAACCTGCACCAGAGGGGGAATCCCTGTGGGTTGGCGAATGGGGGACATCAGGTCTGGCTCCAGCTGGGCACACAGTTCCTGTATAGTGGCTCGGTCAAGTCTGTATGTAAGTATGACATGTCTTTCTTCCATTGTCGACAGGTCCACCAGCGGTCTGTACACGGGAGGATTCCTCCATCTCCTCGCAAGTCCCAGCGGACGGTGCCTAGGAAGGACAACATGGAGCACAGAGTCAAGCAACCCACAGGTACGTAACCACAGCTTGCACAGTACACGATTCGCTATGCATTGAATGGCTTGTATGAGTGGCAATGCAACGCCTAGGCCTGTGTGACGCCGTAGAAATTAAGCCATGTGGGCCCTTGAAATGGCCGCTGCCTGACCTGTGAAGTGTGACAATGGGATGTGAGGTCAATGCGCTGGCGTGGCACACCGTAGCGGTAGGCGGTCGAAGACCGCGGCGCAAAGCAGCATTGGTTAACATTGAACCCTATGGGTCTCAGGAGCCAATGACGATGTGCGCCGGCGGTCGCGGTACGCACCGCCGCGGTACGCACTGCCGCGGGCGTGACCGCCATTTTCTACTTGCTTAATCACTCGAGACCTGATCATCCACAGGAGAGGACCTATACTGCAAGTGCTGCTGTGAACTCGGTCTGGAAGAGACAATGGCTGCTGCGACTGGGGAAAGAGCCCCTGCCTTCACATCTGAGGAATTGGATAAACTTGTTGATGGGGTCCTCCCCCAGTATGCGCTACTCTACGGTCCTCCAGACCAACAGGTAAGTACACTGGGAGCACGTAGTATGGGCTATGCCTGTGTTGAGTGGGGTGGATGTAAGATGGTGGGGAGGGGAGCGAATGAGGAGTGCAACGCACGACAGATGAGAGCATGTGCCACATGGCAAGGTTGGGGAGGGGGGGCCGCGCACATCGACCATGCAGAAAAGTGATGATATTTATTTTTCAACCCTGTACATGTCACATAGGTCAGCGCCCATCAGAAGATCGACATTTGGCGTGCCATCGCCAACGACGTCCGGGCCCTGGGGGTCCACAACAGACAGGGCACCCACTGCCGCAAGAGGTGGGAGGACATCCGCTGCGGGAGCAGAAAGACCGCCGAGGCTCTGCTGGGGATGGCCTCCCAACGTAGGAGGGGTGCCAGTCGTCAATTGACCCCCCTGATGTCCCGGATCCTGGCGGTGGCCTACCCCGATTTGGATGGGCGCGTGAGGACATCACAGCAGACACAAGGGGGTGAGTATCAGCACATTCCGCTATATTAGCGCACAGTGGAGGCGTCTGGGTGGGGGAGGAGGGCCAGGGCGGTTTCTGTAGGCTAGGCCCCTCCGTTAGACATGGCCCTGTGCCCCCGCCCCCCACCTCTGTAGGGTGCTAAGTACAGCTATCCATGGCCCGGGCTCACCTATGTGTGCATTTGTCCTCCATAGACTTGTAGGCCAAGTCACTATAATTGAGTAGTGTACCCCGAGTATGCGGCGTAGTGCAGGGGGCTTCTGTGTCTGTCCTCTCCGCCAACGGTGCCGCCAATGCATGCACTCAACATGTCTTTCTTTCTTCTCCCCCCCCCTTTTTTTTGGTTTTCCTGTTCATGTGTGCATTAGCATCATCAGTCGGAGGAGAAGTGGCATCGGCGCACAAGGGAGCTGCATCTCACATGGCCCCGGAGGGCCCTGCAACCGACTCTGAGTTAACCAGTGAGACGGAGGGCGAGGGGGGCTCCACAACGGGGACCCGTGGAGACGTCAGCGACACCGACACGTCCTCGGAAGGGAGCTCCCTTGTGGTGGCGGCAACATCCGTGCCCACCGC